>NC_091987.1:55733070-56050897 GCF_044704955.1 Pristiophorus japonicus
GGGGAGGAGTTAAACTAATATGGCAGGGGGATGAGAACCTATGCAGGGAGATGGAGGGAAGTAGAATGAGGACAGAAGCAAAAGATAGAAAGAAGAAAAGTAAAAGTGGAGGGCAGAGAAACCCAAGGCAAAAAGCAAAAAGGGCCAAATTACAATAAAATTCTAAAGGGGCAAAGTTTGTTTAAAAAGACAAGCCTGAAGGCTCTGTGCCTCAATGCGAGGAATATTTGGAATAAGGTGGACGAACTAACTGCGCAGATAGCAGTTAACGGATATGATGTAATTGGCATCACGGAGACATGGCTCCAGGGTGACCAAGGCTGGGAACTCAACATCCAGGGGAATTCAACATTTCGGAATGATAGACAGAAAGGAAAAGGAGGTGGAGTGGGGTTGCTAGTTAGAGAGGAAATTAATGCAATAGTAAGGAAGCACATTAGCCTGGATGATGTGGAATCAGTATGGGTGGAGCTACGGAATACCAAAGGGCAGAAAAAGCTAGTGGGAGTTGTGTACAGACCACCAAACAGTAGTAGTGAGGTTGGGGACAGCATCAAACAAGAAATTAGGGATGCATGCAATAAAGATACAGCACTTATCATGGGCGACTTTAATCTACATATTGATTGGGCTAACCAAACTGGTCGCAATGCGGTGGAGGAGGATTTCCTGGAGTGTATCAGGGATGGTTTTCTAGACCAATATGTCAAAGAACCAACGAGAGGGCTGGCCATCCTAGACTGGATGATGTGTAATGAGAAAGGACTAATTAGCAATCTTGTTGTGTGAGGCCCCTTGGGGAAGAGTGTCCATAATATGGTAGAATTCTTTATTAAGATGGAGAGTGACACAGTTAATTCAGAGACTAGGGTCCTGAAATTAAGGAAAGGTAACTTCGATGGTATGAGACGTAAATTGGCTAGAATAGACTGGCGAGTGAAACTTAAAGGGTTGACGGTGTATAGACAATGGCAAACCTTTAAAGATCACATGGATGAACTTCAACAATTGTACATCCCGGTCTGGAGTAAAAATAAAACTGGGAAGGTGGCTCAACCGTGGCTAACAAGGGAAATTAAGGATAGTGTTGAATCCAAGGAAGAGGCATATAAATTGGCCAGAAGAAGCAGCAAACCTGAGGACTGGGAGAATTTTGTAATACAGCAGAGGAGGACAAAGGGTTTAATTCGGAGGGGGAAAATAGAGTATGAGAGGAAGCTTTCTGGGAACATAAAAACTGACTGCAAAAGCTTCTGTAGGTATGTGAAGAGAAAAAGATTAGTGAAAACAAACATAGGTCCCATGCAGTTAGATCCAGGTGAATTTATAATGGGGAACAAAGAAATGGTGGACCAGTTAAACAAGTACTTTGGTTCTGTCTTCACAAAGGAAGACACAAATAATCTTCCGAAAATACGAGGGGACCGAGGGTCTAGTGAGCAGGAGGAACTGAAGGAAATCCTTATTAGGCGGGAAATGGTGTTAGGGAAATTGAGGAGATTGAACGCCGATAAATCCCCGGGGCCTGATAGTCTGCATCCCAGAGTACATAAGGAAGTAACCCTAGAAATAGTGAATGCATTGGTGATCATTTTCCAACAGTTTATCAACTATGGATCAGTTCCTATGGACTGGAGGGTAGCTAATGTAACACCACTTTTGAAAGGAGGGAGAGAGAAATCGGGTAATTATTAGACTGGTTAGCCTGACATCAGTAGTGGGGAAAATGTTGGAATCATTTATTAAAGATGAAATAGCAGCACATTTGGAAAGCAGTGACTGGATCGGCCCAAATCAGCATGGGTTTATGAAAGGGAAATTCTGCTTGACAAATCTTCTAGAATTTTTTGAGGATGTAACTAGTAGAGTGGACAAGAGAGAACCAGTGGATTTGGACTTTCAAAAGGCTTTTGACATGGTCCCATACAAGAGATTGGTGT
Source organism: Pristiophorus japonicus (assembly GCF_044704955.1). Classification (NCBI taxonomy): domain Eukaryota; kingdom Metazoa; phylum Chordata; class Chondrichthyes; family Pristiophoridae; genus Pristiophorus; species Pristiophorus japonicus. The sequence continues at coordinate 55,735,011 of NC_091987.1, forward strand.
GCAAAATTAAAGCACATGGTATTGGGGATAATGTACTGACGTGGATAGAGAACTGGTTGGCAGACATAAGCAGAGAGTCGGGATAAATGGGTTCTTTTCAGAATGGCAGGCAGTGACTAGTGGGGTACTGCAGGGCTCAGTGCTGTGACCCCAGCTATTTACAATATACATGAATGATTTGGATGAGGGAATTGAGTGTAATATCTTCAAGTTTGCAGATGACACTAAGCTGGGTGGCAGTGTGAGCTGTGAGGAGGACGCTAAAAGGCTGAAGGGTGACTTGGACAGGTTAGGTGAGTGGGCAGATGCAGTATAATGTGGATAAATGTGAGGTTATCCACTTTGGTGGCAAAAACACGAAGGCAGAATATTATCTGAATGGCGGCAGATTAGGAAAAGGGGAGGTGCAGCGAGACCTGGTGTCATGGTACATCAGTCATTGAAAGTTGGCATGCAGGTTCAGCAGGCGGTGAAGAAGGCAAATGGTATGTTGGCCTTCATAGCTAGGGGATTTGAGTATAGGAGCAGGGAGGTCTTACTGCAGTTGTACAGGGCCTTAGTGAGGCCTCACCTGGAATATTGTGTTCAGTTTTGGTCTCCTAATCTGAGGAAGGACATTCTTGCTATTTAGGGAGTGCAGCGAAGGTTCACCAGACTGATTCCCGGGATGGCAGGACTGATATGAGGAGAGACTGGATCGACTGGGTCTGTATTCACTGGAGTTTAGAAGAATGAGAGAGGATCTCAGAAACATATAAAATTCTGATGGGACTGGCCAGGTTAGATGCAGGAAGAAACATAGAAACATAGAAAATAGGTGCAGGAGCAGGCCATTCAGCCCTTCTAGCCTGCACCGCCATTCAATGAGTTCATGGCTGAACATGAAACTTCAGTACCCCCTTTCTGCTTTCACGCCATACCCCTTGATCCCCCGAGTAGTAAGGACTTCATCTAACTCCCTTTTGAATATATTTAGTGAATTGGCCTCAACTACTTTCTGTGGTGGAGAATTCCACAGGTTCACCACTCTCTGGGTGAAGAAGTTTCTCCTTATCTCGGTCCTAAATGGCTTACCCCTCATCCTTAGACTGTGACCCCTGGTCCCGATGTTGGGGAAGTCCAGAACCAGGGGACACAGTCGAAGAATAAGGGGTAAGCCATTTAGGACTGAGATAAGGAGAAACTTCATCACCCAGAGAGTTGTTAACCTGTGGAATTCCCTACCGCAGAGAGTTGGTGATGCCAGTTCATTGGATATATTCAAGTGGGAGTTAGATATGGCCCTTACGGCTAAAGGGATCAAGGGGTATGGAGAGAAAGCAGGAAAGGGATACTGAGGTGACTGATCAGCCATGATCTTATTGAATGGTGGTGCAGGCTCAAAGGGCTGAATGGCTTCCTCCTGCACCTATTTTCTGTTTCTATGGTCAATAGTCACCCCTTGGATGTTAATGGTAGAGGATTCGATGATGGCAATGCTGTTGAATGTCAAAGGGTGGTGGTTAGACTCTCGCTTGTTGGAGATAGTCATTGCTTTGCATTTGTGTGGCGCGAATGTTACTTGCCACTTATCAGCCTAAACCTGAATGTGGTCCAGGTCTTGCTGCATGTGGGCATGGACTGCTTCTTTATCTGAGGAGTTGCCAATGCCACTGAACACTGCAGTCATCAGCAAACATCCCCACTTCTGACCTTATAATGGAGGGAAGGTCATTGATGAAGCAGCTGAAGATGGTTGGGCCTAGGACACTGCCCTGAGGAGCACCTGCAGCAAATCTCCAACAACCACAACCATCTTCCTTTTGTGCTAGGTATGACTCGAGCCAGTGGAGAGATTTCCTCCTCATTCCCATTGACTTCAATTTTTTAGGGCTCCTTGATGCCACACCCCCTCAAATCCTGCCTGATGTCAAGGACAGCCACTCACCTCACCTCACCTCTGGAATTCAGCTCTTTTGCTCATGTTTGGACCAAGGCTGTAATGAGGTCTGGAGCCGAGTAGTCCTGGCAGAACCCAAACTGAGTATCGATGAGCCGTTTGTTGGTGAATAAGTGCCTCTTGATAGCACTCTCGATGACACCTTCCTTCACTTTGCTGATGATTGACAGTCGGCTGATGGAGCAGTAATTGACTGGATTGGATTTGTCCTGCTTTTTTGGACAGGACATACCAGGGCAGAGTTCCACATTGTCGGATAGATGCCAGTGTTGTAGCTGTTCTGGAACAGCTTGGCTCGAGGTGCGGATAGTTCTGGAGCACAAGTCTTCAGCACGACAGCCGGGATGTTGTCGGGGCCCATAGCCTTTGCTGTATTCCGTGCACTTAGCCACTTCTTGATAACACGTGGACTGAATTGAATTGGCTTAAGACTGACTTCTGTGATGGGGACCTCAGGAGGAGGCCGATATGGATCATCCACTTGATACTTCTGGCTGAAGATCGTTGCTTCAGCCTTGACTTTTGCATTTGCGTGTTGGGCTCCGCCATCATTGAGGATGGGGTTATATATGGATGTTCCTCCTCCTGTTGTTTAATGGTTGTGGCAGGACTGCAGACCTTTGATCTGAACCAATGATTGTGTGATTGCTTAGCCCTGTCTATAGCATGACGTTTCCGTTGATTAGCATGCATATAGTCCTGTGTTGCAGCTTCCTTGGTTGGCACCTCAGTTTTAGGTACACCTGGTGCTGCTCCTGGCATTCTCTTCTACACTCCTTATTGAACCAGGGTTGGTACCCTGCCTCAATGGTAATGGTAGAGTGAGGGATGTGCCAGGCCCTGAGGTTACAAATTGCTGTTGAATACAATCCTGCTGCTGCTGATGGCCCACAGTGCCTCATGGATGCCCAGTTTTGAGCTGCTAGATCTGTTCTGAATCTATCCCATTTAGCACGGTGGTAGTGCCACACAACACAATGCAGCATGTCATCGGTGTGAGGATGGGACTTCATCGCCACAATGAATGCAACCAATGCTGTCATGAACAGATGCATCTGCAACAGGTAGATTGGGGAGGACGAGGCAAAATAGGTATTTCCCTCGTGTTGGTCCTCTCACCACCTGCTTCAGACCCAGTCTGGGAGCTATGTCTGTCAGGACTCGACTTGTTTTGTCTGTAGTGGTGCTATTAAGCCATTCTTGGTGATGGACATTGAAGTCTCCCACCTGGAGTACAATCTGTGCCCTTGCTACTCTCAGTGCTTCTTCCAAAAGTTGTTTGATATGGAGGAGTACTGATTTATCAGATGAGGGGGTGCGGTAGGTGGTAATCAGCAGGAGGTTTCCTTGACCTGAAGCTATGAGACTTATTACTACTATCAGCAAGGGCAGACATCGATGATGAGGTCCAACACCACCTCCAGTGTGCCAGTGCAGCCTTCGGTTGCATGAGGACGAGTGTATTTGAAGACCAAGACCTCAAATCTGGCACCAAGCTTATGGTCTACAAGGCAATATTGATACCTGCCCTCCTTTATGAATCAGAGACATGTACTATATACAGCAGACACCTCAAAGTACTGGAGAAGTACCACCAGCACTGCCTCCGCAAAATCCTGCAAATCGACTGGGAGGATAGACGCACCAACATCCGTGTCCTCGCCCAGGCCAACATCCCCAGCATTGAAGCGCTGGCCACACTTGACCAGCTCTGTTGGGTGGGCCACATCATCCGCATGGCCTACATGAGACTACCTAAGCAAGTGCTCTACTCGGAACTTCTACACGGAAAGCGAGCTCCAGGTGGGCAGAGGAAACACTTCAAGTACACCCTAAAAGCCTCCTCGATAAAGTGCAACATCCCCATCGGCACCTGGGAGTCCCTGGCCAAAGACCGCCCAAAATAGAGGAAGAGCATCTGGGAGGGCGCAGTGCATCTCGAGTCTCATCACCGAGAGCATGCAGAAACCAAGCGCAGACAGCGGAAGGAGCGTGCGGTAAACCAGGCTCCCTACCCACCCTTTCCTTCAACCACTGTCTGCCCTACCTGTTACAGAGACTGTAATTCCTGCATTGGACTGCACAGCCACCTCACTTTGAGTGGAAGCAAGTCTTCCTCGATTTCGAGGGACTACCTTTGATGACCAGTGTTGAGAACTTCAAGTTACTCCCTCTCGACTGCATACTACTGTGCCGCCAGCTCTGGTGGGTCTGTCCTGCTGGTGGGACAGGAAATACCCAGGGATGGTGATGGAGGAATCTGGGACATTGACAGGAAGATATGATTCTGTGAGTATGACTATGTCAGGCTGTTGTTTGGGGCTGGAGACTCGGTGTTGATAAACTAAACCTTATATACATGTTATGTTACAGGTGTTTGTGCAGATTTAGTATTACTAATCGAGTCAGTGCAGTGTTGTGCATTTTATTATGTTTTTCATAGAATCATAGAAATTCACAGCACAGAAGGAGGCCATTTCTGCCCATTGTGTATGTGTCGACCAACAGAGCTATCCAGTCTAATCCCACTTTCCAGCTCTTGGTCCGTAGCCTTGTAGGTATGGCACTTCAAGTGCACATCCAAGTACTTTTTAAATATGGTAAGGGATTTTACCTCTACCACCCTTTCAGGCAATGATTTCTAGACCCCCACTACCCTCTGGGTGAAAATTTTCCCCATAAATCCCCTCCTACAAATTACTTTTAATATATGCCCCATGGTTGTTGACCCCTCTGCTAAGGGAAATAGATCCTTCCTATTCACTCTAACTAGGCCCCTCAAAGTTCTATACACCTCAATAAGGTCTCCCCATCAGCCTCCTCTGTTCCAAAGAAAACAAACCCAGCCTATCCAATCTTTCCTCATAGCTAATGTTCTCCAGTCCAGGTAACATCCTTGTAAATCTCCTCTGTACCCTCTCTAGTGCAATCACATCTTTCCTGTAATGTAGTGACCAGAACTGCACGCAGTACTCTAGCTGTAGTCTAACTAGCACTTTCTGTACTCTAGGGTTTCTGCAGTATTGAGCCCTCGATATCTGTGCAAAACCTCCCTTTTTTTTCTTTATCCTACCCTGTATGCCCCTTGACATTCAAAGGGCTTTAGATTTGTTAGTCCCACACTTACTGCCCCTAGTGTTTTATACAGTTCAAGCATAACCCCCCTGCTCTTGTATTCTATGCCTCGGCTAATAAAGGCAAGTATTCTGTATGCCTTCTTAACCAACTTATCTTCCTGGCCTGCTACCTTCAGGGATCTGTGGACCTGCACTCCAAGGTCCCTTTGTTCCTCTACACTTTTCAGTGTCGTACCATTTAATGTGTATTCCCTTGCCTTGTTAGCCCTCCCCAAATGCATTACCTCACACTTCTCCAGATTGAATTCCATTTGCAGGGCAGACCTCATTGAGGTGTATAAAATTATGAGGTGCCTAGATATAGTGGATAGAAAGGACCTATTTCCCTTAGCAGAGGGATCAACAACCAAGGGGCATAAATTAAAGTAATTGGTAAAAGGTTTAGAGGGGATTTGAGGGGAAATTTCTTCATGCAGAGGGTTATGGGGGTCTTGAACCCACTGCCTGAAATAGTGGTAGAGGCAGAAACCCTCACCATATTTAAAAAGCACTCGGATGTGCACCTGAAGTGCCGTAACCTGCAGGGTTACGCACCTAGAGCTGGAAAGTGGGATTAGGCTGGATAGCCTCTTGTTGGCCGACATGGACACGATGGACCGAAATGGCCTCTTTCCGTGCTGTAAAGTACTATGATTTGCCACAGTTCTGCCCACCTGACCAATTCATTGATACCTTCCTGTAGTCCACAGCTTTCTCCTTCAATATCGACCACACAACCAATTTTTGTATCATCTGCAAACGTCTTAATCATACCCCCTACATTCAAGTCTAAATCATTGATGTATACGAGAAAAAGCAAGGGACCCACTACTGAGCCCTGCAGAATCCCACTGGAGCAGCCTTCCAGTCACACAAACACCCATCAACCATTACCCTTTGCTTCCTGACTCAGCCAGTTTTGGATCCAATTTGCCACTTTACCTTGGATCCCATGGGCTTTTACTTTCGTGACCAGTCTGCCATGCGGGACCTTATCAAAAGCCTTGCTAAAATCCATATATACTGCATCAAATGCATTACCCTCATCGACCCTCCATGTTACCACCTCAAAAAATTCAATCAAGTTAGTCAGACACAACCTTCCCTTAACAAATCCATGCTGATGATTGTCCTTCATTAACCCGTGTCTTTCTAAATGAATATTTATCTGACACTCAATGTTTTCCAGTAATTTTCCCACCACCGAGGTTAGGCTGACTGGCCTGTAATTACTCGGTCGATCCCTTTCTTTTTTAAACAAAGGTTAAACATCAGCTGTCCTCCAGTCCTCTGGCATCACACCTGTAGCCATAGAAGATTGGAAAATGATGGTCAGAGCCTCTGCTATTTTCTCTTTTGCTTCTCTTACAGCCTGGATTGTGGATTTATCCACTTTCAAAGCTGCTTAAACCCCTTCATAAGAACATGAGAACATAAGAAATAGGAGCAGGAGTAGGCCCTGCGATCCTTCCGTTCTCACTGTTTATTTCACTAATATTTCACACTGCTCCTCCCCAATTGCGATGTCTGCATCACCCCTCTCTTTTCCGAAAACAGACGCAAAGTATTCATTAAGAACCGTACCCACGTATTCCGCCTCCACACACCGATTACCTTTATGGTCTCGAATAGGCCCTACTCTTTCTCTAGTTATCCTCTTGCTCTTAATGCATTTATAAAACATCTTTGGGCTTTCCTTGATTTTACTTGCCAAAATGTTTTCATGCTCTCTCTTTGCGTTCCTAATTTCCTTTTTAATTTCACCCCTGCACTTTCTGTACTCCTCTAAGGTTTCTGCAGTATTGAGCCCTTGGTATCTGTGCAAATCCTCTGTTTTTTTTCTTTATCCTACCCTGTATCTCCCTTGGCATCCCAAGGGCTCTAGATTTGTTACTCCCATGCTTTTTGTACCCAAGAAAGTATGTGAAAGTCCTATAATCAAGTAAAATCTGCTTTATTGACATTTTTGCTACTGTTGGCTTTTTGCTTTAATAAATCTGATAAGCAATTTGTAGCCTAAGTTGTCCTTTGATACATGTATTCTTCCACTATATGAAGACTAAAAGAACACAAGGGTTTGTGTTAATTCAGTAACTGGAGCTGAGATGTTAAATGCCCATCAGCGGCTCCCCCCCCCCAGATGTACTTCAAAGATCTCATAGCACTATTTGAAGAGGAGCAGGGGAGTTCACTTGGTGCCCTGGCCAATTCCACCAATATCACTGAAACAGATATACTGGTCATTTTTCTCTTTGCTTTTTGTGAGACCTTGGCTGCATGCAAATTGTCGGCTGCATTTGCCTACATTACAGTAGTGACTGCATTTATAAAGTACTTAATTGTCAAATGAGCACTTTGGGGTAGCCAGAGAATGCGGAAGGCACTATATAAATGCAAGTCCTTTTTCTGTTAAGATAGGTTAGTGAAGGGAATAGATAGATGGTTGGATGAAGACAAGCATGGAGTAGTGCATGTTGTGAAAGATAATATAGTGAATGGTAGTGCTAAGCTCATAATAAAGTAATGCAACTGAGTACTGTAGACATTGAGTAAGTGTGACCTTAGCTCCTTTATTCAAACTCCAGAGTGTTGGTACAGCATTGGAGGCCTGCTTGTATACTGTATTCCCAAGGGATGCTGGGATCCCTTGGGACTCGAACAGGTAAGCCCTCTGGTGACAGTATGATACAGGTTGCCTGGGTTGCATATATAACACCACTCCCTCTCAAAGTCAATAGTACACTTATTTACAGGATCTGTGGCTTTTTGCTCCCTTGTCGATCATCTCAGTGCAAATGCAGGTGTGGGTGAGTTGGTTGGTTGTTCACTGGGCTGCTCCCTTCTTTGGCTATGACGGTGCCAGCAAGCCATTTGGGACCATGTCCATAGTTGAGTATAAATACAGGGTCATTGACTTCAATATCGCGTGACATGTTTGCGTGATCATGGTACACGCTTTGATGATGCCGTCTGCCCTCAACGTGATCATGGAGATCAGGGTAGACAAGAGAGAGCCTTGTTTTGAGCACCCTTTTCATGAGCAGCTCGGCTGGGGGAATCCCGGTGAGCGAGTGGGGTCTGGTGCGGTAGCTGAGCAGGATTCGGGACAGGCGGGTCTGCAGGGAGCCTTCCCACACATGTTTCAAGTTTTGCTTGATGGTTTGGACTGCCCGTTCTGCCTGGCCGTTGGATGTGGGCTTGAACAGGGAAGATGTGACGTGCTTGATCCCATTGTGGGTCATGAATTCCTTGAATTTAACGCTGGTGAAGCATGGCCCATTGCAGCTGACAAGGACATCAGGCAGCCGTGCGTGGCAAACATGACTCGTAGGCTTTTGATGGTGGCAGTGGACGTGCTTACAGACATTATTACACATTCAATCCATTTTGAATAAGTATCCACAACAACCAAAAACATTTTGCCAAGAAACGGGCCCGTAAAGTCAACGTGGATCCTAGACCATGGTTTAGAGGGCCATGACCACAAACTTAGCGGTGCCTCTCTGGGTGCATTGCTCAGTTGAGAGCAAGTGTTGCATTGGCGCACGCGTGACTCTGAATCTGAGTCGATGCCGGGCCATCACACACGGGATCTGGTTATATAGCTTTCATCATTACTATGTCTGGGTGGATACTGTGTAGGTCGCGTATGAACGTTTCCCTGCCTTTCTTGGGCGAAACCACGCGATTCCCCCACAAAAGACAGTCCACCTGTATGAACATTTTGTCTTTGCGCCGCTGGAACGGCTTGATCTCTTCATGCATCTCCGCTGGGACGCTGGACCAGCTCCCATGGAGAACACAATTTTTTACAAGGGACAGCAAAGGATCCTGGCTGGTCCAGGTCCTGATCTGGCGGGCCGTAATGGGTGACTTTTCATTTTTGAATGCATCCATCACCAAGAGCAAGTCTGCAGGCTGTGCCATTTCCACCCCGGTGGTGGGCAATGGTAGCCGACTGAGAGCATCAGCGCAATTCTCTGTGCCTGGTCTGTGGTGGATTACTTAGTTGTATGCAGATAGCATAAGCGCCCATCTTCGGATGTGGGCAGAGGCATTGGTATTAATCCCTTTGCTCGCTGAGAATAGCGATATGAGCGGCCAAACAGATACTGGTGCATTTTTTTTTCACCCCGTAAATGCATGCCAGAGCTTCTTTTCAATCGTGCTGCAGGCCCCTTTCGGCCTTGGACAAACTCCTGGATGCATAGGCGACCGGTTGCAATGTTCCCGATTCGTTAGCTTGTTGTAACACACACCTGACCCCCTATGAAAACACATCGCAAGCTAGCACTAAACGTTTACATGGGTCATACAGAACAAGCAGTTTGTTGGAACATAACTGATTTCTGGCTTTTTCAAAAGCAGTCTCTTGTGATTTCCCCCATACCCAGTCATCTCCCTTGAGTAGCAGCATATGTAGGGGTTCTAGCAAGGTGCTTAACCTGGGTAGGAAATTCCCAAAATAGTTGAGGAGTCCCAGGAACGACTGCAGCTCCATCACATTCTGTGGTCTCGGCGCGTTCTTGATGGCCTCCGTCTTGGCGTCGGTGGGTCTGATGTCGTCTGCCGTGATTCTTCTCCCTAAGAACTCGATGTCTGGTGCCAGGAAAACACACTTCGATCGTTTCAACCTGAGTCCCACGCGGTCTAGCCGACTTAGAACCTCTTCCAGGTTCTTCAAGTGTTCGTTGGTGTCCCGACCTGTGACCAGTATGTCGTCCTGGAAAATCACGGTGCGCGGAACCGACTTTAGCAGGCTCTCCATGTTCCTTTGGAAAATTGCCGTGGCCGATCGAATCCCAAATGGGCATCTATTGTAGGTGAACAGATTTTTGTGCGTGTTGATGCAGGTGAGGCCTTTCGAAGATTCTGCCAGCTCCTGTGTCATGTAGGCAGTGGTCAGGTCCAACTTGGTGAACGTCTTTCCTCCAGCCAGAGTCACAAATAGGTCGTCTGCCTTGAGTAGTGGGTACTGGTTCTGTAGCGAAAAACGGTTAATCGTTACTTTTTAGTCCCCACTAATTCTGACAGTGCCATCACCTTTGAGAACTGGAACAATCAGACTGGCCCACTCGTTGAACTCCACCGGCGCGATGATGCCTTCTCGCTGCAGCCTGCCCAGCTTAATTTCCACTTTCTGTCGCATCATATATGGCACTGTCCGTGCCTTGTGGTGGATGGGTCGTGTACCGAGAACCAAGTAGATCTGCACCTTTGCCCCCAAGAAACTTCCGATGCCTGGCTCAAACAACGACGGGAACTTGCTCAAAACCTGGGCACATGAGGCGTCGATGACAGACGAAAGCACTCGGATATCATCCCAGTTCCAGCGGATTTTTCCCAGCCAGCTTCTGCCGAACAGTGTGGGGCCATCTCCTGGTACAGTCCATAGTGAGAGTTCATGCACTGCTCCATCATAGGAGACTTTTACTGCTACGCTGCCAATAACAGGGATCAGTTCTTTAATGTAAGTTCTTAGCTTGGTATGAATGGGGCTAAGCTTGGGCCTGTGTGCCTTGTTGCACCACAGCCTGTCGAAGGCCTTTTTGCTCATGATAGACTGTTTCGCACCCATGTCCAGTTCCATGGATACTGGAATTCCGTCCAGTTCGACTTTTAGCATGATGGGCGGACATTTTGTGGTGAAGGTGTGTATCCCGTACACTTCTGCCTCCTCGGTTCGAATCTCTAGTTCAGCCTGATCCGTCATGGATCAATCCTCCTCTGCAACGTGGTGGTTTGCAGGGTTTGCAGCTCGTCTGCACATTCGCTGGAGGTGCCCCATTGTTCTACAGCCTTTGCACGCATAGTGTTTGAAGTGGCATTGATGGGCTCGATGATCACCTCTGCAGCACCAACAAGGTATTAACTGCCTCGCATTAACGCTTGATGGCGGACTCTGGGTCATCTGAGGTCGTGCAGCTGCCGGCGTGTACATTCAGCCATCTGCATTCCTGCCTGAAAACAACGTTACTTTGTACACAGTACTTGCCTAAACCTCTATGCTGCGAAATTTGTTTGGTGTTATCGCTGGTGGACATAAATGCCTGGGCTAGCGTTATGGCTTTGCTCAGATTCGGTGTTTCAACAGTCAATAGTTTATGAAGGATAACCTCATGGCCAATGCCAAGCACAAAAAGTATCTTAGCATTTGCTCAAGGAATCCATCGAATTCGCAATGTCCTGCAAGGTGCCTTAGTTCTGCGATGTAGCTCTTCATTTCCTGGTCTTCAGACCGTTGACACGTGTAGAATCGATACCTTGCCATCAAAACGCTTTCCTTCAGATTTAGGTGCTCCCGGACCAGTGTACACAGTACGATTTGGTTGTTGGTTTCACCGGAGCAAAAAGATTCTTCATGAGGCCATAGGTTGTTGCCCCACAAACAGTTAGGAGGATCACCCTTCGTTTGGCAGCGTTCTCGTCCCCTTCCAGCTCGTTGGCCACGAAGTATTGGTCGAGTCGCTCCACGAAGGCCTCCCAATCGTCCCCTTCTGAGAATTTCTCCAGGATAGCAACTGTTCTTTGTATTTGCGATTGTTCATTATCTCATTGCCAGTTGTTAAGCTCATAATAAAGTAATGCAACTGAGTACTGTAGACAATGAGTAAGTGTGACCTTAGTTCCTTTATTCAAATTCCAGAGTGCTGGTACAGCATGGGAGGCCTGCTTATATACCGTGCTCCCAAAGGATGCTGGGATCCCTTGGGACTCCAGCAGGTGGGCCCTCTGGTGGCGGTGTGATACAAGTTGCTTAGGGTTGCATACATAACAGGTAGTATATCCTAAATGGTTTAAAATAAAAGTATTGAGAATGCTTAAGGTTCAACATTTCTCTTAATTTTACAATTGATAGAGATCTTCCATGGCAATGCTCATGCTTGTTCTGGGTCTGGAGTGTGATTGCGAAGCTTAGCATGTTCTCATACTGAGTACGTCGTAGGAGGCCTGGATGTAGAGCATAGCAGAGGGGGAAAGGGAGCAGAGCAACTGGGAAATGGGGTAAGGAGTTGGTTTGGGGAGTACAGCACTGCAGGCTAGAATGAGGCTACAAAGTGGAGCACAGTGGGATGGGCATGGAGGGAAACCAGGTACAGAATTTTAATATTAAAGCTGCTGGATCTTGCAAAGTAAGGCTTACCTAATTACTAGTACTGGGGGATGGTGATGGCAGGTGGTGTTAAGAATGTTTTTGTGGGCCTAATGTCTAATGAGAGAATTGGAATGTGTCTTTGAAGCACCAGAATGCTTTTTGTGACAATACCGGCCTTTCATATAGAGGCACAATTTCCTGTTTGTAAGCCCTGCTTTACCTGTCCAATGCTGTTAGATTGAAGAGGGAGAGACTTGGCCTTATGTACTTGAATCAGAAAGTTGTGCATTCAAGGCCTGCTGTGGGATTTGAGCACTTAATCTAGGCTGACATTTTGACAAGGCAGCAGTCCTTTAGTACTCCACTACAGACATTAAACGGAGGCCCTGTCTGCCTGTTCAAGATGGGCGGAAAAGATTCTGCCGTATTTTTTCAAAGATGTGCTTGGAGTTCTCTATCATCTGTCCTGGAAAACATTTATCCTTCAACCATAAGTCAATAAAACAGATTAACAGGCCATTTAAAATAAAAACACAAAATACTGGAAACACTCAACAGGTAGCAACCGTGGAGGGAGAAACAGAGTTAACGATTCAGGTCGATAACCAGTTAGTCACTTAACTCATGCTATTTGGTGGGGTCTGCGATGTGCAAATTGGCTGCCATATTTGCCTACAAAGCACTAGTGTTGGCTCTTCAAAAACTGATCATTTTGAGATGTCCCGAGGATATAAAAGATGCTATACAAATGTAAGTTCAATTTTCTCTGAATAAGCCTATGATTTACAAACACATTTGGCCAAAATTTACTCTAGCCGGTGAACAAATACACCTGTCGTTTATTAGATTTGCACTTGCCCATTTATTTTCTGTGACCTTTTGCACTGGAAGTTGCTCTAAGTTAGAGATCCAAATGGCATGGCGCCCTCGACAGGGCATCTGGGACCCGTCTGAATAGTGCAAGCAGCTGTGTGTCTCCATAACTAATCAGATGGAAGTACTGTTAATGAGCAGCGCAGAGAGTCTGAACCAGAAAGTAAGTGAGAATAGTGAATTCAATGTCGCATCAGGTACAAAAAGTGAAATTAAGAGGGGAAGAAAGATTGCATTAAGAGAGAGGAAAAACATTTTTAAAATATATATATTTTTTTTCTTTTAAATCTCAAAGTAAAATCTGAAGAAATGAGACTCCACAATTTTCGTGCTAGAGAGGTTGTATCACAGTAATTAAGACTTATTATGTTGTTAAAAAGGGTACTTAGACTGGAATGGGCAAGTCCTAACTTTCTGTGTTGAGTTTAGTCCCTATCTACGGCATCAGTACAGGAACTTTACGCTGTTTAATATATTTGAATGAGGAGGCAGACAGTGCAATGCAATTTTCACGCAGCTTATGGAGGAGCAGTACATCTTGGACAGGAACTTCCGGATTTTCGTGTTTAACTGCACTTGCCTCAAGTTACTGTCTGATTTGCTATATAAAAACCGGCGAGCACTGTTCTGTTACTTTTACATAAATTCTGGTGCATTCTAGAGTTATCGTCCACTAGTGTGTTATGCACAGAGTGGCACTGGTGCATTCTAGAAGTCTGATTTTTTTTTTTATTGAGCCTCTTTATTTAAGAGCCCTGGATAATTGAGCAAAGCTGAAGTCCCAGACTTTTCCTGCTTTTGCCTTCTTTCAAGGTGCTGTGCTTTCACTTCTAAAATTCTGTACCCTACTACAGTCCTATTCCCCATCCCCTTTCCTCCCAACACTTTGCTTCTTTGTCCTCCCCAGCTGTGCTGTGTTAACAACACCCTTGTCCAGTACTGTGTTGTCTCCCTCGCCACTGTGTTGTACTTTCTACTGCCGCCTTCTATCTTCTACATTCAATGTGCAATGCTCCCTGGCCTCCTCTGTGGTCCATTCCCCAGATTGAAATGCGGTTATCCAACAACAGAACTGTTCTCTAGGCCCAGACTACACACACAGAGGATCTGCGAGCATATAGGAAGGTGTGTTATTTGTTTCTCCCCCCACTCCCAATTTTCCAAACTATGACATAGTTTAGACTCCCAAGGGAAACATCTGACATCCTGGGAATTTGTACTGTGTACAAGTTACTGGAGTTCAAAGTTCATACTTTGCATTATTTTGACTTTTTTTTGTCCAAACCATGGAAAGACTGCATTTCCATAGGGTTGTTGATGGTGGATTTTTAATTGACAGTACAAACTATGAAGCTTTAAAATGTGCCATTGATGCTTATGACTTAATGCCAGAAGCATACAAGCAAAAGTGTAAGAAATTGAGGAAAACTCCAAATAATACCTAAAGAAAATTGGTCGTTGAGTTGGAAGATATTTGGAAGTTATGGCTCGAATGAGAAAACACAAGATGATAACAATCAGTTAACTAACTAATGATTTCTGGACATGGTTCCACATGATCTAAGAAACTAACTAGGAATGTAAGACACTGAAGCAGTTAGATAAATAAGTAGGTCATTATGTGAGCTCGGCTCCAAGAGCCAGGAATTGTGCTACAGAATAAGAGCCCATGAAGTGATACCAGTGATCTCTGGTGCTCCAAAAGTAACAAAGTGGGGTAGTGTGCAAGCAATTACTGATCCAGTAACTTACTGGGGCCAAGTACCAATCAGGAAGTTCAAACCTGTCATAAGGTACGAGTGTTGAGATGTGCAATGGCATCCAATGCAAGGAAGATTGTAGCATCCCTTCACCCTGTCTCAGCAAGCTAATGACTCATTAAAGGATTATGTGATACTGGCCATACCCAAATATTGGCATGACTACAGGTGATCAGAAACACCAACTTCTTGGAGAGTACAACAGCCTGCATTTGTGATGTCAATGGGTCAGTTGATGTACCACTGTTCAGGGTTAGACCAGAATTCCTTCATTCCTTCCCAAAATAATACTCTTTAAATGTAATTCATTGGTGCAAAGTGCTATTGGACATCCTGAAGGTATGATAAGGCACCTTGTAAATACAAATGTGCTCTTTTTTTAAAAGCTGCCGTCTGAGGTTCTGTTGGTGAATGCTCAATAATGGGAATGTGTTACAAATTTCAGGTTTGCACTAGGTATTCTCTTGAAATTAGTGTCACATGTCACTCTTGTAAGCAGACCCCGCATACCCTACAATCTCCCCAAAACTTAGCGAACCAATAGCATTACAATAAGAGGCCTCATTTCAAAACTTCTTGAAACATTACAGAATGTTATGACTCATTTAATCAAAAAGGAGAAAGCTCTGGTGAGCGCGTGGAGCTGAGCAAAGGCTGCAGAGCACAGCTGCTCCAAAATAACAGCAACACCAGCCACAGTGGTGAACTCAGTTCACATGGCACCTGAGACAGTTAGCAATTCCTAGGGGGAGGAGACTCCTGATGACATGCCATGCAAAAAAATGCAAAGGATCTGAGAATCCCTGTGATATCCTAAGAGTTAAGCGGGGAACCTGGGTGGTTTAGACCACTGTGTTTCAGAGATTCAGCAGACTGAGCCGATATTCGAGGGTGTGAGCGCTCAGGCCACCAGGCTTTCAGGTACACCGAACTAGAACCAAAAGGATAGTAGAGTTAAGAGGATGGACTTTTGGTTTGATGTTGCAAATCCAAACAGGTTGAGGGACAGGAGAGTTCTGACAGATCAGCACTACCTCAGGTGTAATCAAAAGATTTACTCGAGGTAGCCCATGATGTATATCTTGCTGAAAACCAGGGGTCAAGCATACAAAAGGCAGGTTTCTAGACCAATGTCAATATGTGGGTAAACCAGGAGACCAAACAAAGCTCTATTACATCTCCAACCCATTATTAGCACACCTTTTAAAAGTGGAGTGGGCTTAGATTTTGTAGTTCCCATTTGTAATATGAACCATTTAGGGAAACTGTACTCATTCCATGGTAAACTGAACATCTAAGTATACAGTTGTGGTAGCTCTCTACTCCAGGGACATTAACATTATGGCCATTGCTAGAAATGTTCACTCAAATCGGGTTCCCAGAAGATTTTGTACTCCAATTACTTCACTTGTTTGTTTCTTGTGCTGAGAATGATGTAATCAACTTCTGGATACTGCTGGCAGCAATTTATACCTTGCCTCTCAACTTGTAAATTGAGAATAAATGACATGGGGATTTTATTCCATTGCACATTGTGCCATAAATATTCAAGTAACCTAATAATTTCTCTCTTTCTCTGCATATTTATGCTTGCACTGAGTTTATTACATTATGATTACCATAGATCCATACATCTGAGTAAAATGGATTAATGTCTTACTGTATTTTTATGGTGCACAGTTTAACATTTAAGACATGTACTATCAACATAGAGTAAATTTTAACCCCATTGATTGAAGGTATGAAAATAAAATGTTAGAGGGTTCCTTTATCCCACAAATCTTGTAACTCAGGAAAGAAATATAAGGAAGCAGTTTTAGGCTTGAGGGACATTTTAAAATTGGGGAATACCATTTCAAAAAATTTGGACTTCATTAGAATTTGCTTGCAAAATCAGTTCATTTAAGGTAAGGTTGTCACATGCACTTAGTTTTAGTTCATTGTTTTTAATCTAGGTGCAGCAGGGCTGACTGTCCTTACATACAGGCCACCATATGAGCTTTTAGTGAGTCCTCGACTGAATCGACACCATCACACACTTGCACAGATGTGTGATTCATGCACGTATACATGCTTTAAGGTTGTATTTGATGGAAAAAGGAAGGAACCTGCTGTCCACTCGTTTCAACTGCAATCACTGTGTGGAAATCTCAGCTTCTCGCTTGGAGTGTACCCTTTCTTTCAACTGCTTGCAGGAACATCCAGCCTAATGTCTATTTTGGGGCGGGGTGGGCAATGAGAAGGGACAGACAGGAAAAAGTAACACAGCCAATTTGCATCCTTTGCTGTGTAGGTGGTCAGGATATGGCAAAATAGGCCTTCAACCATGACATCAACTTCAATTCTGAGTTGATTGGAAATAAATTTAGCTGAACAAAGCTGAATTATTTAACTGTGGGTAATGATTAATTAGGGATGTTACTGAGCCATTTAGTATTCACTAACATAATGAGAGTGCTGGCATATTTTAGTTGGTTCTACAACCATTTCAATAATAAATTCTGGCATACTTGCACAATAAGAGCCTTTGTCATCCTGTTATCTCCCTAAGCTGAAGGCTACTTAACAACCTTATTGAATGTATGAAATGTCAAGGTGAAGGAAATTCTGTACATAAGACCTAGACCTATCAGTTGTAAGTAATTACTCATAGAGCACCTCTGCTCTTTTATAGTTACTCTTTCTCCAGTATAAAATGCCTTTATTTTCTTCCCATACTGGCCTTGTCTGATCACACACCTGGGTGCAGCTTGGTATTTAGAATGACTGCGCTCTGGGATTTTGGTGCTGCTCCTCAGGGCCATTAAGATCTGGGGCAGTTCCATGTGGAGATCACCCTACTCCGCCAATGAGTTTTCTGGATACGGATCTTGTAGCGGGGAGGGAAATCCTGTGGCCCTCCAGTTGTGGTGCCGTGTATTGTTCCACTGTGCCACCTGTTGTTTTGCTATTTTTTTTAAATGTGAAACCTGAAAAATATTTTCACTTGCATTATTCCTCTGTGGGGCTTAGTACAACAAATTAAATTAAGCAGAGACTGGAATAGATGCACTGATGTAAGATTATAGGATCCCTGTGAGTATCAGCGGTAATATATTTGGCCTTGTTAAAGAGTGACCGCATGTTGGGCGTTTTTCTTTTTTGTATTCTATCTTTCAAAAAAAATTGCTTTAAACACAAATTGTTGATGCTGAGCAAAACACTTCAAGTTCTTGCTTTACTCCATTATTTTTGCTTCAGTCCATATGTCAGTAAATCATCATCAGCATCATAGGTAGCCCCTCGAATCGAGGATGACTTACTTCCACGTAAAAAAGTTCACAGGTGTTTCAATGAAGGACCTAAAATTCCAGGTCCGAACTAAATCTTGACAGGTGGAAGATGCCTGTGCTGGGATTTTTTTAACGTGTGGTGACCGTTGCACACCAGCCACCACACGGGCTTGACAGAGCTCGGGCTTGGCCCAGTAGCAAGGATTGACCAAGACGACTGGAGACCAGCTCTGCTGCACGGACATAGTGTGCACACATATTGTAGTGTGGGCTGGCTCGTGCTGCCCCTGGGCCCTCGCCTCTTGGCCCCGAACTCATGCCTCTCCTGGGCCCCGATCATGTACCTCTACAATCTCTCGCCGCTCCTTTGCCCGAACCTTGCCGCTCCTGCTGTTCTTGCACACGCTCCAATCACCGACCTGGACCTTGATGACGTTCCTTTTCATTGCTGTTGCTCTCCTGCTCCAGCACGTGCTGCTCCCAGGAGTGGTATGCCTCCACGCTGCTCCTTCCGCTCCCCGGCCTGCTCCGATGGTGCTCGCAGACTGCTGGGCCAGGCCGCCATGCTGCTCCTTCCACTCCCCGGCCTGCTCCGATGGAGCTCCATGGAGAAGCCTTAGGAATTTACTTTCCCCCAATTTGCTCCCCTTCTCTGTCCTGCTTTTTTGCAGAGACTGAGTTGGGCTGGGGTCCATGCTTATAGGTTCCAGCAACCCCCAAATGGCCAATCTTAAATGGTGAGTGCCATGCTATTTGATTATTGGGGAGTGAAAAACATCATTAGGTTTCAGCCTTGGCTCAGTAGTAGTACTCTCACCTGAGTCAGAAGGTTGTGAGTTCAGGCTCTGTGCTGAGACTTGAACACATAATCTATATTGGCAAGTTCATGCAGCACTGCACTGTCAGCAGTGCCACCCGTCAGATGAAATGTTAAACTGTGGCCTTGCCTGCTATCTCGGGTAAATGTATAAGATCCCATGCCACTATTTCGAAGAAGAACAAGGAGTTTTCCCAAATGTCTTGGCCAATATTTAACTTTCAATCAACACCACTAAAGCAGATTATCTGGTCATTATCTCATTACTGTTTCTGCGACCTTGCTGTGTGCAAATTGACTGCCTAGTTTCCGACATTAGAATACTGATTACATTTTTAAAAATTCATTGGCTATAAAGTGATCTGAGGTCACGAAAGATGCTATATAAATACAAGGTTTTTTCTTTCAGTTGTCTTCTATTATCCACATACTGCTCGCTTTTTAGCAGGGGTCACTGCAGTGATTGACCAAGAATGGAAATTCTGGTTGATTTCACGCCCTTCTCTTTCTTTCAATCCCCTCCCTCAACAGTTCATGGCCCTTACTGCTTACCTGGCTGAAATTGGCTAACTCCGCTATGGAACACACAAATTTCCTTCATCCACACACCGCCCCCTCCCTGCCAGCTCACATTACAAATTTAGCAGATTGCCAAACCAATGAAAATGAGATCCAAACTCTTGATTGTCCATGCCTCTGCTGATCATTCAGGAGTGACATTGATGGCAGTCATGAATACGATGGGCTAAACATTTGTCTAAAATGCCAGCCAGCGCTCTACTGCCACCTGGTGTTGGTTCCAGCAGCAGGCGCCATTTTTGAGTTGCCGGTAAACTCAATCGGCGCGGCGCGTACATTTAAATTATGGAGGTCATGACATCAGTGTGCAATGCTCAATTGATGCCCAATCCCCTCATTTGGTTTAGGCCATTGCAGTTACCAGTTGGAGAAAGCATCGAGCGGTAAAGCTGGTGTGCAGCAGCAGGAAGTTGGCTCCAGCGATGATATTTAAAGGGATCATCACCAATCACTTGCACCTGACAGGGCTTTGCAGTTTGAGTGGCTGTGTGCTACTTCCTGAAACTGCAAGAGTATTCATTAATTGTTTAAAGGTTATTAGATATCAGGGAGTGTTCTGGAAAGTAAAAAAAACTCCCTCATTATTTTTGAAATGCTCCAAACAACCCAGTTAAGGTCTTCCAACAGCAGTTCTCCTATCTCCAATTAACAAGGAGCAGTGTATTTGGAGGCTTGGCTTCACCAAGGACGTGGTCACAGAACTCTGCCGCCACCTGCAATCAGACCACCAGCTTCAGTAAAAGCTTTTACCAATATATAAAACGGAAAAGAGTGACTAAAGTAAATGTTGGTCCCTTAGAAGATGAGAAGGGGGATTTAATAATGGGAAATGTGGAAATGGCTGAGACCTTAAACAATTATTTTGCTTCGGTCTTCACAGTGGAAGACACAAAAACCATGCCAAAAATTGCTGGTCACAGGAATGTGGGAAGGGAGGACCTTGAGACAGTCACTATCACTAAGGGGATAGTGCTGGACAGGCTAATGGGACTCGAGGTAGACAAGTCCCCTGGTCCTGATGAAATGCATCCCAGGGTAGTAAAAGAAATTGCGGAAGTTATAGCAGATGCATTCGTTATAATCGATCAAAATTCTCTGGACTCTGGGGAGGTACCAGCGGATTGGAAAGCAGCTAATGTAACGCCTCTGTTTAAAAAAGGGGGCAGACAAAAGGCAGGTAACTATAGGCTGGTTAGTTTAACATCTGTAGTGGGGAAAATGCTTGAAGCTATCATTAAGGAAGGAATAGCGGGACATCTAGATAGGAATAGTGCAATCAAGCAGACGCAACATGGATTCATGAAGGGGAAATCATGTTTAACTAATTTACTGGAATTCTTTGAGGATATAACGAGCATGGTGGATAGAGGTGTACCGGTGGATGTAGTGTATTTAGATTTCTAAAAGGCATTCGATAAGGTGCCACACAAAAGGTTACTGCAGAAGATAAAGGTACGCGGAGTCAGAGGAAATGTATTAGCATGGATAGAGAATTGGCTGGCTAACAGAAAGCAGAGAGTCGGGATAAATGGGTCCTTTTCGGGTTGGAAATCGGTGGTTAGTGGTGTGCCACAGGGATCGGTGCTGGGATCAACTGTTTACAATATACATAGATGACCTGGAAGAGGGGACAGAGTGTAGTGTAACAAAATTTGCAGATGACACAAAGATTAGTGGGAAAGCAGGTTGTGTAGAGGACACAGAGAGGCTGCAAAGAGATTTAGATAGGTTAAGCGAATGGGCTAAGGTTTGGCAGATGGAATACAATGTCGGAAAATGTGAGGTCATCCACCTTGGGGAAAAAAATACAGCAAAAGGGAATATTATTTGAATGGGGAGAAATTACAACATGCTGCGGTGCAGAGGGACCTGGGGGTCCTTGTGCATGAAACTCTTTTTGGAGTTCACCTGCAAAAACATAAAACATTAAACGGTGCCACCCGACCTGGGTGACACTCCAGACATTTACAAGGCCCTTTTCCCCCCCCCCCCCTTTTTTTTTTTTTTTTTTTGGGCACTAAAATCACAATTTTCCCCAGTGCCCCCTATAAAAGGGAAGGGGGACACTAAAAGCACCGGCAATTAAAACAAATTAAACTTAAAAAAAAAAACGTAAAATCAAATTAAAATTTGGTTGCCGGGCGTGATGATGCACTCCAGTCCCTCCGGTGCCCACCTCTCGCGGAAGGCCGCGAGCGTACCGGTGGACACCGCGTGCTCCATCTCCAAGGACACCCTGGACCGGATGTAAGAGCGGAAGAGAGGCAGGCAGTCAGGTTGAACGACCCCCTCGACCGCCCGCTGCCTGGACCGGCTGATGGCACCCTTGGCCGTGCCCAGGAGCAGTCCTACGAGGAGGCCTTCGGACCTACCCGCTCCCCTCCGCACAGGGTGCCCAAAGATCAGGAGAGTGGGACTGAAGTGCAGCCAGAATTTCAGGAGCAGCCCCTTCAAATAATGGAACAGGGGCTGCAACCTCGTGCACTCAATAAAAACATGGAACATGGACTCCTCCAGACCGCAGAAATTGCAGGCGGCCTGGGAGTCCGTGAACCGGCTTAAAAATTTGTTGCACAGCACTGCTCCGTGCACCACCCTCCAGGCCAAGTCCCCGATGAATAGTGGGAGGACCCCTGCGTAGAGTGCCCTCCATCGGGGACCCCCGCCTCCTCCGGACGGCAAGATGGTACGCCATGGCGTGTCCGGACGGCCGGCGAGGATGGCAAAGTTGAGGGTGTGCAGGAGCAGCCCGTACAGGAAACCCCTCCGCGCGGAACTGAAAGGCGCGGAGGGGATTTCCCCGAGGCGGCTCAAGTTGTGAGGCGCCGGCCCCCGAGGGAGGTTCCGGGGTTTGGCGCCGATGAGGAATTCCGTCCGGACGGGGGTCAGTTCGGACGGGATCTCCCCACGTGCTTGAGCCTCCTCGATGCACCTAACGGAGTCAGGGCCCAGAGCTGTTTTTAGCGACTCGATGGCATCGGCCGCGTGGCGGACGTTGGCAGAATTTAGGCGCCGCGCCAGCGTGTCTGGCGCCATCCAGCCCGCTCCTCCGCCATCGAGCAGGTCCCTGACCCTGGTCACCTCAGCAGCCACAGCCCTCTCTTCCGACCGCCACATAAAACCTCGGCCGTGGAGGTACGGATTCCCGAGCAGCGGTTCCTGCAGGACGGCCGCCACTCCAGCCGGCGGAGAGCTGCGCTTGGTGGAGACTTTGTTCCAGACCCTGATGAGATCCCTGTAAAAGACAGGCAGCTCCCGGAGGGCGGTCCTGGCACCCCCCAAGTTCACAAACAGGAGCTGCGTGTCATAATTGAGGTCGCGCTGCTGGCGGAAGAAATACCTCGCCAGAGCGCACCACCTAGGAGGGGGCTCGACGTAAAGGTATCTCTGCAGGGTCTGAAGACGGAAAGTCGCGAACTGGGCACTGACGCACACCAACGACTGACCGCCCTCCTCAAGCGGGAGACTCAAGACCGCAGCAGAGACCCAGTGCTTCCTGTTGTTCCAGAAGAAGTCCACCAGCTTCTTCTGTATCTTGGCGACAAACGCAGGGGGAGGGGTCAAAGTGACCAGCCGGTACCACAGCATTGCGGCCACCAGCTGGTTTATGACTAGCGCTCGACCCCTGTAGGACAGCACTCGGAGCAGTCCTGTCCAGCGCCCTAGGCGAGCGGCGACCTTGGCCTCCAGCTCCTGCCAGTTCGCTGGCCAGGCTCCCTCGTCGGGGCTAAGGTAGACTCCCAGATAGAGGAGATGGGTCGTGCTCCAGGCAAAAGGCCTGAGCTCCTCCGGCAGGGAGTCCACCCGCCACTGACCCACCAGGAGTCCGGAACATTTCTCCCAGTTGATCCTGGCGGAGGACGCGGCCGAGTAAATCTCCTGGCACTCACGCATCCTCCGCAGGTCAGCGGGATCCTCTATCGCGAAGAGCACGTCATCGGCGTAAGCCGAGAGGACGACCTCCACGCCCGGCCCTTGCAGAGCCAGTCCCGTCAACCTCGTCCGCAAGAGGCGCAGGAAAGGCTCCACGCAAACGGCGTATAACTGGCCGGACATGGGGCATCCCTGGCGCACCCCTCTCCTAAAGCGAAGGGGCGCCGTCAAGGACCCGTTGACCTTAATCAGACACTCCGCGGCGGCGTACAAAAGTCGGATCCGGGCGACGAAATGCGTCCCGAACCCGAAAGCGCGCAGAGTTCCGAGCAGATAGTCGTGATCCACCCTGTCGAACGCCTTCTCTTGGTCGAGGGATAGGAAGGCGACCGACAGACCAGCCTCCTGGGAACAATGGATGAGGTCCCGGACCAGATGGATGTTATCGTGGATTGTCCGGCCCGGGACCGTGTAGGACTGGTCGGGGTGGATCATGTGGTCCAGCACGGCACCAAGGCGAGCAGACATCGCCCTGGTGAAGATTTTGTAGTCCGTGCTGAGGAGGGAGACCGGGCGCCAGTTCTTAAGGAGGCGGAGATCGCCCTTCTTAGGCAGCAGGACGATGACTGCCCTGCGCCAAGAGAGGGGCATCTCCCCGGTCGCCAGACTTTCCCCCAGGACCCGCGCGTAGTCGCTCCCCAGAACGTCCCAGAACGCCCTGTGGAACTCCACGGTCAGCCCGTCCAGCCCCGGGGATTTTCCCCTCGAGAGCCGGGCGAGGGCACCGGTCAGCTCCGCCAGGCTTAGCGAAGCTTCCAGATTTTCGGCGCCCTCCGGGCTGACCTTCGGCAGGTCCTCCCACAAAACTCTACGCGCTTCCTCGCTGGACGGATCCGGAGAGAACAGAGCCCCGTAATATTCACTGGCCCTGTTGTTGACGCCCTCCGGATCCGAGACGAGAGAGCCGTCGTCGGCCAGCAGCGTCAAGAGCTGCTTACGGACACTCTGCCTTTTTTCCAGCGAGTAGAAGAAGGGGGAGCCGCGGTCCAGATCCCGCAGGAACCGGATCCGCGACCTCACGAACGCGCCTCGGGACCCGACGAGCTGCAGGTCCTTCAGCGCGGCCTTCTTCGCTTCGTACACCGTCCGCAGGGCCGGGTCCTGGACGACTTGACCGAGACGGGCTTCCAGGTCGAGCACCTCTTTTTCTAGGCGCCCGACTCTGGCCGCCCGCCTCTTGGTCGACCCCCTCGCGTACTCTTGACAGAAGACACGGACATGAGCCTTGCCCACGTCCCACCATAGCCTCAAGGAGGGGAAGCCCCCCTGCTTCCTTCTCCAGTCGGACCAGAATCGACGGAACGAGTCCTGGAACCGCACGTCCTCCAGCAGCCGGTTGTTAAAGTGCCAGTACGCGGATCCCGTCCTCGCGCGGAGCGAAGCGAGCTCCGCCCACACCAGGTGGTGGTCCGAACACGGCACCGGCCGCATGGAGGCCGCCGGGACGCAGGAAACGTACGCCCGAGACACGTAAAGGCGGTCGACTCTAGACCATCCTACTCCAGGCCTCACCCAAGTAAAGGCGCTGGAGTCGGGGTGGAGATTTCGCCAGACGTCCACCAAGTCGAAGGACCCGACCAGGTCCCTCAACTTCTCCATCGCCGTCATGCACTGCGGGGCACCGGAGCGGTCCCTCGCCTCGAGGGTGCAGTTAAAATCCCCCCCGAGGACAATGCAGTCGCCGACGTCGACGGAGCCAAGAAGAGCGGACACCTCTTCAAAGAAGCGCGTCTGCTGCGGGCCGGGCTGAGGGGCGTACACGTTCACGAGATGGAGCGGCACGTCCCCCAGGCGAACCGTTACGTGCAGCAAGCGGCCTGGCACGGGCTCCTCGACCCCCAAGATCTCCGGCTGAAAATGCGGGCCCAGCAAGATGGCCACCCCACTAGAAATGGCGGTGAGGTGGCTCATGCGGACCTCTCCTTGCCATTCCAGGAGCCACGTGGCTTTGTCTCCCGGAACGGTGTGGGTTTCTTGCAGGAAGCACACCGCATATTTCCCCTCCCGCAGGAGCGAAAAATTGTCAAATCTACGGCGTGCCCCTCTGCCGCCGTTGATGTTGAGGCTGACTATGGTTATCTTCATGGCAAAAGCATAGTGCAACCTCTACCTTAGCCTATTGTGGGGGAGGGAGTGGAGTCGTTTGTTGACCTCCACTCCATCAGCAGCCCAGCGAGGAACTTTTTGAGCCGGCGCAGCTCAAGGCCTTGAGCCTTTGATAAGGGCCCGCCCGCGGCCATGGTTTTAGCGGCGGCGCGGACGGACGTGACGAGCAGCCCCGGCTCGGACCATCTTTCCAGGGCCAGACGGGCTTGGTCGCGGCGACCCCGGCACTGGACCAAAAAGTCCCGGAGTTCCTCTGCGGGATTGAGGAGGGTCTCAGTGGCGGCCGCGAGCAGATCCACCGCCTCACTGGCGATGGACTCGAGATCTTCACCCGCGTCCTCCACCGAGTCCCCGTCCCCCTCCGGGAGGTCGCCGCTAGCAGCCGGCCCGTCGACCACACGAGGTACGGCAAACGGCCCGGCCGCTCCATTTGGCCCTGGCTCTGCCCCGATCCCACCCCCAGGATCGTCGGCAGAGGAGTCCCCACTGGGCTCTTTTAAAATTGGTGCTGGGTCGGGAAGCGACAGCGGAAGGGGTTCCCCCTCCGCCCCAGGAACCGGGGAACAGGGAGAGACCTGGTCAAAGTAATGTTCCAGGTCCTCCAATTCCCCCAGCTCCACAGTAGGGGGCGAGGGTTGTTGTTCTTCTCCCTCCCCGCCGCCACCCCCCAGCCCAGCATGTACGGATTCCATAAAATTGGCATTTTCAGAGTCGAGCAAATCCCGGGGGAAGTTGGGTATTGGCTGGGCGGGCTCAGGTTCGGCCTTTTCGGCCCCGCCCGCCTCAGTCCCCGGGACGCTCGACCCGGTGGCTACGCATTCCTCCGCTGGCCCCACGCCCCCCACGACAGGCAGATCTTCCACGCCATCTCCAGGAGGCAGCGGCTGGGCAGCCTCGACTGCCTCACCCTCCCCGGGGACAGACTCCTCGCGCCTGCAGCGCAATTTGGGGACGCTGGTGGGGGACGCGGGACACGCGGCGGGCACCGCCTCCTCCGCGGAGGGATGTTGTTCCCCCTCCGCCTCATTGGGGCGGTGCCTCTTTTTGTTCCTGGGGGTGCGCGAAGGCAGGGAGACCTCTATGTCTGCCGAGGCCTCCCGCTCCGCCCCCCCCTTTTCCTTTTCTTGCCCGTGCCCGGGCCCCTCCGCGGTATTGGTCAAGGGCTAAGGCACGGGCTCAGGGCACCCCGCGCTCGCCGGTGACGGGGTTGGGCTGAGCGCGGTGGTCAAATTTTCCGGCGCACTGAGGGGACCCGCCTCTTGATGTTTTGCCTTCTTCCGCGCCTTCTTTCCGGTCGGACGCTCTCCCTCACCCCCGCCGGAGGCCCTGAAAACAAAGGCCTCCGACGATGCCCGCGCACCTACGGCTCCCGGCACGCGGACGCAACTAGGGGGAGGGGTGGCGGCGGCGCCAGCCTTGGCCGCCTTCGGTGGTTTGGCGGCCTTGGAGGCGGGGCAGTTCTTGCGAACGTGCCCCACCTCTCTGCAGGCATGGCACCGCACGCCGTCCGACGTCCAGAAGACGCGGTAGGCAGTCCCCTCGTGCACCACATTAAAGTGCCCTTCTGTCATGTCCTCCCGCGCCAGCCGGACAAAGAGCTGGCGGCGGAAGGAGAACACGTGGCGCAGGCTGTTCTCCCTGAGGCCGAGCGGTATGGGGTTGATCCCCGACCTTACCTCCCCCAGTTGGTGTTGGTGAGGGAGGAGGAGCTCAGCGGAAACAAAGGGCGGGACGTTTGACACGATGACCCTCTGCGCGGTGGCCTCGAGAGGGTCCACCGGCAGGAACGTCCCGCCCACCGTGAGCCCCTTTTCGAGGGCCAGGGACACCGCCCGCTCCGACCCCAGGAAGAAAACAGCCTTCCCAGACATCTTGGAGGCCGCGACAATGGCCGAGGGGCTGACTACCCTAGCCATCGCCCGCACGCACTCCTCAATGCTCATTGTGGGGTGAGTGTAGCTCTTGACCCCGTGTTTTTTGGTGATTAATCTGAAAGGTGGCAGGGCAGCGGGTGGCGCAGGAGGTGCCGTGGAAGCGGTTGCCACCTGCGCATACGTCTTCGCTGGCCCTGCCACCGGCGTGGATGGGGTCGCCATCACGGGGTCCCTTTAAGGGCTACACCCACACCAAAGTCACAGGCCTTAATGGTCTTAATTGGCCTCGTTTGATTAGACTGAGCAGAGGAGCCCTTAATGAGGTACCTCTCCCCTAGTTGGCAATTGGGGAGGGGCCTTGCTCCCTCTGCTCAGTTGTCTCAATTGTTTGTTGTTTTTTAATTGATTTGGGAGGAAAAGGGCTCTCAGAGAGAGAGGGGAGAATCAGAGTAACAGGGAAAGAGAGAGGGGGGTGGGAAGGGGGGGGGAACTGCGAGGGCAGGTCTCCCCTCGCAGCTGTGGGTGGGTGCACTCCCCAGATGGCAAAACACACAAGCACAGTCTTTGGGTTGGTCTTCAGGTGGGGGGAGAAGATGTCTTCACCTGGGGTAGCTAGAGCCACCAGGCACACACTCCTAACGATATTAATTGGGTAAATGAGAAAAATCTTCAGCCTGGTAGCTCCAGCTATCCCAGGCTAGGCAAATGTGGGGGGGTGGGGGGGGTTCCAATTGTGGGGGGGGCCTAGTTGTAAGCACGGCCCCCACGCACACTTCCACACACACACACACCCCTCGCGATGTTCCGGCCCTCAGTGGTCTTCTTTCCTCCCCCCACCGATACAACAAAGTCTGTTTGGGAAATGCACCCACACCCACCTGTAGAAAGTGTAGAGTCTCCCTCCTTCCACACTGGATGTTGTTGGTTTTTGCCCCTCTCTCCAACTCCTTGCAGAAATGGTAAAGTTGTTAAAAAGTTTTCTGTTCTCCTCCTCTCCCTCTGGGTAAAAGTTGAAGGTGAAGCCCCTTCCTTCCTTCTCTTCCTGGCTGGTCTCAGGGCTCTCCAGGCAGGAGCAAAAGTTGCTAGCTGCTCTCCTCACTGCTCACAGCTCCTACTGTGCAGGACACGCCTCCACTGCTCCACAATTGGTCCTTGTGCATGAAACTCTTTTGAGTTTACCTGCGAAAACATAAAACATTAAACGGTGAAAATCTTTGTTTAATTAAGCAATTACAAGGACTGGGATACGAACCCACGAGCGTAAAAACCCATTGGATCACCAGCCCAACGCCTTGACCACTCGGCCATCCTGGTCCCTCCTTGTGCATGAATCCCAAAAAGTTAGTTTGCAGGTGCAGCAGGTAATCAGGAAGGCGAATGGAATGTTGGCCTTCATTGCGAGAGGGATGGAGTACAAAAGCAGGGAGGTCCTGCTGCAACGTTATAGGGTATTGGTGAGGCCGCACCTGGAGTACTGCGTGCAGTTTTGGTCACCTATCTTAAGGAAGGATATACTAGCTTTGGAGGGGGTACAGAGACGATTCACGAGACTGTTTCCAGAGATGGGGGGTTACCTTATGATGATAGATTGAGCAGACTGGGTCTTTACTTGTTGGAGTTCAGAAGGATGAGGGGTGATCTTATCGAAACATTTAAAATAATGAAAGGGATAGACAAGATAGAGGCAGAGAGGTTGTTTCCACTGGTCGGGGAGACTAGAACTCGGGGGCACAGCCTCAAAATACGGGGGAGCCAATTTAAAACCGAGTTGAGAAGGAATTTCTTCTCCCAGAGGGTTGTGAATCTGTGGAATTCTCTGCCCAAGGAAGCAGTTGAGGCTAGCTCATTGAATGTATTCAAGTCACAGATAGATAGATTTTTAACCAATAAGGGAATTAAGGGTTATGGGGAGCGGGCAGGTAAGTGGAGCTGAGTCCACGGCCAGATCAGCCATGATCTTGTTGAATGGCGGAGCAGGCTCGAGGGGCTAGATGGCCTACTCCTGTTCCTAATTCTTATGTTCTTATGTTCAGACCAGGGTGACCAGTGGCAGTCAAGGTCACCGTGGCCCTCAATTTCTTCACCAGAAGATCCTTCTAGTCTGCAACAGGGGAAATATACAACATCTCAGAATTTGCCATCCATCGCTGGGGGGGGGGGGGCCTGTCACTGAGTCTCTCTACACCAGGCAAAGGGACTACGTTGGGTTCCCTCTTTCCAGAGAGAAACAGGACGAGCGGGCATGTGGCTTTGCCAGGATCACCGATTTCTCCATGGTGCAGGGCACCATTGACTGCGCACACGTGGCTTTGCGGGTGCTGCATAACAATCCTGAGATCTTCCGTAACCGCAAAGACTCCCATTCAGTTAATGTGCAGTTGGTGTGCGACCATGCATAGTGAATCCTCAATGTCAATGTCCACTATCCTGGCAGCAGCCACGATGCCTTCATTCTGTGTCAGACTGATGTGCCAGCTCTCTTCCAGCCACCACATCCAGCTCGAAGGTGGCTGCTTGGAGACGAGGACTATCTTCTCTCCACCTACCTCATGACTCCCCTTCGCATCCCCAACACTCATGCCCTGCATTCATAGAATGAGAGCCATGTTGTCACCAGGAACATCATTGAGCAGACAATTGGCCTACTGAAGCAATGGTTCCGCTGCCTTGACTGCTCTGGAGAAGCCCTCCAGTATACTCTGGAGCGGGTGTCCCATCTCGTGGTGGTCTGCTGCATGCTCGACAATTTGGCCGCCATGCGGTCATAGCCCTTGCCACCAAGGACTGTGGGACCACCTCGGGAGGAGGCAGGCAGACAGACAGACAATCTGTCTTCCGGACAGGCTGCCCGTGACCGGCTCATCAGACTTCGATTCGCATGATTCAAACCCCAGATTCCTGTTGCTCACGACATCCCCATCATATCATTCCAGTCTCGTGGTATATCGCAGCATTCTTCTAGGTGCAGTGCTGAAATAAGAGACACCACAAAAGATTCCAAACACAATTAATAAATTTATCTGTAATCATATCACATATTTACATTAATACTATTAACTAATCACCCTTGTGCATTCCCTTAGCATCTGCCTTTCATGTGACCGTTCCTGATCTAGTGCTCCCCCAGTGGCTTCAGCATGACGGGCAGAAGGCTGCTGAGTATTCGTGCAGGACAACCTGAACTAGTAGTGGACCTAGAAAGGTCGGTTGTAGATTGCACCACCTCGATATGGGCAGCAGCAGTCTGGGCGGGCGGGCTGTCGAACAGGCAGCAACAAGGGACTTGGCGGAGTGGCAGCGGTGGGAGTAGGAATGTTGTCATCTTGAGACAGGACAGCAGGTTCCTACTCACTGACCCACTGCCACTACCCCGGGGCGGCACCTCAGCATTCCTAGCAATCTGTTAGAGCACAAATTGCTGGCCTGCTGCGACATCCTGAAAGCCCTCATCGATGGTGGTAAACCTAGTCACGATGGTAGCAGTCAGAGATTGGTAGCTTCAAGCTGAGATTGCACGACAGCAGTCTGAGCTTGGGAGGCTTCAAGCTGCGACTGCATGACCATGCTGAGATGGCATGAGAGCAGTCAGTGCTTGGATGTCACCAAGCTGAGACAGCATGAGAGTGGTCTGAGCTTCTGCTGTAGCAGTAAGACATTGGGTTGCTTCCACCTGTGCTGCAGAGGAAGCTATGACATCACCCATCATACGTGCCATCATGTCTGGATCACCACGGTCTCTCTAGGCGTCCAACATAATTTTCAGACTTGAAATCCTGAGTTCCATGTTCTGTGCAGAGCTCTGTGCAATGTTGAGGCGGACTCCTTCACGCTCCTTGACATTGCCGAGAGGCTCTCGGGCACCCTTGCCATGACACCTATTATTTCTGTGTGCATGCCCTCCTTCTGAAAGCCTCCCCATCGAGGTCATTATCTGAGTCCTGTGCGGCTCTGCCCTCTGCCCCCTGAGCTGCCCTTTTCCCCCTGGCATTGCTACAGCTCACTCGGACTCGCAACCTCACCCTGTGCAAATCCCAGTACTACACTAGCCTCCAAAGAACGCATACTGCCAGTATCTGAGCTGCTGTCTGCGAGTGAAAGGTGCAATGACGTGGTGTCTTCCTCCTGCTCTTCTCCTCCCTTGCTCCTGGGGACTCTGTGCCAGTTTGGCCTACAAGAGAAAGAGAAGTGTTCAGTGAGTTCAGTGGAATATGTTTGGGTGATGTGCCTGCCATTGTTGAATAGCTGTCATTGTGCAAGGTGTGAGATGTGGATGCTGAGTGTTGATCGGTAGAGATTGTTGGTGGATGAGTGCTGAGAGTATGGTGCATTGAGCAGTGTGTGAAGCTTGTGTTACAGATGGTGGTATGTGGAATTTGTTGAAGCATTCACTCACCCTGACCACCCACGTGAGCTCATTAAATTTCTTCCTGCACAGGGTGTGGGTCCTGGGGACCAGAGTGTTGCCTATCAGGTGGTCCACAAAATCCCTCCATATAGTCCAGGGTATTGGTGGTGAGGATGTCTTGCCAGCTTGCGGGTATAGGAGCGCCCGCCTCCTTTCCACCGCTTCATCTGAGAACCTACAGGCTTTCTCCCTCCGATTCCAGTCTGCCATGGCTGCAATTGATCTCTTAATGTTGGTTGCTTTGTTCTTGGGACAGCTGCAGATCCAACAAGCCTGACAATGAGGTACTGCAGCATCAATGACCCATTTAAGTGTCAGTTGTGGCTCAATGGGTAGCACTCTTAGCTCTGAGTCAGAAGGTTGTGGGTTCAAGTCCCATTTCAGGGACTTGAGCACAAAAACCTAGGCTTACACCCCATTGCAGTGCAGAGAGAGTGCTGCACTATGGAAGGTGCTGTCTTTCGGATGAGATGTTAAACCAAGGCCCCGTCTGCTCCCACAAGTGGACATAAAAGATCCCATGGCACTATTTCAAAGAAGAGCAGGGGAGTTATCCCCGGTGACCTGGCCAATATTTATCCATCAATCAGCACAACAAAAACAGATTATTTTGTCATTATCACATTGCTGTGTGTGGGAGCTTGCTTGTGTGCAATTTGGCTGCCATGCTTCCTACATTACACCAGTGACTACACTCCAAAACTACTTCATTGGCTGTAAAGCACTTTGAGATGTCCGGTGGTCGTGAAAGGCACTATATAAATCCAAGTTTTTTTTCTTTTTAAGCAGTGGAAAAAGCCTGTGGCAATCATGAATTGCAATTAGACTACCCCCGATATTGGTTCAGCTGTAACGACAATGAACTTGAGTTTTAAGATTAAAATCATGACTAAAATCATGTTAATGAGGATTGAGCACAAATTTTGTGTGCTGCCTTCAGGTGGTGGAGCTTAACCTTGTTTAAAACACTGCCCATTTCTTGGCTGTAACGAATTTCGAGCCCCTTAAGATATCTGCATGCTGCACTGTCTACCTCCAATTGAAAAAGAGAGCATAAATGCTGGGCTTATCTGAGAAAAGAAATTAAGCACTTTTACAAAACTTTTAGGGTATTAAATCTATAACTGGACATGTGAACTCAACATTGATCAAAAGCACATCAAAGCTAGCGTTTTTCATGTATTTATATTCACACACATGTTTATTAAAAGCATTTTCTCACTGCTTTAAAAATAAATCTTTGGTTTAAATGATAGTTTTGTACAGTTCACGACACAAACGTTTTCCCAACTGTACGATGATGGTAAGAGATATAGAAACCTGTTGTTGATTGGTATCCTGCTCCATTTGCATATCAAACTCTTTGAATCTTTTGTAGTCATTGTCACATTAGTTATATCCGAGCAAATGTAGTCTTGGTGCTTTCCATATTGTTGTCAGATCTGGAGCCAACTCAATATCATAAAATAATTGCACAATTTGTCTCCATTTTATCTTGTGATGGTCAGAGTTAGAGCTATAAGTTCGCCTCCTTTGCACCTCCCGTTAGCGCCTCCGGGGGGAGAGGGGTGGGGATAACTGGCCGCTACCGGCTTTGCAACCGGGCACGGCAAAAGTACTGACGCCCGTGAACTTCCCGGTGAGATTTGCGGTGGCAGCAAACCCTAGCGTCACGATCTCCTGTGCCCAGAGATCGTGACATCATCATGTTGTGCATCGTCCCGGTACCTCCCCAGACCCGAACTTTGGTTCCGCACCCTGCGGCATTGCCGGGCGACAACACGGACAGCTGCAGGAAAGGTTGTTGGGGAAGCCGGGCACTTGGAGTGCGCTATTCAAAGGGGATGTTGGTATGTGGGGGGAAAAAAAGTCCTAATGCCCAAGATCCATTTTTGATTTTTTTTTTCAGCTGCGATCGATCAGCCCTGCATTCTGTTAGTGCTTGGGGCTGATCGGGCCGGATCACGGCAGCTGTCGGAGACTAGGTACCTCATTCTAATGCAGAGCTTGCAGCAATGGCCCTTCCCATTAAGGGAGGGACGGAGCCTCCATTCCCAGCAGCGTTCCACTCGAGATTGTGCAGTGGTCTGCCGCTACCGCCTCTCTTTCCGGCTTTAGTGCAACAAGGGAAGTGTCAGCGCTTGATTTAGTGATCCACTTCCTTCCTGGAGCGCGAAACCGGAAGTTCACGTTGAAGTCCCACATGTAGTGCCTGCTAATACTTTTGCGCTACCACAAAAGTTACCGCCCAAACGGGGCGCTACGCAGTTTCTCCCCCTTAATCTTTCATGTTTTGAAATGAGGCTTTCCAACCAGTCAAAAATGGCTTCCAATTCACTAGCCTAATTCATAATTCTGTATCCGAATGCTAAAAGTCTACTGTAAACTTCAGTACCTTATTTTCCCCCTTCTTTTCCCACTCTGGGATTTGTAAGTTTGTGCTTTTTTAAAAAGGGAAGGGTTACCAACTCCAAGGTATTAAAAACATCAATGCTGCTTTGTGTTCAGTCTGCCCTTCACAAGATGCATTCTTGGGTGGAATATTTGGTTCAAATGCCAGAACGATTATTTTATGTATACTTTTGTGTCTCCTGTGTGTTACTAAGAATAAAAAAAAATTAACTAAGTATAAAAGTAAATAAATCTCTGTCCCGAGCCTATACTTGTATTAGGCCCATCGTAAATCAAGTCTTGGGTTTCTGCATGCATGGTCTCATAGCCTACTCATGTATAGAGTTCCAGGCCTGTGGAGGCACAGTGCCTTCTCCGTCAGTATCCCAATAAACGGAGTTCTAGATTTACCTTATTTCTCAGGAATATCTGCCTAAGGAGCTGATCATAACCCATTTACCTCAGAATTTACACTTGTGTAATAAAAATACATTCTATTATCAATAGCCAGCAATCTGAGCCTTGGTGAGAAATGTCATGGCAGCTGAGGTTTTTTTGGGCAGAATGTGATTGCTTAGTTGTTTATGTGGGATGTGATTAATTGTAATGTGTTACAGTTTTTCTGTGTGAAGTATAATTGGTGAGATAACGAGCAGAAAAATATCCAATTTGGAAAAAAAATACAGACATGAGATGCATAACCAATCAGAAAACAGAAACTCTATATTAGACAGCCATAATCAATGACCTATTAAAATTTTTGCATATAGTGCGTAGTTCCTTCACAGACTCGTTCACCTCGTGATTTTCAACCACATTGTTTCCATTATGACTACATTTTTCAACGGTACCTGCCACGCCTCTTATCTCGTTTATATTCAAAGACTTTTAGAATCTTCTTAAAATTCTAACTTCTCACATGCTGGCTTTGCTCAGGTGACCAATTCCCTTCTCCTCCTCTTGCACCCCCCTCCCCCCTTCAGCTCCAAGATCCCTGAATTCCAGGCCCCAATCCCATGAGCCGAAGCTGCTAATGCTAGCCTCCCTTCTCCCACCCTAGCCCAACCATTGATCATTCGTTCACTACCAGTGGCACACAACTTCCACCCAAACCAAACTATTTTGTCCTTACCCCAGTGCCATGTTTAGAATACTGCATTCAGAATTGGTTCCCTCATATATTGAGTGATTTTGACGTGATGGAAAGGTTCAGAGAAGGGCCACAAGAATTATTCCCAGTTTGAAAAACTTTGGTTACTCAGTGAGGCTTAAAATGCCGTGCCTATTCACTTAAGAAATGCATAAACAATCAGGCAGTTTGACAGAGTTATATAAAATAGTTGAAGGACTAGATTATGTTCCTATTGATAGATTATTTCAATTTGAAAGATTGGGGAGGACCAGAGGTCATGTATATAAGTTGTGTAAAGTTAGGGATAGTTTAGATGTTAGGCAGTTCTTCATTTCCCAGAGGAGAATAAAGCAATTTGCCAGCTGGTGCTGACTCTCTGCAGGTGTTCAAGAGCTGGACCAGTTCCTGGCTGGAGCAGAGATCACATCTTATAAAAGTAGCTGAAATACTTGGTATTTCATAATCATGGTCCTCGTGGTCTCCTGGGCTAGTTTTGGATTGCCAAAGGGGGTCGAAGAGGAATTTTCAAGATTTGTTTTCCCTAATTGACTTTTGGATTTTATCTATTTTACCTCTCCCTGGAGATTACTTGGCTGCTGATGGGTAGGGGTTGCCGAACCATGTCGCTTCAGGCATCACGACTGCATGCGAGAACCAGTGGGTGAGGTGTATTTGGACTGTCAAAAGGCTTTTGACAAGGTCCCACACAAGGTGTGCAAAATTAAAGCACATGGTATTGGGGTAATGTATTGACATGGATAGAGAACTGGTTGGCAGACAGGAAGCAAAGAGCAGAGGGTCGGGATAAACGGGTCCTTTTCAGAATGGCAGGCGGTGACTAGTGGGGTGCCGCAGGGCTCAGTGCCAGGACCCCAGCTATTTACACTATACGTCAATGATTTGGATGAAGGAATTGAGAGTAATATCTCCAAGTTTACAGATGACACTAAGCTGGGTGGTGGTGTGAGCTGTGAGGAGGATGCTAAGAGGCTGCAGGGTGACTTGGACAGGTTAGGTGAGTGGGCAGATGCAGTATAATGTGGATAAATGTGAGGTTATCCACTTTGGTGGCAAAAACATGGAGGCAGATTATTATCTGAATGGCGGCAGATTAGGAAAAGGGGAGTTACAACGAGACCTGGGTGTCATGGTACATCAGTCATTGAAGGTTGGCATGCAGGTGCAGCAGGCGGTGAAGAAGGCAAATGGCATGTTGTCCTCCTTGGTTGGTGATTTGAGTATAGGAGCAGGGAGGTCTTGCTGCAGCTGTACAGGGCCTTAGTGAGGCCTCACCTGGAATATTGTGTTCAGTTTTGGTCTCCTAATCTGAGGAAGGACGTTCTTGCTATTGAGGGAGTGCAGCGAAGGTTCACCAGACTTATGCCTGGTATGGCAGCACTGACATATGAGGAGAGACTGGATTGACTGGGCCTGTATTCACTGGAGTTTTGAAGAATGAGAGGGGTATCTCATAGAAACATATAAAATTCTGACGGGACTAGACAGGTTAGATGCAGGAAGAATGTTCCCGATGTTGCGGGAGCCCAGAACCAGGGGTCACAGTCTAAGGATAAGGGGTAAGCCATTTAGGACTGAAATGAGGTGAAACTTCTTCACTCAGAGTTGTTAACCTGTGGAATTCTCTTCCGCAGAGAGTTGTTGATGCCAGTTTGTTAGATATATTCAAGAGGGAGTTGGATATGGCCCTTACGGCTAAAAGGATCAAGAGGTATGGAGAGAAGGCAGGAGAGGGGTACTGAGGTGAATGATCAGCCATGATCCTATTGAATGGTGGTGCAGGCTTGAATGGTCTAATGGCCTACTCCTGCACCTATTTTCTATGTTTCTATGGTTCCTTGACATATTGGTCGAGAAAACCATCCCTTATACACTCCAGGAAATCCTCCTCCACAATATTGCTACGAGTTTGGTTAGCTCAATCAATATGCAGATTAAAGTCACCCATGATAACTGCTGTACCCTTATTGCACATGTCCCTAATTTCCCATGTGATGCCATCCCCAACCTCCCTATTACTGATTGGTGGTGTGTACACAACTCCCACTAATGTTTTCTGCCTTTTGATGTTTCGCAGCTCTAACCGTATAGATTCCACATCATCCATGGTAATGTCCTTCCTTACTATTGCGTTAATCTCCTCTTTAACCAGTAACGCTACCCCACCTCCTTTTCCTTCCTGAATATTGAATACCCCTGGATGTTGAGTTCCCAGCCTTGGTTATCTTGGAGCCATGTCTCCATAATCCCAATTACATCATATCTGTTAACCGCTATCTGCACAGTCAATTCATCCACCTTATTATGAATGCTCCTCGCATTGAGACTCAGAGCCTTCAAGCTTGTTTTTTTAACACTCTTTGTCCTTTTAGAATTATGTATGTAATGTGGCCCTTTTTGATTTTTGCCCTTGAATTCTCTGCCCTCCACTTTTGCTTTTCTCCTTCCTACCTTTTGCTTCTGACCACTTTTTACTTCCCTCTGCCTCCCTGCATAGATTCCCATCCCCCTGCCTTTTTAGGTTAAACCCTCTCCAACAGCACTAGCAAATATTCCACCTGGGACATCGGTTCCGATCCTGCCCAGATGTAGACCGACCGGTTTGTACTGGTCCTACCTCCCCCAGAAATGGTTCCAATGCCCCAGGAATTTGAATCCCTCCCTTCTGCACCATTCCTCAAGCCACATATTCATCTGAACTATCCTGCAATTCCTACTCTGACTAGTACGTGGCACTGGTAGCAATCCTGAGATTACTACCTTTGAGGTCCTCCCTTTTAATTTAACTCCTAGCTTCCTAAGTTCAGCTTGTAGGCTGTCATCCTGCTTTTTGACTATATTGCTGGTACCTATATATAGCACCACAGCTGGCTGTTCACCTTCCCCCTCCAGAATGCCCTGCACCCGCTCCGATACATTCTTGACCCTTGCACCAGGGAGGCAACATACCATCTTGGAGTCTCGTTTGCAGCCGCAGAAACGCCTATCTATTCCCCTTACAATAGAATCCCCTATCACTATAGCTTTCCCACTCTTTTTCCTGCCCTCCTGTGCAGCAGAGCCACCCCTGATGCCATGGACTTGGCTGCTGCTGCCTGATGAGTCATTTCCCCAACAGTACCCAAGGTGGAGTAATTGTTTTGGAGGGAGATGACTGCAGATGACCCCTGCACTACCTTCCTTCCACTGCTCTGCCTGATGGTCACCCATTCCCTATCTGCCTGTGTAACCTTTACCTGCGGTGTGACCAACTCACGAAACGTGCTATTCACGACATCCTCAGCATCGCGGATGCTCCAGAGTGAATCCATGCGCAGCTCAAGTGCCGCAATGCGGTCTGTCAGGAGCTGCAGCTGGATACACTTCCTGCACATGTAGTTGTCAGGGACACTGGAAGTGTCCCTGACTTCCTACATAGCACAGGAGAAGCATGACACTGATCTGGGCTCTCCTGCCATGACTTAACCCTTAAAATAACCTAATTGGTAACAATGCCAAAGGTTAACGACTGATCAGAAAAGAAAAAGATTAAATACTCACCAATCTACCAGCCAATTACTTATCCTCTTGGCTGTGACGTCACATTTATTTTTACTTCTTTGTTTACCTGGATAGACTGCAAGAGCTGGGGTGGTTCTCCTTGGAGCAGAAATGGCGATGTGTAGATTTGATAGAGGTGTTTAAAATCATGAAGGGTTTAGGTAGAGTAAATGAGGAGAAACTGTTTCCAATGGTTGAGGTCGACAACCAGAAGGTACAGATTTAAGGTGATTGGCAAAAGAACCAGAGGCGATATGACAAAAATCTTTTTTTATGCAATGAGTGGTTAGGATTTGGAATGCATTTCCTGATAGGATGGTGGACACAGATTCAACAGTAGTTTTCAAAAGGGAACTGGATAAATACTTGAAGGAGAAAAACTTGCAGGGATTTGGGGAAAGAGCGGGGAGTGAAACTACATGTATTGGTCTTTGAGCCGGCGCAGACTCAGTAGGCTGAATGGCCTCCTTGTGTGCTGTACTATTTTATGATTCTATGTGTATAGTAAAAACAAATCAGAGAATGCCTGTCCCTTTGTGTTGTTATAGATCTTTAAATCCTGCACAACACAAGTTCTCACCTCTTTCCCCACCCCACTTTCACTCCCTCTGACTGAGGCATTTCTAATATCTGGATATTTTCATGAGGCTGCCCTGTAAATCATGGCTGGGTCTGTGCTGATTAGGCATTCAAGAAAATCTGCATTTGTTTCGAATTTTCTATCCTTCGAAGTGCTATATTTATTGACCTACTATTAAAAGGTTCAATTGTAAATCTGAAGATTAATTCCCAAATGCAGGATAGAAGTTTTATAACCAGATCCTCATATTTCAGGATACTGTTTTAAAATAGGCCATTGTGTATTTGGTGTATCGCTTGAAGGAAAATTTTTCTGAGCAGACACGTTGGTAAAAATTTTATAATCAAAATATCCAGGAAGATCCTATTAGTAGTTGGCAAGATTCTTATTTGACAGATAAGGTAACCTTATGATCCCTTACTTTTTGTCTCCTCAATAATGATGTCTTAATAATTTATCTATTAGTCCCTTTTGTGTGTGTGTGTCCTTTCCATTTCTGGGGAGAGCGTGCAAAGCTGTCAAAATGGTATCATCCAGATTAACATTGTACAGTAGAAGACTATTTCACTTCATTGAGATCTAGATGAAATGTTTCTCCAATTCCCATATGAATAGAGGCTATAGCTATGACTGGCAATGCTCGGTTTGCTTTAACGGGCAGCTTTCAGCAAACATATTTTATTTGATCAGTGTTTGAAAGAGCCACGTGAGACTTCAAGGAGTGCTGTGAGAAACCATGGGAAAAATTAACAGCAAGTTTTACAGAACATATCAAACATCACTCAAAGAAACAGCATTTTTATGAAGACATTCAAGAGGTTGATATGTATCTCAAGTGAATTGCGTAAGCCACCAGGGCCTTAAATGACAACAACTGCAGACGATTCCTTATGGGCAATGCAGAGACCTGTAGCCTTACAGTGACAAAGATACAAATATTGTAACTGAAAGGTGGTGAATTGGATTTGAATTAATTTAGATGAGGATTGGCCCACTTTGTCTGAAACAAAATATGCTGCTGAATCCCACACACAGGTAATACCAGAACATGCGGCAGATATGGATACTTGCAGCCATTTTCACCAATATAAATGTCTCTTATAAATAATTCTGACAGCAAGAAAATTGTGAAATTGTTAAGTTTAGGTGGTTAGAGAATCTTCTGGATTTCATGACTTTACTTTCAGTCTGGATTTCTGCTGTAAGATTGAGAGTGATGCTCCTGAATTTCATACATTTGAATTAACCTACACCTTTATTGAAGGGCAGCAAACAGGCATAGTTTATTGTAGGTGTAAACAGCAGCAGTTTATTGACCTGTTTAATGCTTTGAGAGTGAGAATGCATTTAGGATTCAAGAACTGAGTGTCTTAGTAATGCACAGGAGGTTAACAAGGTCATTATATCTGCTGTGAACTAATTTAAAATGATGCTTTCACTTTGAAATGCCTTGTGGCAGGTTCCCATTACAGCACTGCTACCAATGGCAGCCCAGCTTCAGTACAAGCAAGCAAATGAGGTCATGCTGCTGCCAATGGAGGTGCCGAGACCCACCCAAAGAGGTGATCTAACATAATGCAGCAGGTCCACAGGCCCCAAATTTAAATGCTGAGGCCAATGGTGGCAGGTACAATTGTATTTTGTCCGACCGACTGAGTGCTCACTCAGCCTACCTACACAGACCAGCGATGCAGATTTCCCTTTCCTAGGCTATACATATATTCTCAATCTTATTGGAGGATATGGCAGCCAGAAATAAAACTGATTTTCAAATGACTGAATGAATATGGATAATATTGTCCAAAAAAAATTGTTTGATTGCTCCTACTGGTGCTGTGGAACAGCCATATTGTCAATGTGTTGGATTCTATAGCATCAACAACCAAAGGCAGTTACAGGAACCCGTCTGTCTGAAATGGTTTAGTAATAGAGAAGGAGCATAACTGGAGTAGCAGCTTTTGACAAGATTTAAGATGAGGCATTATAGTTTACTAATGGTTATCCACAGTTTCCTTTTAGATTTCGGCATATAACAAAAAATTTAGTCTGGGGTGGTGTGGAGGTGACATTTTCCTCTGGTTATCTTCCAGAGAGATTTAGTATTATATTGCATTTAACTGTTGCTTCCCAGGAAGTGTATATTTCCATGTACTGAGGGCAATGGGTACATTACAAACAATTGACACTTAAGGAGGTGGCCTTGGAAATAGTGGATGCATTGACAGTCATTTTCCAACATTCCATTGACTCTGGATCAGTTCCTATCGAGTGGAGGGTAGCCAATGTAACCCCACTTTTTAAAAAAGGAGGGAGAGAGAAAGCAGGGAATTATAGACCGGTCAGCCTGACCTCAGTAGTGGTAAAATGATGGAATCAATTATTAAGGATGTCATAGCAGCGCATTTGGAAAATGGTGACATGATAGGTCCAAGTCAGCATGGATTTGTGAAAGGGAGATCATGCTTGACAAATCTTCTGGAATTTTTTTGAGGATGTTTCCAGTAAAGTGGACAAAGGAGAACCAGTTGATGTGGTATATTTGGACTTTCAGAAGGCTTTCGACAAGGTCCCACACAGGAGATTAATGTGCAAAGTTAAAGCACATGGGATTGGGGGTAGTGTGCTGACGTGGATTGAGAACTATACTGACGTGGATTGAGAACTGGTTGTCAGACAGGAAGCAAAGAGTAGGAGTAAATGGGTACTTTTCAGAATGGCAGGCAGTGACTAGTGGGGTACCGCAAGGTTCTGTGCTGGGGCCCCAGCTGTTTATATTGTACGTTAATGATTTAGACGAGGGGATTAAATGTAGTATCTCCAAATTTGTGGATGACACTAAGTTGGGTGGCAGTGTGAGCTGCGAGGAGGATGCTATGAGGCTGCAGAGTGACTTGGATAGGTCAGGTGAGTGGACAAATGCGTGGCAGATGAAGTATAATGTGGATAAATGTGAGGTTATCCACTTTGGTGGTAAAAACAGAGAGACAGACTATTATCTGAATGGTGACAGATTAGGAAGGGGGAAGGTGCAGCGAGACCTGGGTGTCATGGTACATCAGTCATTGAAGGTTGGCATGCAGGTACAGCAGGCGGTTAAGAAAGCAAATGGCATGTTGGCCTTC
The DNA here is from genome assembly GCF_044704955.1 of Pristiophorus japonicus. Taxonomy (NCBI): domain Eukaryota; kingdom Metazoa; phylum Chordata; class Chondrichthyes; family Pristiophoridae; genus Pristiophorus; species Pristiophorus japonicus. Next base: position 55,777,564 of record NC_091987.1, read on the forward strand.
ATAGCGAGGGGATTTGAGTACAGGGGCAGGGAGGTGTTGCTACAGTTGTATAGGGCCGTGGTGAGGCCACATCTGGAGTATTGTGTACAGTTTTGGTCTCCTAACTTGAGGAAGGACGTTCTTGCTATTGAGGGATTGCAGCGAAGATTCACCAGACTGATTCCCGGGATGGTGGGACTGACCTATCAAGAAAGACTGGATCAACTGGGCTTGTATTCACTGGAGTTCAGAAGAGTGAGAGGGGACCTCATAGAAACGTTTAAAATTCTGACGGGTTTGGACAGGTTGGATGCAGGAAGAATGTTCCCAATGTTGGGGAAGTCCAGAACCAGGGGTCACAGTCTAAGGATAAGGGGTAAGCCATTTAGGACCGAGATGAGGAGAAACTTCTTCATCCAGAGAGTGGTGAACCTGTGGAATTCTCTACCACAGAAAGTAGTTGAGGCCAATTCACTAAATATATTCAAAAGGGAGTTAGATGAAGTCCTTACTACTCGGGGGATCAAGGGGTATGGCGAGAAAACAGGAAGGGGGTACTGAAGTTTCATGTTCAGCCATGAACTCATTGAATGGCGGTGCAGGCTAGAAGGGCTGAATGGCCTGCTCCTGCACCTATTTTCTATGTTTCTATGTTTTAGAGTTATTTCAAATGAGCATGAAAATTCCATAAATAAGGGAAGAAATGATCATAAATTATATTGTCGGGCAATTGATATGGTTAATATCTATGTAAAGAAATTATCAAAATGAAAACCAGAAACTAATGCTGCAATTTTTTTCCTTTCTGAAATGTCATTATTTGATCTTGGAATAACAAATACGATGGTTAGAAAAACTCCCACTAATATAAATATTGTGGTTTAAAACAAAATGGTTCTAAGTATTCTTGGAAACAAATCTAAATTATTAGTGACAGCTGAATTTAAAATGCATTTTAATGAGATGTGACTACAGAATAGAAAATTAAATGTCTGGAAATAAGCAATTATCTTGACATGCAGTTTTATAGAAAACTTTTTTAAAAATACATGTATTTTACAGGAAAATAGTCATAAGTTTAACCTCAAAGCAATTTTATTGTCAGCCAATAATTCTGTAGTTGAATATGTAAATTACTGTAATTGACTAAATATTAAAAGTCAAGGCTCATTTAGCTAAATAGCAATGTACTTCTGTGTAAAGGAATGAAACAGATACCAATTTGTCAAAAGCGGTTACAAAAACATTTTCTTGTCATTTGTGTAGTTAACAATCGCTTAACATCACATTTAAGATGAACTGGGATAAACTGATACTGCAATACAATACTCAGGTATACAACTTTAGAAAGGCAATTTGAAGGCAACAAGAGAAAAGCTTAAAACAGATTGAGGTGTGGGGGAGGGGGGATGCGGTGTTAACATACAAGAAAGCTTTAGTTGAGAACAATAGGAATACCTTTAAGGAAGTATTAGGCATGCAGAGAAAGTAAACGCAGATAACCAAGCGTGACACAAAGTGAATTAATAAGAGTGCAAAGTGAAATAAAGAAAACAACCCTTTAAAGCCTTTAGGGGAAAGGTGAGGCAAACCACTCAAGAATACCGGAATCTTCAACAAAAGCTATCAAAAAGACAAAGGGGGAACTTGAAATAAGCAAAGCTGTAGCAACCAAACACAACAGTAATACATTCTTCCAGTATTGTAATAGCAAGAGAGTTATCAAAGAAGAACTGAGAGCTCTTAAGAATGCAAATAGAGTTGAAGCTGAGGATGAATTAAAATAGTGAACATACTAATTGATTATTTTCTGGATGTATTTACTAGAGAAGACACTAGCAGCTTGTCACCCATTGTGGGAAGTTCTTTCTTAAATTGATGAGTACCAAAGTGAAAATAATCTAGTAAATGGCAGAAGATGCAGATCCTGCCTGACATAAGAACATAAGAAATAGGAGCAGAAGTAGGCCACGTGGCCCCTCGAGCCTGCTCCGCTATTTAATAAGATCTTGGCTGATCTGATCATGGAATCAGCTCCACTTCCCTGCCCACTCTCCATAATTCCCTTTATTCCCTTTATCGTTCAAAAATCTGTCGATCTCCATCTTAAACATATTCAATGACCCAGCCTCCACAGCTCACTGGGGCAGAGAATTCCACAGATTTCCAACCCTCTGAGAGAAGAAATTCCTCCTCATCTCAGTTTTAAATGGGTGGCCCCTTACTCTGAGACTATGGGGTAGACTTTCCACAAGGCCCTCACCGCCCGATTGCCACCCAGAAAATGCCACTAAGCTTCATCAGTTAACATCGGCGAAAGTTTCCACTAATTAGGTAATTAAAACCGCCCGGCAAGAAAATGGTTCTTACACCAAGATTCTTGATGGCTTCTGGGCGGTTACAGTCGAAAGTAGCGAGAACGAGCATTTCTTAAAATTCTTGGGAAAATTTAATCCGAGGCTACGATTGGGCCTAGGGAGGGGGGAAACTCAAAATATATTTTTTCACTTACTAAACAAAAAATAAACAGTTATAAAACATTCGCAAGGCACTCATTAATGTAATTGCCGTTTTAGAATTTTTAAAATAATTATAAAAAACTTTAAATTGCCTTTCTTTTCGGGGTACTCACCTATCGCCCTGTTTCAGGCAGCTTTTCATGGGCAGTTTGCTCGGAGGTGTGTATGGGTCCTCTTTTGAGGTCAAACTTAGATCATGGCAGTTTTCTCAGCAGTGCACATGGGCGATTTGCCACCCGGCGGTCTTTTCAAAATGTAGGCGGAATTCTTTTTTAAAAAAAAAAATAGAGGAAACTTTCGGCGGGTGGTTTTTCGTCAAAAAACAGCTGTACCGTCGAGAAAACCGCTGAAAATGAAGGTGAAAGTTTAGCCCTATGAGTGGAAATATCCTCTCTGCTTCCACCTTGTCGAGCCCCCTCATTGGGCCCAAGTTTCCACACGATAAAAAACGGGCGCCCCTCCGAGCTGGGCGCCCGTTTTTCGCGCCTAAAACGGCGCCTTAAAAAAAAAATTGCGATTCTGGAGCGTTCTGCAGCTCCTTGTCTGCCTGGCGCGGTGCCCAGGGGGGCGGAGCCTACACTCGCGCCGATTTTGTAAGTGGGAGGGGGCGGGTACTATTTAAATTAGTTTTTTTCCTGCCGGCAACGTGTTGGAGCGTTCGCGCACACTCAGTGTGATAAAAACATTGGCACTCGGCCATTTTTGTAGTTCTTTGTAGCTGTTTAATTTTTGAACATTTTTTTAATAAAAGCACATTGCCATCAGCACATCAGCACTTGCAGCCTTCTCACTGTCTCCTTCCCCCCTCCCCCCAGCGGGAAGAACGGACGCCTTTCCCCCCCCCCCCCCCCCCCCGGCGGGAAAGAACGGGTGCCTCCTACCCCCCCCGCGGGAAGAATGGGCGCCTCCTCCCTCCCCCCCGCGGGAAAGAACGGGCACCTCCTTCCCCCCCCCCCCCCCCCCCGCGGGAAAGAACGGGCGCCCTCTCTCCCCCCCGCGGGAAAGAACGGGCGCCTCCTCCCGCCCCCCCCCGCGGGAAGAACGGGCGCCTCAGGCTGACTGCAGCATTCTCTGTGCCTGAAGCACTTTCACACAGGTAGGAAGATGGTTTATTTAATCTTTTCTTTGCTTATAAATGTTTATTCAGGTTGGATTTATTTGTATAATATTTGTAGAAGTACAAATAAGGATTTATTGTAGAATTTAATGACTTCCCTTCGCCCCCCTCCCCCACCACCTCGTTCTGGGCGCCTAATTTGTAACCTGCGCCTGATTTTTTAATGTGTAGAACAGGTTTTTTCAGATCTACAAAAATCTTCACTTGCTCCATTCTAACTTAGTTTGGAGTACGTTTTCACTGTGGAAACTTTGAAATCAGGCGTCAGTGGCCAGACACGCCCCCTTTTGAAGAAAAAATTCTGTTCCAAAGTAAAACTGTTCTACCTGACTAGAACTGCAGAAAAAAAAATGTGGAGAATTGCGATTTCTAAGATAGTCCGTTCTCCACCAGTTGTTCCTAAAAATCAGGCGCAAATCATGTGGAAACTTCGGCCCATTTATCTTATATGTTTCCATAAGATCACTTCTCATCCTTCTGAACTCCAATGTGTATAGGCCCAACCTACTCAACCTATCCTCATAAGTCAACCCCTTCATCTCTGGAATCAACCAAGTGAACCTTCTCTGAATAGCCTCCAATATATCCTTCCTTAAATACGGAGACCAAAACTGTACGCAGTATTCCAGATGTGTCCTCACCAATATCCTGTACAGTTGTAGCAGGACTTCACTGCTTTTATACTCTATCCCCCCTTGCAATAAAGGCCACCATTCCTTTTGCCTTCCTGATTACTTGTTATAGCTGCATACTAACTTTTTGTGTTTCATGCACAAGGAACCCCAGGTCCCGCTGCACTGCAGCACTTTGTAATTTTTCTCCATTTAAATTATAATTTGCTATTTCTATTTTTTTTTCTGCCAAAGTGGATAACCTCACATTTTCCTACATTATACTCCATCTGCCAAATTTTTGCCCACTCACTTAGCCTGTCTATATCCCTTTGTAAATTTTTTTGTATCCCCCTCACAATTTGCTTTCCCACCCATCTTTGTATCAAGAGCAAACTTGGCTACATTACACTCAGTCCCTTCATCCAAGTCATGAATATAGATTGTAAATAGTTGAGGACCCAGCATCAATCCCTATGGCACTGCACTAGTCACTGTTTGCCAACCGAAAAATGACCCATTTATCCCGACTCTCTGTTTTCTGTTAGTTAGCCAATCCTCTATCCATGCTAATATATTACCCCTAACCCCGTGAACTTTTATCTTGTGCAGTTACATTTGCGGTTTTCCAATCCACTGGGACTGCCCCAGAATCCAGGGAATTTTGGTAGATTACAACCAATGCATCCACTATCTCTACACCCACTTCTTTTAAGACCCTAGGATGCAAGCCATCAGGTCCAGGGGACTTGTCCACCTTTAGTTCCATTATTTTACCAAGTACTACTTCATTAGTGATAGTGATTGTATTAAGTTCCTCCCTCCCTATAGCTGCTTGCTTATCCATTGGGATGTTTTAGTGTCATCTACAGTGAAGACCGATACAAAATATTTGTTCAACGTCTCTGCCATTTCCCTGTTCTCCATTATTAATTCCCCAGTCTCATCCTCCAGGGGACCAACATTTACTTTAGCCACTCTTTTCCTTTTTATGTACCTGTAGAAACTCTTACTATCTGTTTTATATTTTGTGCTAGTTTACTTTCATCATCTAGCTTCCCTCTCTATCATTTTTTTTAGTCGTTCTTTGCTGGCTTTTAAAAGTTTCCCAATCCTCTGGCCACCCAGTAGTCTTGGCCACATTGTATGCCCTTGTTTTCAATTTGGTACCATCCCTTATTTCCTTAATTAGCCACGGATGGTTATCCCTTCTCTTACAATCTTTCGTTCTCATTGGGATATATTTTTGTTGCGAGTTATGAAATATCTCCTTAAATGTCTGCCACTGCTCATCCACGGTCCCATACTTGAATCTATTTTCCCAGTCCACTTTAGCCAACTCTGACATAATCCTTTCCACTTCTTGAGGCAGGAGCATTCGAAGCAGACAGTGAAAGCGTTCTGATATAGACTACTTAGACTTCCAGAAAACCTTTTTGATAAAGTTCTGCATGAAAGGCTGCTTCACAGGTTTAAAGGCAGTGGATATTCAAGGTAAAACATGGGCATTGGATAAAGAATTACTTGAAAGAAAGGAAGTACAAATACAAGTTGGTGGACGGGTATCTGACTTGAAACACTGAATGCTGCATATGTTGGTGTGGGGCCATTATTGTTCCCAATCTACGTAAATTATCTGGATTCTGCAACTCAATGTAAATTGGTAAAATTTCTTTTTAATTCGTACCTGGGATGTGGCCATCGCGGGCAAGGCCAGCATTTATTGCCCATCCCTAATTGCCTTTGAGAAGGTAGTGGTGAGCCACCTTGAACCGCTGCAGTCCGTGTGGTGAAGCTCTCACGATGGGTAACAAGCTGCCAGTGTCTTCTCTAGTTAATACATCCAGGAAATAATCATTTAGTATGTTCACTATTTTAGTTCATCCTCAGCTTCAACCCTATTTGCATTCTTAAGAGCTCTCAGTTCTTCTTTGATAACTCTCTTGCTGTTACAATACTGGAAGAATAGAAACATAGAAACATAGAAAATAGATACAGGAGTAGGCCATCCTGCCTTTCGAGCCTTCACCACCATTCAATAAGATCATGACTGATCATTTATTACTGTATTACTAATGTATTACTGTTGTGTTTGGTTGTTACAGCAATGCTTATTTCAAGTTCCTCCTTTGTCCTTTTGACAGCTTTTATTGAAGATTCCAGTATTCTTGAGTGCTTTGCCTCACAGTGCTGTTAGGGAAGAAGTTCCAGGATTTTGACTCGGTGATGATGAAGTCAGGATGATGTGTAACTTGGAGGGGAACATGTCATTCTTATGCGCCTGCTGCCCTTGTCTTTTTAGGTGGTAGAAGTCGCAGGTTTGGGAGGTACTATCGAAGAAGATTTGGCGAGTTGCTGCAGTGCATGGTAGATGGTACACACTGCAGCCGCAGTTTGCCGGTGGTGGAGAGAGTGAATGTTTAAGGTGATGGATGGGGTGCCAATCAAGCGGGCTGCTTTGTCCTGGATAGTGTTGAGCTTCTTGAGTGTTGTTGGAGCTGCTCTCATCCATCACACTCGTGCCTTGGAGATGGTGGAAAGGCTTTGGGGAGTCAGGAGGTGAGACGCTTGCTGCAGAATACCCAGCCTCTGACCTGCTCTTGTTGCCACAGTATTTATGTGGCTAGTCCAGTTAAATTTCTGGTCAACGGTGACCCCTAGGATGTTGTTGGTGGGGGATTTGGTGATGGTAATGCCATTGAATGTCAAGGGGCTGTGGTTAGACTCTTGTTTATTGGAGATAGTCATTGCCTGGCACTTGTGTGGTGCAAATGTTACTTGCCACTTATCAGCCCAAGCCTGGATGTCGTCCAGGTCTTGCTGCAAGCGGGCATGGACTGCTTTATCTGAGGAGCTGCGAATGGCACTGAACACTGTACAGTCATCAGTGAACATCCCCACTTCTGACCTTATGTTGGAGGGAAGGTCATTGCTAAAGCAGCTGAAGATGGTTGGGCCTAAGACGCTGTGCAGTGAAGACCTATCCCTTGTGTCAGAGGACAGAATCATAAGGAACGGTTAGAAAATTTGGACTTTCTTCCTTAAAAGGAAATATATATTTGGGTCTTTATCATGCAAAATGTAAGATAATGGTCCCAGAAACAGTTAGCATCAACAAAGACAAGTAATACAAGAGCTAAGGTAAATCTCTATAGAAGATAGCAGAAAATAATCAGGATCAAAGCAGTGCATCTTTTTAGCTTTACGTCAAGTGGTTGGTTGTTTCTTGCTCGTGTTAAATCTCATACGGTGGATGAACAAAGATCACTACAAGCCAGTGAGCAGAAAACTGCATTATTGATCAATACAGGTAGGGTGACTGGCCAGAAAAAATGGTATAACCTGCCTCCCACAATAGCATTCATATAGCTGTCAGAGAGCAGTATTGTCTCTGGAGGCGCAGGTCCTTGCACTATCAGACAGAGACTGCCTTATTTATTTTGCAGTTCCAATGCCAAAGTTGGCTTGCAGTTGGGTCCAGGATGGTAAATTAGAGCATCACATTTTGTATGTGTTGCTATTTACAAAACTGGGTTACACAATTAAAATTTTTTTAAACATTTTTTTGTTAAAGATTGGTTGAAGGAATTTAATACGTGGAGAGGCACAAAATATATCTTTCCTTTCAATTGTGGGGATATAGTAATATCCCAATTTCTATACTTCGGTCTTAAAATTCACAATTCATACATTGAAACATAATTGAAATAAAAATAATAGGTTCCTTTTGTGTTATCATTTAAAGCATCAATTCAGTAATTGTCAAGTCAGCTGACATTGTATCCAAGATTGAATTGGTCGGCTTGGAGTGTCCGTATGATTACCACCCAGATAATTGCTTAATCTGGGCAGAATAAAATCAAATAGCGAAAACGATTACGGAACTTTAAGCGTGAGTTGCGCCCAAAACTACTTTATGCTCAAATATCTGGGCTCTTTTATGCTAGTTCAACAGACACTTTGCCTGAAGCAGTCTCCGCCCACAAAACTGGTCATGCCCCCAGATGGGAAAGGTGAGTTTCGAATGGTTTGCTCATTTGGGGGGTTCATCACATTGAGCCCAGATCCTCAGGCACCCATGGTGACATGAATCCAGCATTAATTGCCTGACCAGCAGTCAATTGAAGCCACTGACGAGATCTGCCCTGCTGCTGCAATAATTAATTTAAAAAGTAAGATCAAGAGCATTAAATCAGCCAACTGTTCAGAGCGATTTAAATCGCTTGCAGTGTAAAAATGTTAAAGGACGGAGAGAAAAGTGTCGCTTATCTTGTAGTTCAGTGTCACTCTGAAGGGGAATTCTTTTTGTATTGCCTTTTATACTATCTCATCCTAGCGCCTTGAACCCCCATTGGCACTGCTCCAGGTATGCATCAATTATGTTATATTCTGCTTGAGTGCGCTGATTAATGGGAGATTTTACTGTTGGGCTCATGCTAATGAGTTAGCGCAGAAATTTCTGGGTAACTTCACCTTGGCGAGACTAGCGCCACGTCCAGTGTATTTTGGCCACATTTTGCCAATTGCGCCCTTAGTGGAAACTCCAAGCCATCATGTTACTGTTTGCATTTCTCTGCTGTGATGGACGGAAAATACATTTCTTTCAAGCATTCAGCAAATTTCTGCCAGTCGAAAAAAAACTTTTTTTGATTTGGCTCTTTCCTCCAAAATGGTGATTGGCACATGAGCAGATGAGAAAGAAAGGCAAGTTCTTAATTATTTTTAACCAAACAAAGGTAGAAATGAAGTGAAAATAAAGTCAATGCAAATGGAAAATGGTAAAAAATTGAGAAGGGAGAGCGGATGGGAATGGGGAAAATAAAATGATTAGCAGAAGTACAGGATTCACTTACTTGAAATTACATTTTATTTTAGTATAGCATTAATTTCAAAATAAAGGTACTCCTGGCATTTGTGTAGCTTTCATTGTTGTAATATTAAAAGAAAAACTCCAAATCTAAATGTGAAAATGGAAACTATTCAGATGGAGTGCCCCCAAACATGAACTTATCTTTTACCATTCTTGTGTTGTAGGAATTAATGTGTGTTTTTATTAGTATAATAGAAGTGTTTATCTAAACTGGAAACTTTTCAAAGCTTTCTAAACAACCGGCTCTCCTTGAAAGTAACTATTCAAATCAGAACTGATCTTAATATACATGTTTATTTCACACAAAATGGATGTTATGCTTTTGCTAACAGACAGTAGCATTACACTATCAAACAGATTTAATAACTATTAAATAGTAACAAACAGCAGATTTGCAATAATATGCAAAACAGAATATAGAACATGGCGCTAGAATTTCCCCAGCCTAACGCACATTTTAACGTGAGTGTTTTCACGTTACAAGTACTTTTTTGTTCTTAATATGAAGTGCACAAAATTCCCCAAAGTTTCAGAATGGCGTTTTTAACACATCACCGAAAAGCAGATCGCCAATGTGCAATGCAAAAAAAAACCCACACCGCTGAAGTTTGGCCATTCGGCGAAACCGTTCGCGGATGAAAAAGAACGCATGAGGAAAGCAAGCGCTGCAGCCTCAAACGTTAGTAAGTAGGAAGACCTGCAAAAAAGTAAGTTCAAGTTTTTAGTTTTTAATTCGTTTGCAGCGATTACTTAGTTAAGGGTCTTGTAAATGTTTTGTGATTTTTTTTCTTTTTTTTTGCAATTTATTTTCTTGTGTTTTCTCCCCTCCCAAGGCCTGTGTTTTTTGCATTGATCGGCCTTGGGCTAAAGTTGGTGAGATCGCCGTTTTTAACGCGAATCGTCGGGCAATGCCGTTTTTTAACGACAGGCATATTTGGTGAACAAATTTACCCCCTTAAAAAATGGTATTTTTATTATTTTGTTAGCACGAATGTACCCTCCAAGAATCACTCGTCACTCAGAGTCAGTCCATACATCAAAACAGTTTATTACGCCGGCGGGGAGATGAAGCAACTGGTGGGTCCAGGTACACCTCTTCGCCGAACAAAGGGTTTCATAGATTTTGATATGGTTTACTACAGTTACATCAGCCCATTTCGGCCGGACACTATCCAATTATAGATTACATATAGATTCAAATAAACCAATAGACGTAGCCTCTAACCATTATGTGATTGCGTGATTGTCTTGTGTTACTAAGGGTTATTCATAGTCTTGTGGCGTGGTCTGGGCCCCCCCCCCCCTTATCTTACAGTCCTTGGGTGCTGTCTTTGGGCATTCTCCTTATCTTAGTCCTGTTACAGAGTCGTATTGTTCTAACATGAACCAGGACGTCTCGTCTGCAGCCTATTAACCCATTGATTAGGGACATCTGCAGAGCTCGTGTATCCCTGCGTGAGAAAACAGCAGTTATCAGTAACTAAGAATGCAATCTCTTTCTGCTGGCTGAAGTCCCTTGGGGCTTAGCTAAACCACAAGTAGCCATCTTTGTACATTTTACACATGCATTTAATACTACAATTACATATGTTACAGATGCCATTGCTTTATTGGAAAATCTCTCCCTCTAACAATTTCTTCACAAAAATAATATTTATCAAATAACAACAGACTGGGGAGTTCCTAGCCCATTATATAAAGTCACAAAACCTCGTTATACAACTAGACCTGGTAAAGTCCCTGAACAAAAACTTAGGGCTAGACTTTCCACTGATGATCGCGGGCTATCGCTCATCTATCGCCCATTTTAGCTTAAAAGTAGAAAGTTGGGCTGGAATATCGCCCACTGATCGCCAGCCCAACTTTCGGCACATCGCTGGGCTGATCGCTCACGAGAAGATCGCTGGAGAAAAGCTGATCCCCCACTAGCACTACTCAGCAGAACTCGGCACTACGGATGCCATTTTGAATGTTGGAGGAACTGAAAAGGCTGTTTCAACGTGGAGCTTATGAGGAGATAATTTGTGAGTGATTTTAAGGGCCTATTGACTCTTGGCAATCTTCTAATCACATTTAAGTATTGAGGACAAATCTAAGGGCATTTAGAGCGATGTATAGTGATGGGGTCTGTAATTTCTCTACTGGTATTGGTCAATAATCACATGCTGCAGACAGAAGAAGGGAGGAGGTATATTGAAGAGCATTATGTGCCCAATCAAAGAGATGGCAGACTGGCGGAGGAGGAGACCTTACACCCGCCGAAATTATAGAGAAAAGCAATCATACCTGAACTTGTCCAATAGTATGTGCCATAGGAGGCTGCGCTTCCAAAAGGAGGTCATCGCTGAGATATGCCAGCTCATCAAGGGAGCTCTGCAGCCTACCAGCACCATCAGGACCACACTGCCTGTTGAGGTAAAGGTTACCGCGGCACTTTCCTGCTATACATCAGGCTCCTTTCAGGCCTCAGCTGGCGATATTTGTGGTATCTCTCAGCACGCCACACATTGCTCCATTTGACAGGTGACTAAAGCCCTTTACGCTCGCAGGATGTAAGCTCCCTATGACCAGGAAGGCACAGGCCAGGAGGGCTTTGGGTTTCTCGCGAATATCAAACTTCCGGGTGCAGGGAGCAATAGACTGTATGCACATCACCCTGAGAGCACCTTTACAAGATGCGGTGGTGTTTTCGTAACCAAAAGGGATTCCACTCCCTGAATGTGCAGCTCGTTGTCAACCACAACCAAATAATCATGGCAGTAAATGCTAATTTTTCAGTCAGCATCCATGATGCGCACATCTTGCGTGAGAGCACTGTTTCTGACCTGTTTAAGAGTCAGCCACAAGGTCACGGTTGGATGGTTGGGGATAAAGGATATGGCCTTGCCAGCTGGCTCATGACCCCACTGTGTAATCCCCAGATGGAAGCCGAGAAGCGCTACAATGAAAGCCATATAGCTACACGCAATATCATCGAAAAGCCACTGGAGTGCTGAAGCTGTGCTTCAGATGCCTGGACCACTCAGGAGGCAACCTACAATACCACCCTGACCAGGTCGCTGAGTTTATTGTGGTTGCTGCATGTTGCATAACCCTGCTATAAGGAGAGGACAACAATTGCCAGATGGGGCTGCCGGTCCACCTCAGGAGAGAGGGCAAGAGGAAGACGAGGACGATGACGAGGACCTCGGGGAGGACAATCAGTCTGGCGATGAACCCATGCCCCCCTCCGCAAGACTGGAAAAGCCGTGTGGGAGTTACGCAAATGCCAAACTCTTGCGTTAGCAGCTCATAAATGAACGCTTTGCATGAACTTACATTGGTGACAGTTACAGTTATGGAAAGGCAACAGTTGCAGTTGTGTTACATTTCATCCTGGCCTGGCCCGGCCATTGTTTTCCAACAATTGTTTTCATGTTTTACCTTATTATTATAAGACACTGCACAACAATTGTAAAATGCAATAAAATATGTTAATAATTTAAAAATTTCACAATTTTTTTACTGTAAGAATAACCCCCACCCCCAACAGTCACGCAACAATAAATTTAAAATACAATAACAACAATAACAGTAACAGCCCCCTCCCTACCTGCGGCCACGCTTCCCTCCAGATCCTAATATACCCCTCCTGTATCTTAGCCGCCCATTGTAATCGGGTAATGGGACCACGATGACTTGCAGCAGGGGACCTCGAGGCCTGCTGCTGTGGGGGTGGTGACGGTGGCAGAATCCTCTCGGGGTGGAGAAGACATTTCGGAAGAAACATCTTCCGAGTCAGAAGGAAGTTCTTCTTCCTGATTCGCATCTGTGCTGGCGGTTGGTGGGATGGTACCTTAGAGTGCAGTGCCGTCTCCCGACACTATCACATTCCACAAGGCATAGATGGCAGCGGTCTTCTGGCCCATTGCCACAATCATGCGCTCCATACCCTCCGATATGCGAGCGGACATTGTGGCAATATTCGTGGTCAACCCACCAAATGCCTGGAGGAGCTCTCGATTTAGGTCGATGCTCTCCCTGTACAGAGCAACCATGTCCTCGTTCGGACCTGCCCATTGCAGCATGTGCCAACCTCGCTGACTCAACCTCCATGGGGTCGGCGTTGATACTATTGGATGACTTGGTCGCCTGCTGCAAGCCGCTTGAGCCCGCTATTACTTCTGTTGAAGACAACAATGTGGCCGTAGGTACAACAGTCAATGGGATGCAAGGGGCATCCTCCTCGGTGACTTCTATCTCCTCCTCTGTCTCCGTGGTCTCCTTGGCACCCGTGGTGATGATCACCTGTAAGGGGACAGGGACAGGTATGGCCTCCCTTTGCGCCTGTTGAGTTGGGAGACCTGCAAAACACAATTGAGCTTATTAGAACAGAAGGGTACACGTGATTCTTGTGCTGCGCTGGCATACGTAGGAGGAGCAGCACTACTACAATAAATGTGACTGAGAGATGGTACATATTAATGCATCATATGATGGGACATCTATGTGGAATTCACTGTCCCGGAGAGCTGTGGAGGCTGGATCAGTGACTATATTTGAGGTGGAGATAGACAGACTTCTGAATGATAAGGGAGTAAAGGGTTATGGAGAACGGGCAGGGAAGTGGAGCTGAGCCCGACATCAGATCAGCCATGATCTTATTAAATGGCGGAGCAGGCTCGAGGGGCCAGGTGGCCTGCTCCTGCTGCTATTTCTTATGTTCTTGTGTTGTTATCTGAGAGTAGCACAGAAGCTGCATGCATAACATGACATAATTTGGATATTATAATGAAATGCCGTTACATTACTTTGAATTAACACTGCTTTACACATTATTCACGAGATGCAAGGGAGGGATCTGCACCACCATGGGTGGTGGCCGAGCGACTGTGGGTGTCCACAAGTGCTGCTGCATGCTCCTCGAGGTCGCTGAGCAGCTGCAGTTGAGCAGGGCCTCCTCCGGTACACCTCTGCTTGGAACGATTCTTAGATATCTTCCTCTGCAAACGTGACAAGACATAGCATAAGACAATTGACTAGGTACTATCATGGAAAGACAACAGTTTCCAACGTTATATGCTAATACAGTTTGTATCCACAATTGATGCATGGTTATAACATCTACGTTCAGATAAAATATTTCATAAGATCGTGTTTAGGATGTAATGCTTGACACAAAACAGCTCGATTACAATCTCCATGAAGGCCCCCAGAGGGGGTGGGGAGGTAATCAGGACCGCTCAGGAATGACAGGAGCTAATGTCCAAAAGTGTCCCAGGGCAGACAGTGAGCCAGGTCAGCTCTCCCCAGTCCAGGCTGGCTTGCTGTGTAAGTGACAGCAGCCGGAGAGACTCTCACAGTCTGGGTAAAGTTGACCGGACCCCTCATTGCTCAGTCGTGCCCTATCCACCAACGTAACCCAAAAGGAGACGGTGCCAAAATTAGACTTAAAAAGGGTGCAGGTTCCGAGCCCTGCCCAGATCTTAGCAGGGAATATATACAAGAATAACCAGCTTAATTTCAATCTGGGAGATTTACATATTATGTGGATCATTACAATTTAAAATATATTTAATACTTACTTATGCCGAAGCAACTAGGCTGTTCCAGTGCTTGCTGCACTGGTACGGCCCCTTCGCCTTGTGGGACGCCGACGAGACCACGTCGGCGATCTCTCCCCAAATTTTCCGATAGGTCTGGAGTGGAGGTTTCCCATGCCCACCCCGGGTTAATTGGGTCCACCACGAGTGCACCTCCTGGACGAAGGCCTCGTTGGCCTCGTCGGAGAAGGGTTTGGCCCTCCTCCTCCCCTCCACATCCTGGCCACTCTCTGCCGACTCTTGCTGTTGCTCCAGTTTGGACATTATTCATTATTATTTTTGCTGAACACTGCTATTTTTATCTGTATCTCTCTCAAATCTCCCTCTCTCTCTCTCTCTCTCCCTTTGCCTTCTGCGCATGCTCAGATGATCATGCTCAGATGACCCCTGATCTCCCGAATTGTGGGAAACTTTCTTTGCTAACAAAGAATAAACGCATACGCAGAAAAGCCATTGCTAGAGACGCTTTGCCTTCCACATTGCTGAGGCCCATTCCACATCGGCGAGCTATCTCCATCCAAAAAAAGCCGAAAGTAGCGATCAGAAAAATGGGCGATCTTCCAGCGATCTTGAAAGCTGAAACATCGTCCATTTTTGGGCGATAGGCAGCTAAGTGGAAAGTCGAATGTACAATCTTCTTGCATTCTCTTGAGTTCATCTGATTTTAACCCTGTTGATGCCAATGTTTTTTTTAAATCAATGTAATGCACCATAGACAATATTTACGTTACAGTAGTATCAAGCACGAACAACAAATGCTTTATTTGGCACTTGTATAGATTATGAGGGTCTAGTCGTTTACCTGCACCTGTGTTCAAGCTTGATTTTGTTGTATCAGCTGTACTGTAAGAAGCAATGATTTTATAATGCAGTGATCTTGGATAATGAAAACAATGCTCTGACAAATTGCGGACCCTTGGAACCTTTGAAATAATTATTTTAAACATTTTAAACTCCTGTTTCCTGTTATACAAACATTTCTTCACAGATCAGGGTGGCATTTTTTCTAGTTTTCAGAAGGCATGACAAGTCAAAGGTGGCGGGAAAATTCAATTGTCACAAGAGTTAATTATCTTGGGATGTCATGTTGTTTTGACATTGATTTTTCGGAACTGAAATATTGAAGCTATGTAGTTGATTGGAAGCACTGCACTGAGGAAGGCAAATATGGGCACCTAAAGTGTCCAGCACTTCAAAAGCCATTTCTGTTAACCCAGCAATCACAATACAGTGATGTATTGGATTAGTAGTGAATGGAAGGAACAATGGGGCTAAAATTCCGGCCTCGCTGGGCCCGTACAGAATACGTACGGACCTGGGAAGGTCCTGCAAAAGCCGGTTTTCGGCGAGCAATGTGCATGTGCTGAAAACCGGCTTTTCCGATCTGTCAAGTTTTGGCTTGACAGATTGAACACATCCCTGCAGCCAGGACATTCGCGAAGGCGAGATTGGGCTATTTGCCCAACTCTTCCCCAGCGAATGTCCTTAAAACTCTTGCGCCTGGTAAAAGCAGGCGCATAGCCTACTTCTACCAGCGTAAGAGTTTTAAACCACATAAAAATAAAAAATTAAACTCATTTTTATGTTTTAAAAACCCTGTCCACTAAGGTAAGTTTATTTTAAACCCCATTAAAATACATTAAACAAAAATCCAAAAAATATTTTTTTTTCTAAAACATTTAATGAACTTTAATTTCAATTAAATTTAATTGAGGTGTGTTTTTTTTAATGTTTTTTAGTGTGTTTGTTTTTTCATTAATAGTAATAAGAACTCGTAGATACGAAGTTCTCATTGTTATTAATGAGAATACTGTACCTGATTGGTTGTGCAGTCACACGTGACTGCACCTTCTGCGCCCGAACCTCGAGGACGGGAGCGTGCTTCGAAGCGCGGGAAGAGAAGGCTTCCCCACCGCTGGGACCACCAAGTAATTTCGTTAAAAATTCTCTGATCGGAGACATAGGCCAAAGGAAGCCTCTGACCCGAATTTCAGGAATTATGTCAGCAAGGTTCCTTCTTAGTGAAAAGTCACAATGAAGACAACCTAATACAATCCTGATGTATTGGGACATAATCAAAGTTAGTATTAATTGAACTATATATGTGAGACTCCATATCGATAGGTTATTTGCAATGGATTATGTCTGAGCCCGGTACTATCTAAAATGATTGAACTTGAACATGAAATATTTTACAAAATAAGTAAGCAAAACTAATCCCAATCCCATTGGAAATAACTCCTGTAAATTAAAACTAATTCTCTGAGAAGAAACAACTTGCATTCATACAACATTTATGGCATTTTCAAAATATCCTGAAGCATTTGACAAATAATAAATAGTTCTTTTGAAATGCAGTTGCTGTTACATAGGCAAGGTTACAACCAGTTTTTGCACAGCGAGATTCCATAATCAATAGCTATGATCGCTTAGTCTGTGTGGTGATGGTGGTTGAGGGAACAATATTGGCGAGGACAACAGGTGAAGACCCTGCTTTTCTTCAGATAATATCATATAATCTTTTATGTCCACTGGGACAAGCAGATGTTTAACATTTCATAAGAACACAAGAAATAGGAGCAGGAGTAGGCCATATGGACCCTCGAGCCTGCTCTGGCATTTAATACGATTGTGGCTGATCCGATCATGGACTCCAGTCCACTTCCCTGCCCGCTCCCCATACTAACTTTGATTATCTTGTGCAGTAACCTTTTATGTGGCACCTTGTCAAAATGCCTTCTGGAAATCCAAATACACCACATCCACTGGTTCCCCTTTATCCACCCTGTTCGTTACGTCAAAGAATTCCAGCAAATCTGTCAAATATGACTTCCCCTTCATAAATCCATGCTGACTCTGCCTGACTGAATTATGCTTTTCCAAATGTCCTGCTACTGCTTCTTTAATAATGGACTCCAACATTTTCCCAACCACAGATGTTAGGCTAACTGGTCTATAGTTTCCTGCTTTTTGTCTGCCTCCTTTTCTAAATAGGGACATTACATTTGCAGTTTTTCTATCTGCTGGGACCTCCCCAGAATCCATGGAATTTTGGTAAATTACAACCAATGCATCCACTATCATCTGAATGATAGCATCTTCAACAATACAGAACTCCCTCAGGGTTAGTCTCATAATACAGAACTCCCTTCCTCAGGGTCAGGCTTAAGTGTTGGTGTGGAATTTGAACCTTCATCCTTCTGCTTGGTGAGAGTGCTACTAACTGAACTAAACTAACACATGGGCAGCAGTGCAAATATGCATTTTACACCCAGCCCGATTTCTTTTTTCTTTCTTTTCAATGGGAAAGAGAAGGGGGCAGGTTGTAAAGCTGGCTGCCAGTTGGCTGTTGCTCATTTTGTGCTAACACCCAAGACCAATTTTGCCCTCAAGATTTCAAGTATCCATTATCACGGAATCATAGGAATTGCTGTTCAGCTCATCAAGCTTGTTCCAGTTTTTCAACTGGTCCAACTACTCCAATCTAATCTTCCTGCATGATTTTCAAATAATTATTCAATTCCCTTTTAAATTATATAGTGTCTGCCTAAATAGCTATTTGTGGATTTGCTGTAAACATTCTAATAACCCTCTTAAGATCCCCTTCATTCTTCTAATAATCCTGAGTCTCTGCCGCTTGCTACTAATTCACCAAACACCCGATTTACCAACCACTGGAAATGTTTTTTTTTACCATTTGCCCCCTCAGGTTTTCAATATATTGAAAAGCTTTATTAGATTGGACTTAACAGAAAAGAAAAGGGTGGGAGGGACAGCAGCTTTTCAAGCTTCTCTTCATATTAATCTAGCAAAAAGCAAGTTTAGGGATAATGGGTTGAATGGCCCCTTTTGCTGTAAACTTCTATGGTTCTTAACTATCCTCTTTTATTCCTGATATAATTCATGAATCTTAACTATCATTTTCATGACTCTTCTTTCTGATTTGCACACAGTTCGCCAGTGTCCTGCACAAATTAAACATAACTTCCTTGCTTTCCTGTTTCGTGTCCGATAAAACCTAGAATCCTATTTATTTTTATACCTGCACTTTCACTTTTTAAAATCTATTTATCTGCATCTTTAGATTTCTCTGTCCCTCACTCTGTTCAAAGTTTTACCATTTAGGATATACTCTTTACTGCTCTTCTCCCCAAAATGTACTGCTTCAGATTTCTCCATTTAAATTTTCTCCCAACTTTGATCCATTATTTGACCTGCCATTTTTTTCAATCAGTTTCCAGTCCAACAATTTTATCTTGGATTCATTTTCTTGTGTGAACCTAATTTACTTATGGTAACTATTTCCCAAGTTGTTCTATTATTCCCTTCCTCCCTTCTCTGTCTCTCGCGTTTCTTCCCATCAAAATGCCTTTTCACAGCTCGACCTCTTGGACTCCTGTTTGCTATCAATTTTCCTCGATCCCTCATCATCATCATAGGCGGTCCCTCGAACAAGAATGACTTGCTTCCACACCAAAAGGAATGAGTTTGCAGGTGCTTCAATAAAGGACCAGATATTCCAGTCCTAAACTCCAGGGGTGGAAGATGCCTGTGCATGGAATTTTTTTAACGTGTGGTGACTGTTGCACATTAGCCACCACATGTGCTTGACAGAGCTAGGCCTTTATCCGGTGGCAAGGATTAACCAGGGCGACTGGAGACCTGCTATGCTGCACAGACCTAGTGCGCATATATATCGCAGTGTGGGCTGGCCTGTGCTGCCCCTGGGCCCTCAGCTGTTCTGGGCCCCGTACCCTCATTTGCCGCTCCTCCGCCACAAAACATTCACCGCCACTCTGCATCAAACATGTGCCGCACCTCTGCCACAATCACTCGCCGAATCTTAGCCACGGTCCCTCACCGCTCCTCCGTCCCAATCATCCGCTGCATTTCTGCCTCACTATCTCACCGTTCATCTGCTGTACCTGGGCCCCGCCGATGTCCCTGCCCACGCTCCAAACGGTGACCTGGGTTTTGATGACGTTATCTAGTCGCCCTCTTTGAAGCCGTCGCACACTTATAGAAACATAGAAACATAGAAAATAGGTGCAGGAGTAGGCCATTCGGCCCTTCGAGCCTGCACCACCATTCAATGAGTTCATGACTGATCATTTCCTCAGTACCCATTTCCTGCTTTCTCTCCATACCCCTTGATCCCCTTAGCCGTAAGAACATAATAAGAACATAAGAATTAGGAACAGGAGTAGGCCATCTAGCCCCTCGAGCCTGCTCCGCCATTCAACAAGATCATGGCCGATCTGACCGTGGACTCAGCTCCACTTACCCGCCCGCTCCCCATAACTCTTAATTCCCTATTGGTTAAAAATCTATCTATCTGTGATTTGAATACATTTAATGAGCTAGCCTCAACTGCTTCCTTGGGCAGAGAATTCCACAGATTCACAACACTCTGGGAGAAGAAATTTCCTCTCAACTCGGTTTTAAATTGGCTCCCCCGTATTTTGAGGCTGTGTCCCCTAGTTCTAGTCTCCCTGACCAGTGGAAATAACCTCTCTGCCTCTATCTTGTCTATCCCTTTCATTATTTTAAATGTTTCTATAAGATCACCCCTCATCCTTCTGAACTCCAACGAGTAAAGACCCAGTCTACTCAATCTATCATAAGGTAACCCCCTCATCTCCGGAAACAGCCTAGTGAATCGTCTCTGTACCCCCTCCAAAGCTAGTATATCCTTCCTTAAGTAAGGTGACCAAAACTGCACGCAGTACTCCAGGTGCGGCCTCACCAATACCCTGTACAGTTGCAGCAGGACCTCCCTGCTTTTGTACTCCATCCCTCTCGCAATGAAGGCCAACATTCCATTCGCCTTCCTGATTACCTGCTGCACCTGCAAACTAACTTTTTGGGATTCATGCACAAGGACCCCCAGGTCCCTCTGCACCGCAGCATGTTGTAATTTCGCCCCATTCAAATAATATTCCCTTTTACTGTATTTTTTTCCAAGGTGGATGACCTCACACTTTCCGACATTGTATTCCATCTGCCAAACCTTAGCCCATTCACTTAACCTATCTAAATTTCTTTGCAGCCTCTCTGTGTCCTCTACACAACCCGCTTTCCCACTAATCTTAGTGTCATCTGCAAATTTTGTTACACTACACTCTGTCCTCTCTTCCAGGTCATCTATGTATATTGTAAACAATTGTGGTCCCAGCACCGATCCCTGTGGCACACCACTGACCACCAATTTCCAACCTGAAAAGGACCCATTTATCCCGACTTTCTGCTTTCTGTTAGCCAGCCAATTCTCTATCCATGCTAATACATTTCCTCTGACTCTGCGTACCTTTATCTTCTGCAGTAACCTTTTGTGTGGCACCTTATCGAATGCCTTTTGGAAATCTTAAATATACCACATCCATCGGTACATCTCTATCCACCACGCTCATTATATCCTCAAAGAATTCCAGTAAATTAGTTACACATGATTTCCCCTTCATGAATCCATGTTGCATCTGCTTGATTGCACTATTCCTATCTAGATGTCCCGCTATTTCTTCCTTAATGATAGCTTCAAGCATTTTCCCCATTACAGATGTTAAACTAACCGGCCTATAGTTACCTGCCTTTTGTCTGCCCCCTTTTTTAAATAGAGGCGTTACATTAGCTGCTTTCCAATCCGATGGTACCTCCCCAGAGTCCAGAGAATTTGGTAGATTATAACGAATGCATCTGCTATAACTTCCGCCATCTCTTTTAATACCCTGGGATGCATTTCATCAGGACCAGAGGACTTGTCCACCTTGAGTCCCATTAGCCTGTCCACCACTACCCCCCTCGTGATAGTGATTGTCTCAAGGTCCTCCCTTCCCACATTCCCGTGGCCAGCAATTTTTGACATGGTTTTTGTGTCTTCCATTGTGAAGACCGAAGCAAAATAATTGTTTAAGGTCTCAGCCATTTCCACATTTCCCATTATTAAATCCCCTTTCTCATCTTCTAAGGGACCAACATTTATTTTAATCACTCTTTTCCGTTTTATATATCGGTAAAAGCTTTTACTATCTGTTTTTATGCTTTGCGCAAGTTTACTTTCGTAATCTATCTTTCCTTTCTTTATTGCTTTCTTAGTCATTCTTTGCTGTCGTTTAAAATTTTCCCAATCTTCTAGTTTCCCACTAACCTCGGCCACCTTATACGCATTGGTTTTTAATTTGACACTCGTTTATTTCCTTGGCTGGTTATCCTTTCTCTTACCGCCCTTTTTCACTGGAATATATTTTTGTTGAGCACTATGAACGAGCTCCTTAAAAGTCCTCCACTGTTCCTCAATTGTGCCACCGTTTAGTCTGTGTTTCCAGTCTACTTTAGCCAATTCTGCCCTCATCCCACTGTAGTCGCCTTTGTTTAAGCATAGTACGCTCGTTTGAGACACTACTTCCTCACCCTCAATCTGTATTACAAATTCAACCATACTGTGATCACTCATTCCGAGAGGATCTTTTACTGGGAGATCGTTTATTATTCCTGTCTCATTACACAGGACCAGATCTAAGATCGCTTGCTCCCTTGTAGGTTCTGTAACATACTGTTCTAAGAAACAATCCCGTATGCATTCTATGAATTCCTCCTCAAGGCTAACCCGTGCGATTTGATTTGACCAATCGATATGTCGGTTAAAATCCCCCATGATTACTGCCGTTCCTTTTTCACATGCCTCCATTATTCCCTTGATTATTGTCCGCCCCACCGTGAAGTTATTATTTGGGGGCCTATAAACTACGCCCACCAGTGACTTTTTCCCCTTACTATCTCTAATCTTCACCCACAATGATTCAACATTTTGTTCATTAGAGCCAATATCGTCTCTCACAACGGCCCTGATATCATCCTTTATTAACTTGGAGCGGCTCGTTGAAGTGGTATGCTGCAGCTCTTATACTTCCGATCTGCGGTCGTGTCCTCTTGCAGGTTGGGGTGGCCCATGATGTTCCAGGACCCGCGCTCCAGCTCTTAATCGCCCAACCAGCGGTGGGACCCCATCTCCTCATTGGCCGACTCATTCACTGTGCAGCTGCAAACTAAGTGAGAAAGACCACAAACAACTGAATTTCCCATGCACACCAAAGCTACTGTTACCTTTTAATTTTTTGAATATCATTCATGTAATGTAATTAGTGTAACAAATTAATAAATGAGGTGCATGATGAGACAAGTCTAAATCATTCATGAGTTGTAATCCTTTTATTACTCAGTAGTTTAATTTTCATTAAACCATTGAATTTTATGTCACCTCCATATATTGATGATTTTAAATCCTTTGGCATAAATTAAGATACTTGGCAGCCAAAATTGAGCCCTGCCCCAAACGGGGTGCACCTACTGTGTTTGCAAGTTTTTCTCCGCCCCAGTCGATGGGGCAGAGATACCGGAGAAATTCACATCTTTGGAATACTTTCCCACGCCAAAAAAAGAATACAATCGGCTGCGAGACAGAAGTTCCCTTGCAGCGGGTTCGCTGCGCTGATGATGTCAGCGCAACATGGACTGGTCGCATCGCGCTGATGCGTCGCAGCATCTCTCCCCTTCAGTTGAAGGGGAGGGCCGCTGCTAACTCGGTGTCCCAGACACCCTTTCGCTCCTGAGGAAGGACAATTTACAAAATGGTGGCCCCCCCCCCCCACCCACGGAGAGTCAGCAGCCATTCCGCGCCGACGCATTCCGGCAGTCAGAGGCCTTATCAAAAGGGGAAATTTGAGCCCCAAAACCTCTCAAAAATTAGTTTAGGTTATTTTTAGTCCCTTTAAAAAGTTTAAATTTATTTTTCAAAATATTTAATTTTTGCTTTAAATGTTTAATTAAATATTTTTAACTCGCCAAGGTTTCTTCAGCAACACCTCCCAAACCCGTGACCTCTACCACCTCATCATAGGCAGTCCCTCGAAATCGAGGAAAACTTGCTTCCACACTAAAAGTGAATTCTCAGGTGACTGAACAGTCCAATACGGGAATTACAGCCTCTGCCACAGGTGGGACAGACAGTGGTTGAAGGAAAGGGTGGGTGGGGAGTCTGGTTTGCCACACACTCCTTGCGCTGCATGCTCTCGGCAACGAGACTCGAGGTTCCTCAGCGCCCTCCCAGATGCTCTTCCTCTACTTAGGGCAATCTTTGGCAAGTGACTCCCAGGTGTGGGTGGGGATATTGCATTTTATCAAGGCGGCTTTGAGGGTGTCCTTGAAATGTTTCCTCTGCTCACCTGGGGCTCGCTTGCCATGTAGGAGTTCCGAGTAGAGCGCTTGCTTTGGAAGTCTTGTGTCGGGCATGCGAACAATGTGGCCTGCCCAACGGAGCTGGTGAGTGTGACCAGTGGGAACCTGTTCAACCTTAATGGCCTCCAGGCCAGATCTAAGCCCGTCCCATCCTTTGTTGTCAAGCTACAGTACATGGGGACATTTGCGTCTGCGCACATTCAGAGGCTGAACTCCAACCAAGTCATAGTCAACATCGTCACTGAGGCATACGAAAGCATGGGCCTTACACTAAACATCCGTACGACAAAGGTCCTCCACCATACCCCGCCGCACAGCACTGCCCCCCAATCACCAAGATCCACAGTGCGGCCCTGGACAAGGACCATTTTCCATACCTCAGGAGCCTATTATCTCTACCACCTAGAAGGACAAGGGCAGCAGGTGCATGGGAACACCACTACCTTCATGTTCCCCTCCAAGTCACACACCATCCTGACTTGGAAGTATATCGCCATTCCTTCATCGTCGCTGGGTCAAAATCATGGAGCTCCCTCCATAACAGTACTGTGGGAGCACCTTCACCACACGGAATGCAGTGGTTCAAGAAGGCGGCTCACCACCATCTTCTCTTGGGCAATTAAGGTTGGGCAATAAATGCTGGCCTTGCCTGCGATGCCCACATCCTGTGAATGAATAAAAAGATTTAAAAAATTTAAAAACTTCATGTATTTTTATTGAACTGGTGTGTAATTGTGTTTTTTTGGGATTCCTATTCATGCTTATGGAAATTCCGTACGTAAATGGAATCCCCATAAGCATAATGGGGATCCCCTTTTAGATTAGTTGGGCTGGCCCACGTGATCCCAGGGGCGCCTGCAAACTGCAGGCGTCCCTGGGATACATGGGTCTTTACGCAGGCATACAGGTAGAGGCCCAGGAACGCAACCTCCTGGATCATCAAATAGGTTTGTACTTTTCTTGTGGTTCGGAGGCATTAGCCCACGGGAAGCCTCTGACCGCAAATTCAGGCCCATTGTCCAATGTGAATTATAGCACTGAGGATCCTCCTAACTATACCTTTCAGCAAGTTTTAGCGGCCAAAGGAACATTGATTCTGCTCAAAGATTCGTATGGTCTAACTGTCCAATTATTGAATTTGCAGCCATATATCAGGGTAATTAGAAATGTTTTCCGATTATGCTTTTTACATTTTCTTTTGAGTCCTGATTAATTATTCATAGCTGAGAACCAGGTTTGCCTAAAAAGCCTGACGAATGTTTGAAGCTTCATTGGGCATCTTCTCTACTCTATGAATATATGTTAAATAAAATGAATATGATCTGAAACAGCTCAACCTACTGAAAAAGATTATCTAGCAAATAAGCACTTTTTGAAACATTTTCATAACAAATGTTTGGAGCGATAGTGTGATAAACATTTTGGAAAGAGTAGAATAAAGAGATCTCTCAACTATAAATGCCCAGCAACATTTGGAAAACTGGTTTTATACTCAAATGCATTAGTGAACTAGAAATCAAGCATTTGATGTTACAAATCTCAGTAGGTATGTTATATTCAACTAACTTACTGCTGAAATTCAGCTTTATTCCTTTGCCAGAGGTAAATCTATCCACAGTGTGAGACTTGCAGAAAAAACTTCATGAATGTATATTTCTTTAAATATTCTCAAATCACAACAGGGAACAACATGGTATTACTTCACATCATTCTCAAATGGAAATTTATCAAACTACCAAGAACCATTAGTAAAGGAGGTTAAAGATACCTGGAAATGATGGGGAGCATAGTATAGAACAAGGCCTAGGAGCACAGAGCCGATTGAATGGAGCAGAGGGGTGGGAGTGACTCAAATGGAAGGTATGCCCAGGAGCGTGCTGAATAAATCTGTGACCACTTGTGCAAACATTGAGAATACTGGCTGGAGAACGAAAGACACAAATTGGAGTTCGGCTGGAGACATGCCATTATGCATATTCCTATTTTTTTTTAAAATAGGATTTTGTTTCCCTCAGATATTTACCACGTGCTGTGAAGACTATTTTGCCCTTCAGCTGTGCAGCAAATACTGCACTTAAATAGATAATACTGCTTCCGTTTGTATAGTGCTTTACACATTGAAACATCAAGTGCTTCATACAATTAGTTACTTTGGAGTGCATTTACTGTTTGCATGCAGGCATGTTATTTAAAACATCTATATAGTGCCTTGGGTAAAATATTGCAACATTACTCACATTATTTGAATTAGTATACCAGCAACATTGACAATTTTGCAAGAGTATTAAAGCTACAAAACAAAATTATGTTGGAATGTTACAATTATACAGAAAGATGTAAACATTTTCAATCATTTTCTTGGCTCTTTGAAGCCACCTAGAATTATAGAATGGTTACAGCACAGAAGGAGGCCCGTCGAGCCCGTGCCGGCCTTCTACAAGAGCATGTCAGCTGCTCCCACTCCCTCACCCTTTCCCAGAAGCCCTGTAATATTTTTTCTTGTGATACTTAACCAATTCCCTTTTGAAAGCCAGTATTGAATCTGACTCCACCACCCTTTCAGGCAGTGCATTCCAGATCCGAGTCACTCGCTGCGTAAAACAGTTTTTCTTCTTGTCACTTTTGCTTCTTCTGTCAATCACGTTAAATCTGTGTCCTCTGGTTCTCAACCCTTCCGCCAATGGGAACAGTTTCTCTCTCTCTCTCTCCTCTGTCCAGACCCCTCATGATTTTGAACACTAAAGAGAACAACCCCAGCTTCTCCAGTCTATCCATGTAACTGAAGTCCATCATCCCTTGACCCATTCTTGTAAATCTTTTCTGCATCCTCTCGAAGGCCTTCACATTCCCCTTTACATCCTTCCTTAAGTGCGGTGCCCAGAATTGGACACTACTCCAATTGAGGCCGAACCAGTGTTTTTATAAAGGTACATCATAACTTTCTTGCTTTTGTACTCTTCGCCTCTGTTTATGAAGCCCAGGATCCCATGTGCTTTTTTTTAACCACTTTCCCAACCTGCCTTGCCACCTTCAACGATTTGTGCACGTCTACCTCCAGGTCTCTCTGTTCATGCTCACGCTTTAGAATTGTACCCTTTAGTTTGTATTGCCTTTCCTCATTCTTCCTACCAAAATGTATCATTTTGCACTTTTCTGCACTAAATTTCATCTGTCACCTGTCTGCCCATTCCACCAGCCTGTCTGTCTGTCTTGAAGTCTCTCACTATCCTCCTCACTGTTCACTATACTTCCAAGATTTGTGTCATCTGTAAATTTTGAAATTGTACCCTGTACTGTGATCTGAGTACCGACCCCTGGGGAACACCACTTTATACCTTCCTCCAGTCTGAAAAACCATCGTTTACCACTAACATAGGAAAATTGATGGACAGGTAAAGACCTTTTGGTCCATCAAGCCTGACCCACACAATTACGATACCTTGTATCACAACATATACACTCCACTCCACCTGAAACCATATGATCTCCTGGGAGAGGCAAAAAAAACAGATTTAAAAAACCCAGGCCAATTTGGGGGGGGAAAAAAATCGGGAAATTCCTCTCCAACCCATCGAGGAACTAGTCCAAGAGATCACTCTGGCCATTAAATTCCCTGCAGTACCTACCTTCTGTAAGAGGTGATCTCTGCCACAGCCAGAAACAAATTCAACTTTCGGTTGAAGGAATTTAGTGAGTCTGCATCCACCACATGAGAGGACAGCTTGTTCCAGAGGCCTACTATTCTCTGTGAAAAGAACCACATCCTGAAATCTAACCTAGATCTAGCCTTATACAACTTACATTTGTGCCCCCTGGTCCTGCCTAACTTATTTAATTGAAATAAACAGTCAGCTGGAACACTGTCTATTCCCTTCATTATCTTCTAAAACTCAATCATATACCACCCTAAGTCTACGCTGCTCTAAGGTAAAGAGACCCAACTCTTTTAACCTATCTTGATAACTTAGATGTTTTTGACCTGGAATTAGTCTAGTGGCCCTGTTCTGCACCCTTTCCAGAGCCTCAATATCACCCACCATGTGAGGAGACCAAAACTGGACACAGTATTCCAAGTGAGGCCTGACTAGGGTCTTGTACAAGGACAAAACGGTACGCCTCGTCTCATACTCAGTTGTCCTGTGGATACACCCCAACACCCTATTTGCTCCAGCTATCGCTGCACGGCATTGCTCGTGTACCTTTAAGGATGTATGCATTAGAATGCCCAAATCTCTTTCTATCTCCACCATCTTTAATGCCATTCCCTGGAGGGTGTATGAATGTTGAGCATTTGCCCTGCCCACATGCATAACACTGTACTTATCTAAGTTATACATAATTTTCCAGTCATGAGCCCTATTGTGTCTGTAAGCACTCTAGTAATGACTCCACGAGGTAAGGTATTGCATTTGAACTGTTGTGACCTTAGTCCATTTATTGCAGCTCCTGAATGAGGGTACGGTAAGGTGAGCTCCCTTTTATACTTGGTTACCTGCAGTGTGCAGGTGACCTCTAGGTCTCCACCAGTTGCACCCTCTGGTGGTACAGGCATAGTGTATACAGTGTGAAGATACATTCAATAGTCTTATGTAACTGTACATTAAGTGTACAGGGTATATACATACACAACAAGCCCAGTCTCCCAACAAATTAAGATCTGCCTGAATCAGACGAGCCTATTCTACAGTTCTAGCGCTTGCACGGATCTTGGTTATCATCTGTATATTTGCAAATTGTGCCGCCAACCACTGAATCTAGATCATAAAAAAACAACGGTCCCAATACTGATCCCTGCGGGACACCATTGGTGACCCCTCATCCACCAACTTTATAACTTCTTCAAAAAATACAATTAGATTTGAGACATAACACCTTTTTTTATGAAGCCATTTTGGGTGTCCCTAATATGTCCCTTCCTATCCAAGTATTCATATATTGCATCCCTTATGATTCTTTCAAGCATCTTACCTATTACTGATGTTAAACTGATGGACCTATAGTTACCCGGGTCTGCCTTGTCACCATTTTTAAAAATGGAGACTACATTAGCCTCCTTGCAATCTGTAGGAACTATTCCAGAGTGCAGTGAGCTATTAAAAATACAGGCCAGGGGCTCGCACAGCATATGTCCCATCTCCCGGAGGACCCTTGGGCGGATATCTATCTATTTTTAAGTTCTTAATTCATTCTAAAACAATATGCTTATCTATGTTAATGTTACTGATAAAACTAGTATTATTAACTTCTAATATCCGAGCATCATCATCAAGGATGAATACTGAAGCAAAGTACTCATTTAATATTTCCGCCATACTCAGTGAGTCATTTGTAACCTGTCCTTGAACACCCTTCAGTGATCCAATACAGTCTTTGATAGTTCTCTGACTCTTCGCGTAACTAAAAAAGCTCTTCCCATTACTGTCACAGTTGTCTACAATCCTTTTTCCCATTTGCCTATTTGCTGATCTAATAGCAGCCTTAGTTTTCTTTAGTTGTTCCTTGTATTCAATCCTATTTATTTGAATGTTCATTTTCTTTAATTTATAAAATAATTTCTGTTTACATCTTTGTTTTTGTACATACCCAGTCAGTCACCTTGGCTTTTTCTTACCACATTTCCTTCTTTTGATTTTGGGTACATGTTTGTCTTCCACATTTTTAATCTTATTCTTAGAAACTTTCCATTTATATTCAACATCGGTTGCTTCACCACCGAGTAGGGTTAGGCAATTTACTTGTTCCAAATCATCTGCCATTTTGGGGAAGTTTGCTTTTCTGAAATCCGGTACAAGTTGCAGATTCTAAGTACCTTTAGTTCTACTAGCCAATTGGAACTGTATAATGTTGTGATCACTGTTGCCCAGATGTTCCCCCACATGGAGTCCTGATACGAGATCAGGCTCACTACTAAACACTAGATCCAATATATGATTTTCCCTAGTTATTTCATTAACATGTTGAGCCAGGAAATGTTGACAGTCCCAGTGACAGGGACTATGGTTCTCGTATTGGACTGTTCAGCCACCTCAGGACCCATTTTTCGAGTGGAAGCAAGTCTTCCTCGATTCTGAGGGACTGCCTATGATGATGAGTCAGGAAACAGTCTTGTATATTTTCAATACATTTTTCAGCTGCACTTCCCAGCACCACAGCAAGTAAACCATCGTGCCACTGAATGCCAGGAAAACTAAAGTCATCCACCAAACAAAGGTAGCATTTTATATTAAAAGCATTCGTGATCTGTTTCCATCATAAGTCATCACGTTCAAGAGTCTGACCCGGGGGAGCCTATAAGAATTACCAATAATTAATCCCTGCCTGTGAGCTTGGTCTACTTTAACCACTACTCTGTTTCCCTGTCACTTAGCCAATTTCGTATCCATGCTGCCACCGTCTCTTTTATTCCATGGTCTTCAATTTTGCTGGCAAGCCTATTATGTGGCACTTTATCAAACGCCTTTGGAAGTCCATGCACACTTGCACCATCTACTGTTCCCCAGCCAAAGAAGACAGCCTCTCAATCTTCACTGATGGTACTGTATAACTGGCTGCAAACAGGTGCACGAGGGCAGCTCAGTATGAAATGCTCTCTGACTTTTTTCTATCTAGTCCTGTGGGGAATTATATAGCATTTGTTCAGCACCTCCACCTGATGGCTTGGCTAACTTCAACAAAATGCTGTTTGGATGAACTATATTGATTTTTGATGTTTATTATAGTGGCAGTATTGACTCAAATAACAATAATTAAAAATCCAAGGTCCAAACACCCTAATATTTATGAATTCAAAAGCAGCAGAAATATCAGAAAGGTAAAATATTAAACATTTTTTTACAAGCAAAAAAGCCTCAAAAATCATTTGTCGATGAGACAGTCCTCCAGCATTGACCTCATTGGATGTTATTAGGTCAGCTAGTGGTTGGCAGTGTTACTACAGCCCCATCCTGACCCCATTGTGCCTTCAGTCAATAAAGGTCCAAATTATTGTTTTTAAGTTCCCAGTCTTTGAAATCTAGGCAATTTTCCTGCTGGGTCTGTGACCCCCAACCCCACCACCTTCAACCCCTGGTAAGGTCCAGTTGGGTCAGTGAACATAGTCTCTGTCTGTCTCTTTTTCTCGCACTCTCCGTCTCTCTTACAGTCTCAGTCTCTCTCTCTCTCTCTCTCTCCGTCTCTCTCTCTCTCTCTCCGTCTCTCGCTCCGTCTCTCTCCGTCTCTCGCTCCGTCTCTCTCTCTCTCGCTCCGTCTCTCTCTCTCTCCCTCTCTCTCTCTCTCTCTCTCTCTCTCTCGCGCGCGCTCCGTCTCTCTCTCTCTCTCTCTCTCGCTCCGTCTCTCTCTCTCTCTCGCTCCGTCTCTCTCTCGATCTCTCTCCGTCTCTCTCTCTCCGTCGCTTCTCTCGCTCCCTCTCTCTCGCTCGCTCCCTCTCGCTCCCTCTCTCTCGCTCCCTCTCTCTCACTCTCTCGCTCTGTCTGTGTGTGTGTGTCTCTCTGTCTCTCTCTCTCTCCATTCCCCTCTCTGTCTCTGTGTCTGTCTCGCTCCGTCTCTCTTTCTCCATCCCCCTCTGTCTCTCTCTGTCTGTGTGTCTCTCTCTGTCTCTGTCTCTCTCCCCATCTCTCTCTCTCTCGCTCTCCCCCCATCTCTCTCTCTCTCTCTCTTCCTCCTCTCTCCCCCGTCTCTCTCTCTCTCGCTCCCCGTCTCTCTCTCGCTCCCCGTCTCTCTCTCTCTCCCCCTCCGTCTCTCTCTCTCTCCCCCTCCGTCTCTCTCTCTCTCCCCCTCCGTCTCTCTCTCTCTCCCCCTCCCTCTCCCTCTCTCCCCCTCCCTCTCCCTCTCTCTGTCTCCCTCTCCCTCTCTCTGTCTCCCTCTCCCTCTCTCTGTCTCCCTCTCCCTCTCTCTGTCTCCCACTCCCTCTCTCTGTCTCCCTCTCCCTCTCTCTGTCTCCCCCTCCCTCTCTCTGTCTCCCCCTCCCTCTCTCTGTCTCCCCCTCCCGCTCGCTGTCCGCCTGCCTCCCGCTCGCTGTCTGTCTGTCTGTCTGCCTGTCTGCCTCTCTCTCTCTCTCTCTCCACTCTCTCTCCCTCTCTCATCCACCCTCTCTCATCCACTCTCTCTGTCCACTCTCTCTCTGGCCAGAAGTTTCCCACAAAATAACGGGTGGGTTTTAGAATGTGGGGGCAGTTAAATTATTAAAAATGGAATTCCTGACCTGATTCTGCCTCCACCCCACCTCCAGCCTGTCTCTGCCTCCAAACTGCCCACTTCTGGTTTTGCCGGAAGTGAGACGGCGGGGGGGAGGGGGAGGGAGAGGAGACCAACCCGCTCCCAGGGGGTGGTACCTCAATTTGAATATTGTAATTCCATTTTGAATTTAACTGCTTGTGGACAGGTTTCACAGACGGCAGTTAAACAGAGGCAGGAACTGCTACATCCAGGAGGTAAGTGGCTTTATACCATTAAACCACGTTTAAACCTGCCAGTCCAAACATGGACAAAAGAGCTGAATTCTAGAGTTGATGTGGCTGGAGTCATACCTAGCACAAAGGAAGATGGTTGCAATTGTTGGAGGCCAATCATCTCAGCCCCAGGACATAGCTGCAGGAGTTCCTTAGGGCAGTGTCCTAGGCCCAACCATTTTCAGATGCTTCATCAATGACCTTCCCTCCATCATAAGGTCAGGTGGAGATGTTCGCCGATGATTGCACAGTTTTTAGTTCCATTTGCAACTCAGCAGATAAAGAAACAGTCCATGTCCACATTCAAGCTTGGGCTGACAAGTGGCAAGTAACATTCGTGCCACACAAGTGCCAGACAATGACTATCTCCAACAATAGAGTCTAACCACTACTCTTGACATTCAACGGCATTACCATCACTAAATCCCCCACCATCAACATCCTAGGGGATCACCATTGACCAGAAGCTTAACTGGACCAGCCCCATAACTACTGTTGCTATGAAAGCGGATCAGAGGCTAGATATTCTGTGGCGAGTGTCTCACCTCCTGACTCCCCAAAACCTTTCCATCATCTACAAGGCACAAGTCAGGAGTGTGATAGAATACTCTCCACTTTCGGCCCGGGATTGCAGCGGGCCAAGGCGTTCGGGCCCTCGGCGGCATCCAGACCTCTCCCCGGCGGCATCAAGACCTCTCCCCAGCGGCGTCCAGGCGTTCGGGCTCCCTTCGGAGATGACTGGGCCTCTACTTCCCCGCAGTGCTCCAGGTGTGGTCTAGCCAGGGATTTGTGCAGCTGCAGAGGGCTGGCAGCGCCCATGGAACAGTTTTAAGCAGCACGAATGTTACTTGCCACTTGTCAGCCCAAGGGAGGTAGCTTACTACTGACTTTCATTTTAAACTTCTAATCAACTTGGGAAACTTTTAAAACTTCTGAAGAAACTTTTAAACAACGTGGAGGAACTTTCAAGAATTATTTTCTTTTAAAAATATTTTATTAAGCAATTGAATACTGTACCCCAATCTAACTAGAAAATAGTTTGGTGTGATTTAGTAGCATCATTTACAGTCATTTGAAACCGGGTTACTCACGACGACATCCAGCGAGTAGGTGTGCCTCTGACCAGGCGACCGGGACATCACCACCCCCCACCCGCCCCCGCGGCGGGCTCTCATCCCTCCAGCGGCGGGCTTTCATCCCTCTCCTCGTCGATGGCTGAACCTCTCCTTCCCCACTGGTGACCTGGCCTCTTCTACTGATGAGCATCATGGCTATGACTCTTCGATCCATCCACTCCTTGCTGACCTCCCACTCGGAACTCCAGCGGACAATTAACCTTCCTAATGCCTGCCCCCAACCAAGCCTCGAGCCACCTACCATCAAGGTCACTACTTGGCACCGAACTTGCGGCCAACATCGCGCCATAGGCAATTAGGCTCATGCAGCAGTGCCAGGTCTCCAGTCGTCTTGGATCCTCTTGCCACTGGACGAAGACCTTGTTCAGCTAAACCCGTGTGGTGGCCGGTGTGCAACAACCACCCCACTTTAAAAGAACTCACGCACAGGCATCTTCCACTTCGTTAACATGAAGTTTGGGACCTGGAACGTCAGGACCCTCATGGACAACTCCCAACAGCGACAGGCCGGAACGTCGCACCGCCATAGTTGCCCATGAACTTAAACGCTTTGACATCAACATCGCCGCCCTAAGCGAGACCTGGCGGGCAGGGGAAGGCCAGCTCAAGGAACAAGGTGGAGGTTACACCTTTTTCTGGAAAGGAAAACCAGAGGAAGAACGCCGCCTTCATGGAGTCGGCGTCACCATCAAAAATAAGCTGGTCGACCACCTCAAAGACTCCCGCTGCGGGGTTAACGAACACCTCATGACTCTCCGACTCACCCTATCCCGGAACCAATGCGCCACAGTCATCAGTGCGTATGCCCCAATACTCGATGCAACGGATGAGACCAAAGAGGGTTTGTATTCCAACCTCGAAACATCCCTGTCCCGCGTTCCCGCGGGCAACAAATTGATCCTCCTCGGTGACTTCAACGCCAGGGTCAGCAAAGGCACAGCCCTCTGGGGAGGCGTAATTGACAGAGAGGGGGTAGGGAAAGGCAACTCCAGCGATACCCTACTCCTGACAAAATGTCTAGAGCATGAACTCCTCATCACCAACACCCTGTTCTGCCAGGACATATACAAGGCATCGTGGCAACACCCTCACTCCAAACACTGGCACCTGCTCAACTATGTCATCGTCTGAGCCAAGGATCGCAAGGATGTGCGCATCACCCGCGCCATGACAGGAGCTGACGACTGCTGGATGGACCACCGTCTAATCAGATCCATCATCATTAACATAGCCCCAAAGCGGCTGGGACAGTCGAAGCAGTGCTGCAAAAAAGTCAATGCCGGGGCACTTAAAAACCCAGCTAAGAGAGCCCTTTACAGTCAGCGCCTCACAGCTAACCCGGCGTGCCTTGATGATGCTGAATGTCCACAGCGCTTGGTCTGCCCTCCAGGCCTCCATAACCAGTGCTTGCGAAGAGACACTTGGTCACTCAACCAGAAAACACCAGGACTGGTTTGATGAGAATGATCAGGAGATCCAAGAACTAATAGATCGTAAGCGCAGAGCATTTCTGAGCATTAAACAACAACCCAACTCGGGAGCAGCAAAGCAACATTACAGGCGGCTCCAGGCTGAGGTCCAACAAAAAACCCGGGACCTAAAAAAACAAGTGGTGGATGGAGAAAGCACAGGAGACAGCAACAACTGGCCGACAGCCATGATGTGCGAGGATTCTTCATCGCAGTCAAGGCCACCTACGGTCCAAACTCCCAAGGCCCCACCCCACTGCTGGCCAAGAACAGAGAAACACTCATCAAGGACACTGAGGCAGTCAGGGCCCGCTGGAAGGAGCACTTCGAAGATGATCTCAATCGAGAATCTGCCTTTGACTCGAGTGTTCTCGACTCCATCCCGCAGCATGCGACCCGCCACCACCTCAGTGAGACCCCAACACTGCACGAGGTAGGCAAAGCCATAAGACAGCTAAAAAACAACAAGGCTATGGGAGCGGATGGAATCCCTGCTGAGGCACTAAAGTATGGCGGAGAGGCACTGTTGGCGCAGATACATGACCTCATCTCTCATCTGGAGGGAGGAGAGCATGTCGGGAGATCGCAGAGATGCAGTGATCGTGACCATCTTTAAAAAAGGGGACGTCTGACTGCGGCAAATACAGGAGAATCTTCCTGCTATCAGCCACTGGGAAAGCTGTCGTTAGAGTCCTCCTCAACTGTCTTCTCCCTGTGGCCGAGGAGCTCCTCCCGGAGTCACAGTGCGGTTTTCGTCCCCTACGGGGCACAACGGACATGATCTTTGCAGGGCGACAGCTGCAGGAAAATGCAGGGAGCAGCGCCAGTCCTTATACATGGCCTTTTTCAACCTTACAAAGGCCTTTGACACTGTCAACCGCGAGGGTCTTTGGAGCGTCCTCCTCCATTTCGGATGCCCCCAATGTTTGTCAATATCCTTCACCTGCTCCACGACGACATGCAGGCCGTGATCCTTACCAACGGATACATTACAGACCCAATCTACGTCCAGACCAGGGTCAAACAGGGCTGCGTCATCGCTCCAACCCTCTTCTCAATCTTCTTTGCTGCCATGCTCCACCTCACAGTCAACAAGCTCCCTGCTGGAGTGGAACTAAACTACAGAACCAGTGGGAAGCTATTTAACCTTCGCCATCTCCAGGCCAGGTCCAAGATCACCCCAACCTCTGACGTTGAGCTACAGTACGCGGATGATGCCTGTGTTTGCGCACGTTCTGAGGCTGAACTCCAGGATATAGTCGACGCATTTACTGAGGTGTACAAAATCATGGGCCTTACGCTAAACATCCGTAAGACAAAGGACTTCCACCAGCTTGTCCTCGCCGCACAGCACAGCCCCCTAGTCATCAAGATCCACGGCGTGGCCCTCGACAACGTGGACCATTTCCCATACCTCGGAAGCCTTTTATCAAGAAAAGCAGACATTGATAAGGAGATTCAACATCGTGTCCAGTGCGCCAGTGCAGCCTTCGGCTGCCTGAGGAAAAGAGTGTTCGAAGACCAGGCCCTCAAATCTACCACTACGCTCATGGTCTACCGGGCTGTAGTAATACCTGCCCTCCTGTATGGCTCAGAGGCATGAACCATGTACAGTAGACACCTCAAGTCGCTGGAGATATATCACCAATGATGTCTCCGCAAGATCCTACAAATCCCCTGGGAGGATAGGCACACCAACATCAGCCCCTCATCCAGGCTAACATCCCCAGCATTGAAGCACTGACCACACTCGATCAGCTCCGCTGGGCAGCACACATAGTTCACATGCCAGACACGAGACTCCCAAAGCAAGTGCTCTATGCAGAGCACCTTCACGGCAAATGAGCCAAAGGTGAGCAGTGGAAACGTTACAAGGTCACTCTCAAAGCCTCCCTGATAAAGTGCGACATCCCCACTGACACCTGGGATTCCCTGGCCAAAGACCGCCCTCAGCGGAGAAAGTACATCAGGGAAGGCGCTGAGCACTTCGAGTCTCAATGCTGGGAGCGTGCAAAAATCAAGCGCAGGTAGCGTAAAGAGCGTCCGGCAAACCAGTCCCACCCACCCCTTCCCTCAACGACTATCTGCCCCACCTGTGACAGGATCTGTGGCTCTCGTATTGGACTGTTCAGCCACCAAAGAACTCACTTCAGGAGTGGAAACAAGTCTTCCTCGATTCCGAGGGACTGCCGATGATGATGATGACTTGTCTGGATGAGTGCAGCTCCAACAATATTCAAGAAGCTCGACACCATCCATGCCAAAGCAGTCGACTTGATTGGCACCCCATCCACCACCTTAAACATTCACTCCCTCCGGCGCACCATGGCTGTCATGTGTACCATCTACAAGATGCACGACAGCAACTTGCCAAGGTTTCTATGACAGCTCCTCCCAATCCCTCGACCTCTACCACCTAGAAGGACAAGATCAGCAGATGTATGGGAACACCATCACCTGCAAATTCCCCTCCATGTCACACACTATCTTGACGTGGAAATATATCACCGTTCCTTCACCGTCGATGGTCAAAATCCTGGAACTCCCTTTCTAACAGCACTGTGGGCGCACCTTCATCACAAGGACTGCAGCGGTTCAAGAAGACGGCTCACCACCACCTTCTTGAGGGTAATTAAGTTTGGACAATAAACATTGGCCTTGCCAGTGACGCCTACATCCCATGAACAAATAAAAAAATAAAAACAGCTTTTACTAGTCAGATCAAACTAATGACCAGCTCTTACCAAGCTTCTAAGAAATATTCTTGTACATTTCACATCGTGCAATGAATTCTACCTTTGAACTGTTACCAAAAATAACTCAATGTGGCAATGCTTTTCTCATCCTGCGTTACATTTGATATGTTGCTCTAATTCCTCCCCCGATGTCTGATGCACAAGTCACCGCATCTGACGGCTCATTTATGTAAACTTATGTCGACAGCTTCGAAAGTCATAGTTGATGATTTCTAAGTAATTTGGGCATCAACAATGTGACAATTTACATCCCTGCTGTACAATTCAAATGTCTTGGGGCTACAAATAGAAGTGGTTTGTTACAATGAAGTCATGAATTTGTTTTAAATGCAAATGCTTCTAATTTAATTTGCTACTCAAGTGTAAATGTTGCTTTAGTAACATTTTTACATAGCAAGGT
Source organism: Pristiophorus japonicus (assembly GCF_044704955.1). Lineage (NCBI taxonomy): Eukaryota > Metazoa > Chordata > Chondrichthyes > Pristiophoridae > Pristiophorus > Pristiophorus japonicus. The sequence goes on from NC_091987.1 coordinate 55,815,681, forward strand.
GACTTCTTTAATTGATTTGTGCTGTATTATTATGAAAGCCACTCCTCTTATCTACCGTTTAACAAAATTAATCACTTTTTAAAAATTGTGTGTGATGTGAAGGAAAATTCATAACAGCACAAAAATACCTCCATCAATGTTATAGCACAATATTAAACATGTAGAGCAAATGATTCTCGCTCAACTATGTGTAGCCTCTCAATATGTTAATATCCACCAAAAGGAAACTGCAGCAGCCGTATCCATCAAGAGAACTCTAGAAGCAGCACACACATCTACCATTTTGCTGCTTTAATTAAAACCCGAACCAGCGAAAAATCTGAAACATTATGGTCATTCAATTTTACCACTACGGCCAAGTGGAAAATAGCTTTATTACTACTGCTGACGAGGAAAAGCACCGCCTGTATCTCCCGAATAAAAATGGTATTCTATTAGCTCTCTCCATTTCATATAATTTAAAATGGCAAGGAAAAATGTCATCTCCGCAAAGCACTAATCAATTCTCTAGGTCATTTCATTCTTGAGATTTTTTTTATTACTGGTAGGTTGTTTTGCATTCTGTTCCCTTCATGTCTAATGTGGTAAAGTAAGTATTTGTGGGCCATTTTGGATTATGAGATCAGTTGTTTAATAGTTAATGTGTATGCATAGAAATAGCCATTCGGATGCCTGCTGCATAGTTCAATTACCTTGGGGCTCCAGTATAACTGGTACTAGGGCTATGCAAACTTCTACGAATCAAGAGGTAATAGTGATTGTGACAAGGTAAGTGATGTGATCTGCTCCCAGGTGTATGGCAATGTCATTCTGTAATGAGCAGTCCAGGGTTATCCTTTCTCCAATTTTCCCTTTCTCTGCGGGGAGCTACCTGTCTTCCATTGTATGCCTCCCTTGATGTTACATCTCAGATTGGCAAGTCACTGCGTGGAGAATTGCAGGTGTGCACATACATTTTAGCATAGAATATTGAAGAAACTGTGCATTGGGTCATTGCACCATCTCTTGGAAGATTTCATTTGTTTTACTATGATGCATTGCTTGGCTTTTAGTAGTTTTCCTTCACCTACCCACTTCCCTAATGAAAATATGTTGTTCATTTATAGGTCCACCTTCATGGGAAGGGGAAAGTTAGTTAAAATGTATCTGGATTGAAGAGCATGCACATAAATATATAGTATATATTATCTGTGTGCATATGTATTAATTTTAAATGGTGAATTTAGTGTTCATCAAGGTCAAAGATAGCAGTGCTCGGGAGTGAAACATTTTATCCTGATTTTTATCACCTGTGAGGATCCAGCTTTGCCAGGTCAGGTATGTTAATGCAACAGGGAGCAGAGCTCATTTTTACTGTATCTCAACAAAGTGCCTTAGCCACAGAAGCCCATATTTTACTACCAATCTGTGCCCCTTTTAAGGTACAAAAACATGTCCTTTTGCTGCTGAATTGCTCCTTACTTTGCTAAGGCAGAGTGGTAAACATGAAAGAACTGCATATGCACAGACTTGTTCAAAATTCACAAACCCAACTTTAAAGCAACTATGCATGCATAAATATTACATAATTACCAGATCGATGCATTTGTGACTCTTATTCCTTGAAGGCAAGGCAGGATCCATGCAGGCCAGCAGTGGCAAAAGAGCATTAATGACCTGTGCAGACAGTCAAAGCCAAGATGATCCATTTATCTTAGCTCGCATTTTGCCACTCTCCAACATTTCTTTCTGACATGCCCTTCCCCAAATATGCATAACATCTCTAGTTTTCTGGACACCCTTTCTCTTCCTCACATACTGAACTTGCACAATCTTCTCATGATGACTACCCTAAAATTGACATTCTAAGCCAACAAAAATGCAAAGTGCGTACTTTGTGTTGTCCTGATGGAAAGTTTAAAGTCTGTCTAACCTAAACCAATACTAAACACTATTGTTATATTATGAACAATAGCGTATTGTGTAATATAGTGCTTGTGTCTCGCCTTTCAAGTCTACCACTTTGGGAATTATTTATCATGTTGCACCTTCCAATGCAATATCTATATGTATGTACAAATGATTTAATTTGTGTGATACACATAGTGGGGCCGAAATTCAGCCTCCCAATAAGGCCTGTTACCACCGGAAAGCAGCGGCCACACGGTGGTGTACAATGGCCACCGATTTATAGTCGAATGGCCGCTGCTCGCAAAATTCTCCCCGTTGGTTTTTCCGGTGGTCCTCCTCACTTCTGCCCGGATGCTGTCGAACTCTTCTAAGTGCATCATCAAAGCACGCACCGCCGATGTCCCACCCCACAAGCAAAATTCACCTTAGAAAATCTTCCGGCCACCGCTTGGTTCCCCCAACGGTTTTTTCTGTTCGTACACTGTGTTTGCATTGTGTGTAAAATGGCGGTGCGGCCTCCATTAAAGGGAGGGCGCACTACCATGGCCGCCATCTTATTTTCTTTTGTCGGCTGACTGCCAGGTTGGCCCGACAATTATGCCCCGGGATTAGCCGGGCCGCCAATAGGCAGCCTGGCACCTCCTCTTGGGTGCCAGGCTGCTGACCCGGCCGAAACCCTCCCTGGTGGCCCAGTGGACCTAACTTAAAAAAGCTGTAGAGCTCGCAGCGCCTCGCCCCTCTAACTGAAGGTGAGAGACGTGTTGACGCACCGTCGCGATGATGTCACCAGCCCAGCGCTAATGACTGATAGGGCGGATGCTCCACCCACCCCCACTTCAGCCCCTTTTATGACAGACATTCTGCTCCATCTCCCACTTCCGCTCCCATTATGACCGACTTCCGTCCCGCTTGAAAAAAACCCGACAAAGTGCTGAATTTCGCAAGATGGGCTGCCGCATCCATTGCAGTGGCCAAAACACAAGAAAAACAGTAGGTGCAACATGTTTCTGGTGAGGGTGAATTTCGGCCCCAGTAAGTCAAGTGTGAAGCCTCATTAAACTTGCAGTTGCATAAAATTGTAGAAAACTAGAATTCATTTTATTGAATGCAAAATCTTTGTCGAGTGTAAATTATGATCATCGAAAATGGTACTGCATCAAGATTCAGTGACAAATTCATTCTCAGCAGTTTTGTTTGTAGTGGCACTCAGTGCCATTTTTGTCATCACTTTCTAAAATCACTCAGTAATGCTAATTGCACAAAGCTGGAGGTTTTCATCCTATTATATTCTTCACTCTGCTGTCGGCTACAGGTCAGCGGACTTGCTGATTGTGGAAAGGAGCGGACATTGAGGAGGATGGGTATATTTTATACAGTATTCCTTGCCTGTACCTAGTAAAAACAGGCATACAGCTGCAGGCTCAGGGGCGAGAGTCTTCGCACCTATCTGGTGCCTCCAGCGTTTACTTTTGGTGCAGACGAATTCGCCCGCAGGAATCCTCCGGCCGTAATTTCCATCTCATTGTCTTCAGACCCAGCCACAAACTCCATTCCCTAGCCACCAATTCCATCCCTCTCCCTAGCATCTGTCTGAGGCTGAACCAGACTGTTTGCAATGCTAGTGTCATATTTGACCCTGAAATGAGCTGCTCGACTCCACCCTTGGCTCAGCTTATCTGCTGCTGAAACCCTCATCCTTGCATTTTTTACCTCTAGACTTGACCATTCCAACGCAATCCTGGCAGGCCTCCCACGTTCTACCCTCCACCAACTTGAAGTTATCTAAAATGCTGCTGCCCGTGTCCTAACTCGCACCAAGTCCCATTCACCCATCACCCCAGTGCTCTCTGATCTACATTGGTTCCAGTTAAACAACACCTTGTTTTCAAATCCCTCCATGTCTTCACTCTCTCTCTAATCTCCTCCAGTCCCACAACCCCCCGAGATCTCTGCACTTGTCAATTCTGGCCTCTTGAGCTCTCTGATTTTAATTGCTCAACGTGATCGTGCCTTCAACTGCCAAGGCCCTAAGCTCTGGAATTCTCTCCCTAAACCTCTTCACCTCTTTTTCCTCTTTTAAGATGTGGTGTTAAATTTTGTTTGTTTTACTACATTAAAGGTGCTTTATAAACACAAGTTGCTATTGTTATCAGCCACATTTGTGACCTTGAGTGAGCATGCCTAATTGAGAGCCATTTTGTGTTGTGGTCTGCATCAATTGGGAAGCGATGCAAGGCTATCAAAACTTACTTCACGTATGTGGGACCCTTTTAATCAGCAAACCAGGGCAACTTGCATCACAATACTCTAAGCGAGAGAGCCATGGCTCCAGTGCTTAAAAATATATATATATATATATATATATGTGCTATTATCTCACAGCTTTCCAAAAATAAAAGATATAAAATTGAGAAATAAACAATCTGCTGTTTTAATAAACTTGCCTGGATGTAATCTCTTAACAACATGAATCTAGCTGGTTGCAGCCTTCAGTATTCCCTATATATCATGGTCAATAATCTGTTCAAAAAGCCATATATATTCATTTAATTTCTCCTATGGCAGCCATAATAGAAACATAGAAAGCTTGCAATTTTATTCAGAATAAGGGAAGACATTGCAATGTTCACTAAACTAAAAACTCCACTGATGACCCTTAAGATCTTGAATTTGGAACTAATGAGCATCAAAATTGCACTTATGTTACAACATCTATCTTTTTTCAAATTTCGTTTATCCAGAAAATATTCAAATAAAAAAATGTTGGTTCTTTAACCGTATAATTTTGAAACAATGTGCAAGTATTGAAAATGCACAGAATATTCTTTTGCTATCGTATGTTAAAATTAGGTACCTATTTGAAAATACATTACTCAATGAAAAGTAACAATTAAAAATTGATATTGTTAAATGCAGTTTATTTCTCAGTGATAATATTGTAGCCGTTAAAAGTCAATGTTTTGGAAACTATATTTAAATATGGGTTTTTTTTCTGTCATTTTTAAGAATATCGATTTTGCTCAGATTGAATGCACAATCGAGGCAGAGAGTGATGAGATTATTAGTGTTAATGTGTCAATGAACTGCAATATATTTTACCGTGGATTGATTTTTTCTGATTAACTGGTTCTAACTCTTTCATTTATAAGTCAGATTTGACATTGGAAGGAAAGCTTTTTTTAAAAAGTACTATCTACTGGAAATATCAAGAACCCTTAGGCACAGAATATTGTCAGCTGGAGGCAATCCTAGACACTTCTTTTATGTCTTGACAGTGCTGTCTCAATCATCCCTTCAGCATGGAACCCTAATTGCATCAGCCGAAACATACCACAAACTTACAGAAATGCTTCTATGTGTCGGGCTCTGGACACATACCAACGAGCACTTCTTTCCATGGTCACTTCAGGAGTGCAATTAGTTTTGGCCTATAAAGTTCTTGGCACAAGCTAAGCTTCATCAACTAAATGTAGGCAGGATTTGATGTAAACCAATAACCTACCTAGCAATATTCTTTCCCCTCCCTCGCCAACAAAAAAAATAGTGTGATAGCTTTCCTTTCTATATAAATCTGCATCCTTTTCTAGTTGCCTTCAGTAACATCAGTGATTCAAATTTTCTTCAATATTTAGTTAGTTTTGACCCCTAAATTCGGATGCTCCATACTCTTAAAGTAATTTCAAATTCAAGTTTTGGGACTTTAAGCATTGCACTGTTAGGAATTAGGAGAAAATACAGAAAAATCAGTTTAAGCTGCAAGTTAACAAGAAGTCAATTAACTCTCAAGGCCATTTACTTCATGCAGTTCTTGGTTAAAAACTTCACATTTTAATTGATATATACAGCCACAGAGACTGTTATCCCATTGAATGGAAAATTGAAATGTCATCATTGATATATTTGTTTTCATTCAGCTACACTTTTTTAAAAAAAGGGTTTCTGAGCTCAAACGTATGCCAAAGCATCGATTGATGCAGTCACACAGGACTACACAAGATAGTTTACCAGCAAGTGTGGTGGACAGTCTGAATAGATGTGCATTGAAGCACTGCTACTGACAACTGTGTGAGAAAAATTAAAGTCAAAGGAAGAAATGTTCATGAATACAATCAATGCATAATTATTATTTTTTTATTGTGAATTTATTTTTTATTAAAATATTAGTGGTTGTGTTTATTCTCGCAAAGCCTTGAGCCCTGGTATATACTGAGTTTGCTGATTGCAGCTAGCACAGCAGATGGGTGCCATAATTGGCCTCAGTGAAGAGAGAAAAATCAGTCTTGAGCTCTATCCAGTGACCTCTACTGCTGAAAAGTTCAAGTGCGATTTGTTCAATAACATCACAACAAGAGCACAGCAGTGAGTGAGGCCGCCTTCTGGTGCCATCAAACAAAACTCTCAGTCCTCACCGTAGAGAAGAGCACAGGCAGAGATTGGGTTCAGGGGAGCAGAGCACAGTGATTGGGTGGAATCAATTCAGAGCATAATGGGAGCTGCCAGGAAGTAGAGCAGGGTGGGGGAACCTGGAATTTAAAATTATTGGACCTCAAGGTGCAGCAGCTTATTAACTAATAACAGTGGGAGAAAGGGAAACTCTGATAGCAGGTACTGAGAACATTTTCCATAAAGCCACCATGTCTGGACTGGCCCCATTCCCATAAGTGGTTTGGACACATTTCCATATGTAGGTTGACCATTGTACCCATTTGGCTGCTCAATTACCTCATCAGTTGTGGAGAGTAGGGGAACTCATGATATAGAGGGCCCAAATTTCCCTGGGAGTTGCTCTGTTTTTTTTTTTTTTGGAGCAACTTGATTTTTCTGGAGTATCTATTTTAGTTGCAATTCTGGCCATTTAATTTGCGCCAGTGTAAGTGAGTTAGGTTTTTTTTTTTAGTTTAGTTTTTTTTTCAAAAGGGGGCATAACCAGCCACTCACGCCTGTTTTGGCCATTTAAGCGAGCTTAGCCAGCTAAAAGTTACTCCAAACTAACTTAGGCCAGCGTAAGTGGGTATTCTTGTACGTTCAGAAAAACCTTCCGGTGACTTAGGAAATCAGCACAGGTGGGGCGGGGGGGAGGGACCTTGCAAAGCACTAAACACCTTCATAACATTAATAAAGCATAAATACGTTTAAAGCACCAAGCACTAAACAAAGCAGTACATTTGCACGAAGCACTAAACAAAGCACAAAAAGTAATAAGCAATTAACTAACAAATAAAAAATAGAATGAACCCTGCACCTAAAGCACCAAGACCAAAATAATAAGCAATCAATCAATCAGTAAATAACAAATAAAAATAGAAGTTCTACCTTAGGGAACGCAGCGGGCTGCCGATGAGGTAGGGCTAGAGACGGCATACTTCGGGTCCCTCCCACACAGCCTGCAAGTGCGCACTCACAGATTCGGCCTGCCAGGAGCTACTGCACATGCGCGCAGACTCTAGCGCGCATGTGCAGAAGTCCCGGCACTCTTTTCAGCGCTGGGACCCAGCTCCGCCCCCAATCCACTGGGCCACGCTACGCCACCACTCAGAGGCTGGGGAGCAGCCAGAATCGGGAGGAAGATTTTCGGTGCACTTCGGGTGAGGGTGCCAGAAAAAGGGGTTGGGGAAATTTAAGCCCAGAGTAACTCCGGATATGGGTTGACTACATATGATCTGTTCAATAACCTTAGATCCTTTTGTAATTGATATGGATGATCTGCTCATGAATCATGAGCTTGAGGAAAGGAAGATCTAGGCACAGCAGAGTTATTAGGGTGGAGGAGGCAGCAGCAGCATTCGGGACAGCCCCATATACATTTCTGTTAACGAAAATAAGTTGGGGTCATTTTCAACTTCTGGCGTGAAAAATTTGGTAAGAGGCCAACTGCCTGATTTGCCTTTCCATGACTTCAATACAATACCCACAGTCTTCTACCCCTGTGTAAGTTGAAAATGCCTTTGTTCGGAATGTTGTATTGAGTTTTGAGTACTGCACATTAGAAAAGATACACTTGTCTTGGAAAAAGTCCAGCGACAATTTCTCAGGATGAGATTTGAACTTAACTATGATGAGAGACTGGGTAAACTTCAGTTATACTTCCTGGGAATATGGGGATAGAGTTTCTGCTTTGGATGCAATCTGCACAGTTCAAGTTTCTGCTAAAATCTATTTGCATAATCACAAACATAAAATCTTCAATGAATCAGTGCAATTAGTTAGCATAATTGAACATAATTTTTTTTCTTCCCATTAAAATGTATTCCTTGATGTATTTAGAAGTGGTAGACCATGAGCTTGGTGGCAGTTTTGAGGGCCTGCTCTTCAAACACTCTTTTCCTCAGGCGGCCGAAGGCTGCACTGGCGCACTGGAGGCGGTGTTGGATCTTGCTGTCAATGCCTGTTCTTGTTGATAGGAGGCTCCCGAGATATGGGAAGTGGTCCACGGTGACCAGGGCCGCGCCGTGGATCTTGATGACTGTGAGGCAGTGTTGTGCGGTGGAGGACCTTTGTCTTATGGATGTTCAGCGTAAGGCCCATGCTCTCGTATGCCTCAGCAAATATGTCGACTATGTCCTGGAGTGCAGCCTGTGTATGTGCGTAGATGCAGGCGTCATCCGTGCACTGTGGCTTGACAACCGAGGTTGGGGCAGTCTTGGAATTGGCCTGGAGATGACGAAGGTTGAAGAGATTCCCACTGGTTCTGTAGTTTAGTTCCACTCCAGCGGGGAGCTTGTTGACTGTGAGGTGGAGCATGGCGGCGAGAAAGATTGAGAAGAGGGTTGCGGCGATGACGCAGCCCTGTTTGACCCCGGTCCGGACGTGGATTGGATCTGTGATGGATCCGCTGGTAAGGATCATGGCCTGCATGTGGTCGTGGAGCAGGCGGAGGAGCTCCTTCACGGCAAATGAGCCAAAAGTGGGCAGCGGAAACGCTACAAGGACACCCTTAAAGCCTCCCTGATAAAGTGCGACATCCCCACTGACACCTGGGAGTCCCTGGCCCAAGACCGCCCTAAGTGGAGGAAGTGCAACCGGGAGGGTGTTGAGTACCTCGCGTCTCAACGCCGAAAGCATGCAGAAATCAAGTGCAGACAGTGGAAAGAACGTGCGGCAAACCAGTCCCACCCACCCCTTCCCTCAGTGACTATCTGTCCCACCTGTGACAGAGTCTGTGGCTCTTGTATTGGACTGTTCAGCCACCAAAGAACTCACATCAGGAGTGGAAGCAAGTCTTCCTCGATTCCGAGGTACTGCCTATGATGATAGAAGTGGTAATTCCATCAACCTCTCTGATTATCAGCTCAGCTTGAGCCCAGTATGGCCATCACAAAATCAGAAGATACTTACAAATGAAGAAGGCCATTGTGCCCATAATAATCCAAAACCACCATACACTCGTCCACCTCCCCCCACCCCCCAAAAAAAAAATCCTGCGTGGCTGCATCTCATTGTTTCTTAAATGCAGCCAGGATTTTTGAAGAACCTCTTGATATCAATGCTAAAGTTACTATTTGCTCGTTTGAACCTGTGGCTCCTTTATCCTACTCCACAGTTTAATTAAAGTAATACTGCAGATTAACCTTTTCTATACCATTTACTATTTTTTTCTATAAGATCACCTGTCAGATATCTCTCTTCCAGGCTGAAAAGTCCAACTCCTGGTAGTCTTTCCTCATAACTCATAACCCTGACACTATGGATCATCCTTGTGGCTCTTTTCTACACTGCCTCCGAAGCTTAAATGTTTCTCATTGATCAGAACTAAACTCAGTACTCCAGGTGTGGTCTGCCCAGAACACTGTACATTTTGGTTTTGATTTCCTCTGACTTGTATGCTACTGTTTTGGACATGTAGTTCAACAGTCTTTTGTGCATCCCCGATTCTCATCGCTCCACCTTTGGCGGCCTTGCCTTTAGCTGCCTAGTCCTTAAGCTCTGAACTCCCCTCTCTAAGCCTCTCTGCCTCTCTACCTTTCTCTTTTTAAAAGATGCTCCTTAAAACATATCTCTTTGGCTTAGCTTTTGGTCACCTTTCTTCATGTCTCGTTATGTGGCTTGGTGTCAAATGTTGTTTGATAAAGCTCCTGTGAAGTGCCTTGGGACATTTAACTACATTTAAGGCACTTTACAAATGAAGTTGTTATTGATTGCTCTCTGAATTGGTTAGACATGTTGAATTTATTAAGACTCCTTGGTCTGTTAAACTTCATATTTAACTATTAGCATTATTCATTAATTATGTATTTTTCCAATTTTTCCTCCTTGTGTGCAATACTTTACACTTGTTTACATTAAATTTCGTCTGCCATTGTTCTGATCACTCACGTTTTGTTTAGCTCATTGTATAGTTTCTCCTTTGATCAGCTTCCTTCAATTTCACTGCCCCTTCCAAGTTTGGTATCATCTGCAAATTTGCATTGAGTTTCTGAATTCAAATCATTGATATAAGTTAGGAACTGTATTGGTCCCAACACTGAATGCAGGGGGACAACACTTATTGCTCCCCACCCCACCACACATTACCCTACTAACCACTACCCATTGTTTTCTACCTTTCTTATCCATATCAAAGCAGTGGCGTGAACTCCCTAAAGCCTGGCGTTTAATTAGTAATCTTCTGTGTGGAACTTTTCATAAATCCAAGTATACAATCTCGTACGGTTTACCACAGTTAATTTAGTTAGTCATTTCTTTCAAAGAAATCAAGGAGATTGGTTGGGTAGAATCTTCTCCGTCTAAAGCCATGGTAACTGGTCTGTACAGATCATCCGGAAGTTTATTCTTGATAATTAATTCCATTATTTTATATTGAATTGAAATAAGACTAATAGATCTGCAGTTGCCGGTATTTGTTTTGCTTGTCACGTCTCCTTCCTGCTTTCAAAAACCTTCGACAGATTATTCAATTGTTTTTTTTGGTTCTCCTTCTGACTTGCTGTTTCTTTCTATTTATCCAATCTGTATGTGCTCGGGGAGACCTTTCTGATGCGAAGGCTGCTATATAATTGCGAGTAGTTTAAAATAATGAAAAGAACAGATGAGGAATGACAGGTGAAGTTATGGTGGTGGAAAAGAAGCAGCTCAGGAAATTCCCTGCCAAAGCTTGTGATAAGGTAGTTGTGTAGCATCACCTTTTGTCAGCCCCATCATAAGATATCCAATCAATACGGTAATGAGTAAATGAATGGGTGCACCTAACTGAGCAATGCACAAGTCACAGAGTCATTTGCGTTTCATATTTGATATGACATTTGGATAAATCTATGCCACAGGGTCTTAATGTGCTTTTAGTTTACCATATAACAGTCATTGTTTTTTTCCCTTAGTTTAAATTGTAATAGTAAAGCTGGGTTTACAAAGCAGGTTGATGAAATTTGCTGATTCAGTTAAAGTGCCAACAGTCTATTTTGACAGTTGCAGAGATTGAATAATTACATAGAATTATGTCGAATATACAGCACAGAAACAGGCCATTCAACCCAACCAGTCAATGCCGGCGTTTATGCTTCACTCGAGCCTCCTTCTGTCTTTCCCCATCTAACTCTATCAGCATAACCCTCTATTCCCTTCTACCCTCATATGCTTATCTAGCCTCCCCTTAAATGCATCTATGCTATTCGCCTCAGACACTCCGTGATAGCGAGTTCCACATTCTCACCACTCTCTGAGTAAAGAAGTTTCTTCTGAAATTCCTATTTGATTTATTGGTGACTGTCTTGTATTGATGGCCTCTAGTTTTGCTCTTCCCCATAAGTTGAAACACTCTCCTTGTCTACTCGATCAAAACCTTTCATAATTTTAAAGACCTCTATTAGGTAGTGTGAAATGCAAGTTTCCACTAACAGGAGAGCTATCTGTATTGTTTCTCAGATCCATTCTTTTGTTTAAAATTCATTATTTTCTTTGCACTCTCTTTAAAAAGAAAAAGGGCAGGTTATTTATTTTTTACTTAATTTTTTGTAAATTGGTAATTCAATTTTTGTCGGGCTATTCATGTTTTAGAATCCTCGAGAAGAAAACTACTGTGGCTGTGGCCCAGAGAAATATCTTTTTGTTCGACTGAGACATTCGTTTATTTTTGATATTGCGACTTGGAATAGAGATAGCTCAGGGTTGATTGGCGGAGTCAAGAAGATAGAATTTTTGTCAGCACAGCATCCGTGAATGAATGTGCTGTGTGTGTAATTTTGTACATTGTATGCAGCAATTGCCATGGAAATCATATCGAATAAGTTTATAGACCCAGATTCTGGTATAAAATTAAAATTTCCCATGGGGGTAAACAGAACACATTCATTTTAAAGACTTGGAATGAGAAATTATGATTCAATGTGAATGAATTTCTTGTTGGAGTTGAATGAAGACTTTAAAAAAAAAAATTAAACCTTTTTTTTTGCTATTTTATGTTTCTATGTGCTTTCTCTTGTTATTGTTTGTATGATAAATGCCCTTTGTTCCCATCAGAGAAACAAACAGTAGGGGTGAATGTGGCCGTGAAGCAAAGATAGCTGGACATCTGAGCAGGTAGCTAAATAGGATCAGAAGTAATAATAAAAACACAAAATGCTGGAAATCTCAGCGGGTCACGTAGCATCTGTGGAGAGAAACATAAGTAACAATGTTCTGCTTCAGTGCTTTGAATTATTTTTAAATATTCAGGAGTACATTAATTTTAGCTGTGAATAAGGATATTGGGAAATCTAACAAGGATTAAATGCAAAGCATCTTACTACAGATATATCAAAGTGTGCTTTGTAATTAAGGACAGGCTACAAATCAGACCAGGTTTCAATCTCTGTTTTTCAAGTGTAAATCATTTTCACATTGAGAAGTGTTTGCTTTTTAATCTTTGACACTCCATAGCTTTGATCCACAGTTAAACATCTTATAAAATGTCAAGGTCTAAATCCAATGAGAATTATAGATGAGGGTAAATTAAGTATTTGTGATTTTGTTTTAAAATAGTAATGAGATTACATTTCTCATCTAAATTAAATTTAAAATAAAACTATAATCTAGATGCAGCAGCTGTTGATTGTGTTAGCAAAAATCAAGCCTTGTGAACAAGGCAGGATAAGTAAAATATTTAAATCTTAAAGTATGCATTTTGATTTTCAAGAAGTCAAGAAGCAGTCACCACCATATGTAGTAGTTGCAATTTCTGAATCACTTTTTTCCTTTGTAATGAGTGGCTTTGAAATTACATCTATCTTTGAAAAGAATCAATCTTTCTCCTGGCTGATTGCTTTTAAAATATTGATATATCCCCTTCATGCTGCACTGCATTTCCGGCACTGCCTGGCTATCGCAGACTTTGGACAGATATCAGACCACAGAAACAATGTCAAAACTTAAACATATCAGGATCATATAAGACTGTGCCCTAAATTTATTTAACCATTACAAAGGTTACATGTTGCCATTTTTCATCTGATAAAATAGAGAGTGAGAACAAGGCTGTATTGCGAGTGAAAGTATCAAATGTTTCCCATGATGACATGTCTCACCAGGTGGTTACAATGTTCATTCCACCTTTTGATTGTGGATTTGGGTCCCTAAGCTATTGGACTTTCAGATCTGCATAGTATGTACTTTGGATATGTTTCCCTATACCACTTGATGGGCTACCTCACCTCAAAAGTATCAGGAAAACCTACAAAAAATCTAAAAACTAGATTTTAGATCTGGCTGCAACAAACAGAATTCCTACTGGCAATATATGTAACGTTCAATGCATGCGGAGTCAACGGTTTTACTGCATTGCCGATAGATAATAGTGGCTTTCTGAGCAGAAGGAACCTTAAGATGGAGAATGCCAACGTAATCTACAGAGTTAGTTCGGTGGATAAATAGGCCATTGAAAATATGTGCTTTGAGGCAGAAAGTGCAATCCCAGCACAAATGCCAGGACTTTTCTGCATTTAGTCAGCTAAATATTTTTGCACTGAACCTTAACAGGACTATGACCTGATTTTACTGAGAACTTGTACTAATGTAATAGCGCATTTAGGCGTAGGGGCCCTTGAATGGCACTAAAGAAAGAGGAAATTACGGAGTAAGTGACTTACGTCATTAATGCTGCCACTCAATGGCCCGGATTTTGGGTTAATCATAATGGTGCGACTATCAAGCTCACCGTTATTATGGAGTCAATCAGACAGCAACATCCACACATGCGCAGTAAAATATGGAAATCAAGAAGTTGCTGTCAGATTTAGCCAACTCCTCCACAAGCTTCGCCATACCGGTACTTTGCCGCTAGACTCGGCACTGAAATATATGTAAGGGTGTAAAATTACTGTACTTACCGACTAAACACGCCTGAAAAAGGTAGGGCTTGTCAAGTCAAGTGTAAGTGAATTTTTAACAGCTTGATAAGTCTTAATTATTGCCAAACAACATCTGGCACTGAAAATTAACATTTACAAGTGTGGAATCTCAATCCTTCAGATTTTAATTATTGTTGGTGATCTTTAAAAAATATATATATTTTAAACATTTCTTTCTGTCTCTTGTCTCTCTCTCTCTCTCCCATCTTTATGTCTCTGTCTTTATTTCACTTTCTGTACATGATTTTACATTGAATTAAGTATTCTAACTTGCACTTCTTGGTTTAGACTCTGTGTGTCGCAGTGAGGATTCTTCAATCTAATTGGTTGAAGAGACACAGGTCCCAAATCCCCTGTAGAGGGTGCTGGGTTGTTTCAGACACCTGATGACTAAATTGCCACTCAAATAGTCCGTGGGCAGCTGTAACTGTAATGAATGGTGAGCGCCGTTTGTTCGCCTCTGAGCCAGTATGTCCCTGGAACTTTTGTACCACTCAGTCATTGCCCTCTCTGAAAAGAGTTAGGTAATTTTCACACCTCCAAACCCAATAAAATTAATGGCGATTGTGATTTTCCTGTATTTAAGACCATTTTCACACTGCTACCACATAGACATAAAAATAATGGTACAGGTTGAGCGTCCGAAATCCGGAATTCCAAAATTCAGAATGTTCCGGAATCCAGACAGCAGGTTGATCTGTGGCGGGGTCGTTCGGAACCTGGAAAATGTTCCAGGATCTGGACACCTTGGCAAACCGGTTACCGCCGCAAGCCGGGCCCAGGGAAAATCCCCAAAACAAAAACTCACAGAACACTCAAGAATCAAAAAACAAAAACTCCAACCCACCTCTTTCTGCAGGTCTTCACACCCACAGGCACCTCTACCCCTGGGTCTTCACACCCACAGGCACCTCTACCCTGGGTCTTCACACCCACAGGCACCTCTACCCCCCCTGGGTCTTCACACCCACAGGCACCTCTACCCTGGGTCTTCACACCACAGGCACCTCTGCCCCTGGGTCTTCACACCCACAGGCACCTCTACCCTGGGTCTTCACACCACAGGCACCTCTGCCCCTGGGTCTTCACACCCACAGGCACCTATACCCTGGGTCTTCACACCCACAGGCACCTCTGCCCCTGGGTCTTCACACCCACAGGCACCTCTACCTCTGGTCTTCACACCCACAGGCACCTCTACCCCTGGGTCTTCACACCCACAGGCACCTCTGCCCCTGGGTCTTCACACCCACAGGCACCTCTGCTCCTGGTCTTCACACCTACAGGCACCTCTACCCTGGGTCTTCACACCCACAGGCACCTCTATCCCTGGGTCTTCACACCCACAGGCACCTCTGCCCTGGGTCTTCACACCCACAGGCACCTCTACCCCTGGGTCTTCACACCCACAGGCACCTCTGCCCCTGGGATTTCACACCCACAGACACCTCTGCCCCTGCGTCTTCACACCCACAGGCACCTCTACCCTGGGTCTTCACACCCACAGGCACCTCTACCCTGGGTCTTCACACCCACAGGCACCTCTATCCCTGGGTCTTCACACCCACAGGCACCTCTATCCCTGGGTCTTCACACCCACAGGCACCTCTGCCCCTGGGTCCTCACACCCACAGGCACCTCTACCCTGGGTCTTCACACCCACAGGCACCTCTGCCCCTCGGTCTTCACACCCACAGGCACCACTGCCCCTGGGTCTTCACACCCACAGGCACCACTGCCCCTGGGTCTTCACACCCACAGGCACCACTGCCCCTGGGTCTGCAACGCAGGTCCCCCCCGGGCGTCTTCCCACGGCACGCGCCAAAACCGCAAAGCAGGGCGACAGCGACACCCCCAGCCTTGCATGCCAGAAAGACGTTCCGAAATCTGGAAATACCCGAACCTCGGCTCGGGCGTTTCCGGATTCGGGATGTCAGAAAGACGTTCTGAAATCTGGAAATATCCGGAATCCGTCATGGCCTCTGTCCCGAGGTTTCCGGATTTCAGATGCTCCACTTGTACTGATGACTTGGCAGTAACGTGATTTGTTGCTGCACAGAACTGTTTCCTTTAAACATGTTTGTTTAGTTCCCTCTATTTCCCTTTTTTGTTCTTTTTGAGGTGTTTTGAAACATGTACAAGTAAAATTACCCTGGCTGCAGTAATCTTTTAACTATTTGCTTTTTTTTTTAGTTTCATACTTTATTATTTGCAGAACAGTATAAACTGATAGGCCAACTTCTAACTGAGCCGGTGCACACAGACCTAAATGGGGATGAACAGATAATAATGGTATGTAAGGCTAATGTGAAAAATGTACAATTAAAAACAAGAGGAATCAACTGGATCGATTCATGCACTGGACAGGGGGAAAGGATAAATACAATAATTCTCTTTGTTCTTTTAAAAGTTGTTTGTTTAATCTTGGAATATATATATAGTGACCATGCGAAGACCAACAGAGAACATGTAGGTTTGCAATAATATTTTCGTGACCTCAGTATGGTGTTGCCCCCAGAGAAACCCTCACCATGGAGGGTGGTCTAGCCAATCACCAGAAAGCTGGGGAAGGTTTGGAGGTCAAGTGGTTGACCAGCTGAAACAGTCTGCATTAGTCACGAATGGAAGTCAGACTGAAAGGCCAGCATTTTACCGGCACTGAGAGGGCGGGATTGGAGGCTGGTCAGCTGTCAAATGTGAAATGATTGACAGCAGGTCAGGAGCTCGCTGTCAACCCATCTCCACGCTGGTCTCCCAAGTGTCAGGTCTGTCAGTGCTGAACAGACCTGAAACCAAGCGGTGAAGGAGGCAATTTAGATTATTAAAAGGTTGTAAGAAGGCACTTAAACACCATTTTGCCCTGTACTTACCATTTTTCCAGACCATTTTTCCAGCTTTTTCACGAGCTTCATTGGCTCTGGGATAACGTCAGGTAAGTAGGTCAGGTGTTCCATAAGTATCCATTTTTCTGAATAGCTGACAGCTGTAAATATGGTATAAAAGCTTCCATTTCCCAGCTGTTCACTTTCCAATCTCAGAAACTGGAACCTTCAGGATTTGGAAGACACTTTTGAGCTTTATACACTTTGGAAGTGTTTGGCGTAAACTCTCTATCCACTGTCAACTCCTTGGAACAACCTCTCTCCCCATTGAGCGATCCCTTCTGTCATCTCAGCTTCACCTGCCATCTATTCCATCAGCGTCTGTACCCTTGAAAAAATCTCACCATGGTGGGGTTCTGAGGACCAAGATCAGCTCCAACACCAACAACACCAACCGTTCCTGCAATCACCCGATGCTGCACAGGACACAGGGCATCAGCACCCGACCACATTGCTGCCTGGGACGCCAGGGATGGCCTCACCATGGCCAGATTTACTTCACTTGATGCTGTACATCGTGGCTGCCACATGATGCCCCAGGTTGGCACCAACACCATAAAACAGTCCTACAATGCCCAACCCATTACCTTCACACTCATCACCATTGTGGGGGGTACCGTTATGTCTCACCATTCACTGCAACTCAGTAAGCCACTTCCAAAGGTGCACACAAATCTGTCCAAAAATGCCAAATGTTGAAAATAAAAGTTTCAATGTCTGACAACACGTTAACAGAAATTTTACATGAACATTGACGATAACACCCTTTCCTTGTGTGCTGTTAGTTGATTGGACGAGGATGAGGGCAAGTGTGAGGCGTGGCTAGGGAGATGGAGAAGTGATAATGTAAAAAAAGATTGATGGGTGGAGGTGGAAAGTAAGCTGGTGTGAGTAAAGATGTGGAGGTGTAGTGTACGGAAGGCAGAGTGATGGGGATGTAATGAGTGGCAAAGCAGGATGAGGTTGAGTGTGGCCTTGCAGTAACATTTCGTGATCTACTGAGATCATTGAAAGATTTGCGTCACTGCAGCCTGGTCCTCCTGACGACATTCCTGCTTGTGTCCTCCTGTGCAATGTGCAACCAGGCTGTATTGGTCTCCTGGGGAGGTTTCTTCTGCCAATGGAAGGGAAGAGGACCTCCCTGCGTGCTGTGACTCCCTCCATAAGTATCTGGAGGGAGTGATGGAAGAGACACGGTGCAGCCGTGCACCTTTTGTGTAGTGCTTGTCAGTGATTGCAGCAGCTCAGTGCTGTAGAACACTGACAGCACAACAGTGAAAATCAATTTGGACATGGTCCCTTGAAGGAAACCGGCTGATGAAGCGTCATTAAATTATGTCATCAGATCCACTTCCTTTAAATTGACCAGGCCTTGCTGGGTGGGCTTAGCAAGCCCCATCAAGGTAACATCACTTGTAGAGAGCAGGATGGAGCAGGTAACAGGCCGGGATCTTGCTTCAGACCGTGGCTGCCCCGAACTCGCCTTGGTAGGCGAAATCACGGCCATTGGGTGAGCACTCTCTCTTTAAGTTTAGTGCTGATCAATTTCAGCAAAATTAGTCAGAAAAGTGTATTTAGCTTGCTAATTAATGGGTAAAGTGTGTTTTGTTGGTTAACATGGAGCCTTGAAATAAATTGATATTTACTGAAAAACGTATTTGGTTCTGTTACATATTATGTGTAATTTTAATTAGCTTGTTAGTTTACAACTGGCCTTGTCCCACGAGAGTTTGTATCAATCCACCATTCAGAATGGGGAGAAACGTACGAGTTTGTGTTCAAAGTTACAGTATGCAGCTGACATAACGCGATTCATTGGTACAACCCCTGCGTCATGCTATCATGTGACTAGATATTGGGGAGTAAAGGTAAATTCTTGATTATCAGGGACACAGGCTCTATCCATGGGAGAAACCGACAGTGCCTAACCCAAGAACACACTTAGCGCAGACAAAAAATTTGTAAGTAAAAACTTCATAGGTTGCTGCTTCACAATAAACAGCTGAAATTGAAGTGCAAAATTTCAATAAAAGAAAGACTTGGATTTATATAGTGCCTTTCATGACCATCGGATGTCTCAAAGCACTTTACAGCCAATGAAGTACTTTTGGAGTGTAGTCACGCATTTCCTACATTACAACAGTGACTACACTTCAAAAGTACTTCATTGGCTGTAAAGAGCTTTGAGACATCCAGTGGTCGTGAAAGGCGTTGTATAAATCCAAGTGTTTAAAGGGCTGGATTTTCGGCTTTGCCGTTTTCGGGGCAGGAAAGGTACCGCCCGGGTAACGTTTGTGCTTTGTGGAAGAATTTTTGCCATCTGGGCCCTGTGCCAGGGGGGCAGCGCAAAAGGAGGCATTGTACGACTTTCGCGGTACAAAAATGGGAACCTGGCCAATTAAAGTGCGGGGCCGGGAGCGCTCCGAGAGAGGCCTTGGGAGGGAAGGCCCCCCCCCCCAAAAAAAATCACATAAACATTCCAAAACATTGGCCACACCACCACAACACAAATCGCGACAAAAAAATAAAAGAACAAACACTGGAACTTACCTTTTTTTGCAGTTTATCTACCTCACCGTCGCCAGTAGGGCTGGACCACTCTGTTTTCTCTGACTGTCATCGTGGGGTGCACTTCAGGGCGTACAGGTCGGGTGCGAGTCCAAATTACTGCCGCTGTCGCAATGAGAGGCGATGCACACCTGGCACAACTCTCCCCGGCAGTGTGTCTAACTGCCACCACCGCAAAATCCGACCAGACGCAAAAGACCTCACTGCACCCTTTCTCGCCGTGGGTGAAAACTGGGCAAAACTTGGAGTGCAAAGGACCCGAAAATCCAGCCCTTTCTTGCAATGTTGGGAACATGGCAGCCAATTTACTCTCAAGCAAGCTCCCACAAACCACAATGTGATAATGACCAGATAATCTGTTTTTTTTGTTATGTTGATTGAGAGATAAGTATTGACCAGGACATCGGGGATAACTCCCCTGCTCTTCTTAGAAATAATGCTATGGGATCTTTGACATCCACTTGAGAGAGCAGACAGCTCATTTGAATGACGGCACCTCCGACAGTGCAGTGCTCCCTCAGCACTGCACTGGAGTGTCAACCTAGATTTTTTTGTGCTCAAGTCCCTGGAATGGGATTTGAACCCACAACCTTCTGACTCAGGCAAGAGTGCTCCGCACTGATCCACAGCTGACACTTAATAAAACCATTAGCACTTTCCAGTACAGGAAAGATAGAGCTTTGTTTTCAGAAGATGCAGGTCAATAAAGGGTCAAATGTATGCAGAGTAATCTTTTTTTACAATGG
This sequence comes from Pristiophorus japonicus, assembly GCF_044704955.1. NCBI lineage: Eukaryota > Metazoa > Chordata > Chondrichthyes > Pristiophoridae > Pristiophorus > Pristiophorus japonicus. Next base: position 55,836,084 of record NC_091987.1, read on the forward strand.
AGTTTTGGATATTGTTACAAACTTCAAGCATTTTGCTGCATATCAGTAATATTTTCAGGATATTTGACTCTAGTCAGAAGCTTTTCATTACACAGTAATTAATAGATTGGGTTGAATTATAGATGTGTGCAATCCTGAGCTGATTTGTGTTGCTCGTTTTGATAGAAATCGAAAACCAACAAAGTACCATTCCACATACATATCTGCAATATATTAAATTAGAACTCAGTATTTGGGATAACTCACTTTTCCCATGTTTTTATCTTTTAAAAATGCCAGCATCATGTCATGGTCATTAGAGGGCACAGACGAGATGTTCTCACTAATACTAAAAGTAAAACCAAAAAATGATGGTGTGAAATTGGAGCTGTAGTCATCATAATGCACATCTGATGCTGGAGGTGCAAATTGCAAGAAAATAATCAGCACATTTTGACATGAAATATGTACTTTACATGAATTTAATTTTGGCAAACTAAAAGGGAACCAAGTATCCTATACATATAAAAGATTAATTACCTCCGGGTTTAGTCAGATATTAATGTATTTTAATTACAGTTTGTTACTTGTAATTGCTGTTAAAATGTTTTGCAGCACTGCTTGTTAATAAGAGTAATGCATAGCGAATTATGCTATTCTTGAATTCTACAGTAGAAGTGGTTGCAGTTATAGTAAACATTTCATATATAACAGTTAATTCGAGTTATATCCAGTGATGAGGGTCATTATTTTTTTGAGTATCACAAGTTGCAGATCAGGATGCAGTTCACCAGTATACTGTTGGCTAACTTAATGGTAGGGTTTTCTGGCCCTCTAATACTGAAAACAGATCTTTCAATGACACAGAAAACTGAAGAATTTCCTATATAATAAACCAGCAGCCTTTTTGTATGTCTCAGTAAAAATGTAAGACTGCTTGATTGACTAACAACAAAACGAAGCCAAACATTTGAGTCAGATTATTAATTGCAATCTATGGGTTGGACTTCCCACTTCACATCACCCAAAACAGCCTGCTATCGCCCATTTTGAATAAAAAGTAGAAATTCAGGCTGGAACATCGCCGTAAAAGTAGATGCTTTTCCCGGCCTTCCTCACAGAACTGGGCACTACGGACACCATTTGAATTTCGGAGGAAGGAAGGAGGCAGCTAAAAAACTCGAGCTTCTATATTGTGAGTTATTTAAGGGTCTTTTACAGCTAAATTGACTCACATTTATACTTGTATTTAATTATACTAATATTAGCTTAGTAGATTAGGTATTTTTTTTACTAAAGAGTGCATTTATAGCAAGTGAAAATAATATTATTGATAGTGATTCGGCCTATGGCTTCTCTGCCATTACTCGTAAGTGCTCACATGTTGGTTTCTGAAAGGATCAATCGAAGAGGTGGCAGAATAATGCGGAGACAGAGGAGGCGAGCGTACAGCCAATGAAGGTACAAGGAAAAGCAATCTTACCTCAACTTGTCTGAAAACGCGTGTCTTAGGAGGCTGCGCTTCCGGAAGGAGGTCATCAATGAGATATGCCAGCTCATGAAAGGGGATCTGCAGCCTTTCAGCACCATCAGAACCACACTGCCCATTGAGGTGAAGGTTACTGCGGCACTATCCTTCTGTGCATCTAGATCCTTTCAGGCTTCAGCTGGCGACATCGGTGGTATCTCTCAGCACGCCACACACTGCTGCTTTTGGCAGGTGACTGAAGCCCTTTTCGCTCACAGGATGGACTTTATAAACTGCCCAATGATCAGGGAGGCAGATCCACTTCCAGAAAGAGGTGAGGTAGAAGAGGCAGACGGTGAGGAGGAGGCGGTTGGTGAGGACCTCGGGGAGGACAATCAGCCTGGCGATGAAGCCATGGCCCCACAGCCTCCCCCCAGAAGACCAGAGATATCCTATGGGATTTACGCGGCTGCAAAGCTGTTGCGTCAGCAGCTCATAAACAAACGGTTTGCATGAACTTACATTGGGGACAGTTACAGTTATGGTTAAACAAAAGTTGCATTTGCATTGAGTTACGTTTTAACCTTGCCTGCACTGCCCTGCCCTGGCCATTGTTGACATTTGCATTAATGCTTAAGTTAACTAAACGTATGTTATTATAAGACAATGCATAATAATTGTTAAATTCAATTAAAAAAATGATTTTAACAAAGAATTTTTAATTTTTTTTTAATCAATACCCACCCACCCCACACCCCCCACCAACTATAAACAAACATTAACAGTAACAGAAATTAACATTAACAGTAAAAGAATTAAACAGTAACAGAATAAGATAATATAGCAAAAACACCCCCCCCCCTCCCTACCTGGACCTGCGGCCACATTACCCTCCAGATTCTTTTCCCCCCCGTGTCTTAGCACCACCCGCCCGTTTTGGTCCCCGGAGACCAAGACGAAGCTGGCGTGCAGCGGGCAACGGAAAGATTTCCTGTCGTGGTGGGGGTGTTGGAGTGGAAGATGAAGTTAGCAGTTCGTCTTCCCAGTCAAGAGGAAGTGGTTTCTCTACTCGCTTGAGTGCTCGGGGTGATACCCTGACCCAAAACGACAGCACATACTGAAGGGCATTGGTTGTGGTGGTCTGTTCACGCATCCCCTCCAGGGTCTGCCGTGCTACCTCCAGTAGCTCGACTTGCACAGCAGACCCCTGTGAAAAGTCACGCGCAAACTGAGTAAACCCCTGGAGAAGCTCGCGACCTATCGCGACCGTCTCTGAACACATGGAGATTAACCCCTCCAACTGATCATCCGTGGGAGGCGATTGCTGACCTCGCTGACCCGGCCTCCGTGGGGCCAGATAATGCGCCTTGGCATTGCCGGCTGCACACTGTTTGGTCTCGGTGCCTCTTCCATCTCAGTTGAGATGACCGCAGGTTCATCTCCCGCCATAATTGGCTGCTGCTGCTCCTCCTCCTCCTCAGGCTCAGTGATGGTGGTGGTGTCGCACTCCTCCTCCTCTTCCTCCTCCTCCTCCTCCTCCTCCTCCTCCTCCTGTTCCTCCTTACCAGGTGCAGGTGCAGGTACCATCTCGACGAGCGTCTCAGGTTGACCTTAAAAGCACATTTGAGCTTATTACAGACCTTATTAGAACATAACGGTACACATTAATGAGAGACGTTACATATCAAAACATAGATTTCACTACCCCAGAAAACTGTAGCGGCTGCATCCCCTGCTTTTATTGCTTCTTATGCCCAAAGGCTGCATGCATGCATGACATGACATGACATCATTCGTATATTGCATATTGCATTATAATTACAGGACGTTACATTACTTTTTAATACTGTTTGGCACATTACTCGCGATGCATAGCTGGGCTCTGCCAGACCACAGGTGGTGGCCGAACAGCTTTCATGGCCCACCAGCACGGCTGCACGCTCCTCGGGGTCCGTCAGCAGCTGTACCTGAGCAGAGCCCCCTCCGGTGCGCCTCTGCTCTGCGCAGTTGTTAGATATGTTCTTCTGCAAACGAGAAAAGAGCAAAGCATAAACTAATTGACTAGGTAGTATCATGGAAACACAAGAATTTAAAATGTTACGTGCAAATAGAATTATGCACAGTTGCTTAGGAGCTACAGCTTGACACAATATGCATCTCTCTATACTGCAGCAGCCAGAGAGACTTCCATCCCATCAACACTCCCAGCATGGGTTCACACATGGCTGACACATCGACCATCACTGGAACATTGCCTTTTTTTTGGGGCGATAGCCAGCAAAGTGGAATGACTAGCCCAAAATCTTTTAAGAATTCTACAAAGTCTAGAATTGTCGACTCAAACCAGAACCCAGTTTATTTCTCCTCTCTTTCCCCCACCCCTGGGATATCTCTCAGTCCCAATGCATCAAATCCAGCATCTGCCAATGGTACAATGTCCCCCAGCCTAGATGCCATGATTTCTCTGTCCCAGTGATGATGTCACTTACCCACCTCCCTACTCCCATTGCTAGCTGGCATTGAATCTATGATCACAAGTTCTCTCTCTTGTCTTGCCTTGATCTAATGTAACATTTTAAGCCCTTGAAGAGGTACAGTGAAAAAATAATTTTTGGCACCATGATGCTATATCTACCAAAGTACCAATACACCTGTGCCTAGAAATGTCAGTCAGTCTGCACTCCATGGCAGTAAGAGAGCAATGATAACATAATTATATATAAAATAACTTGGGATAAAGGTGGACATCGAGAAGGAAAAAGGGACATTTCAGGGGAGGAGAGGCTGAAGGTATTAAAAGATAGGGGTTTTAGGAGGTTTGTGAAAACAGGGAGAGATGTAGCATTCCAGAGAGCAGGGGCCCAGTGACAAAAATGGCTTTGAAAGAAACAAAATGGGGAACGGGGAACAGGCAGCAGTCTGAAGTCAGGATTGGAGGGTGCTGACTGGAAAATATGGCAGAGAAGATTACTCAATCAGTATGAACCAAGGCTGTGGAAGGATTTAAAAAGTAGTATAAGGGCCTTTTGAAATGAACTGGGCAGGGCACAAGGTGTCAGTGGAGCTTTGGAAGGGTGAGAGAAATGGGTGTGTGGGATAATATTTGGGCTGCGGAGTTCTGGAGTAGGTGACGTGTGAAGAATGCAGATGGGAAATCCGGCTCGGGGAACGTTTGAGAAATCAATCCTTGGCAATGAAAAAATATGATTCAAGACTTTGGTAACTGAGGAGTGAAGAGATAGAAGTCTGAGGTCAAAGTATAAGCTGAAGTTGGAAAAATGCAGTTGCAGTGACAGAGTAGATGTTGGGTAAAATGCTTAGCTGATGATTGAACAGAACATTGAGACTATACAGCTAGGGAGATTAATAGAATGAGGACTGGAGGTGACAGGAGTTGAAATGGATAGTTGTGGTTTTGTTGAAATTCTTAAACTCGGATGTAAGATACTTATGCTTGTAATATATTATTTAATACTAACCTATGGATCATGTAAAATTATGTGCCATTCTATTTTTATGAACAGCCTTAATGAGAAGTCTGACAAGTTGTCAGATTGCATAGTTAAAGGGAAAAAGAGAATTCTTCTTCCAGGACCATATTTCTTCTAATAGTCGGGAAGCTGAAACATATGCAAAATACTTGGCCCGATTTTAACTCGGCACAGCTTTCGGTTCGGCACCAAGTGAGTGGTTTTATGAGTTAGACACTCGCCTGCTATTCCAGGAAAGAGGTCCAGGGTATTTTAATGTTCAAGCCTCATTTAAATCCCATCGATGGACTTCCCACTCATTCCGTGCAGGAAGCATCGGAAAATCATATGTCCCAGAGTTCTCCCACCAAGATCAAGTAAGTGGGAGGATCAGCTGCTGTGGCTTTCCCAGGGGGATCTCGTGGGGGAGAAGTCTGTGGTGGAGAGGCCTAAGCTTATCTTGTGGGCTTGGGGGTGCACTCCTGATATTGATATCCGCAATGCATATATAATAAAAGTGCCCTGTTAGCTTTGAGTGGGTCTCCTGTTGCCTGCTCACTTCAGGTTAAAATTGAGTTCGAGTGGCTACAATGTAGGTAAATAATCTTGTTGATTTTTAACTGTCCACCAAGGCAGGGAGGGTTAAAATCAGCCCATAATTTTCAAAAGACCGATGTAAAGTATTGTCAAGAAATTCATTAATTCAGCCATGTAAATCCAACTTTTTCATGGAGTGAATAAATTTGAAACTGTGGTCCTGCTTGTTTACTTGTGGCTATTCCAGATTAGATTGTTCCAAGATTTAATTAATCGAAGGGTACTTAATAGAATTGCTGTAAAAGGATAGGTTTGAAACCAGTAGCTGTTTCGAAGTATATTTAGGGGCCTCAAGTTACTCTGTTGGTTCTGTATCATTCCCTGGCCAAGGTAAACCGAGTTCTGCAAATATCTGAACGTAGGTAAAATTTCAATGTTAACGAGCTAACTTGCTCTCTGGTAATACAAGCATTGCCACTGTACTATATTTGCATTAGAATTAGAACTAGTTGGTTTATTAACAAAGGTTTAACAATCAAACTACACATTACAAGTTCATCCAGCAGGCTCACAACTGCATACCTCATCGTGGATGACTTGGACTCAATTGACTGTGGTTTTATTGAGTCTTGTAAACATCATGTAACTGGCTAAGCCACTCACAATGCTCTACAACTCTTTTAAATTATAACTTTAGGCCAAGTGTCCCCTTTGGTAAGGGCACTAAGACCCACAGATTAAGAAATAAACTTTAAGGAAACCTTAACAAATCAAATTAAAATTCTGTTCCCTGCTGTAATGATGCACTCCAGTCCCTCCAGTGCCCACTGCAGAAGGCCACGAGCGTACCGGTGAACACCGCATGCTCCATCTCCAGGGACACCGTGGCACGAATGTAACCACGGAAGAGAGGCAGGCAGTCAGGCTGAATGACCCACTCGACCGCCCTTGGCCAGGCCCAGGAGCAGTCCTATGAGGAGGCCCTCCGACCTGCCCGCTCCCGTCCACACCAGGTACCCAAAGATCAGGAGTGTGGGACTGAAGTGCAACCAGAAATTGAGGATCAGCCCCTTCAAATAATGGAAGAGGGGCTGCAACCTCATGCATTGTATAAAAACGTGGACTCCAGACTGCAGAAAATGCCTGGGAGTCCATGAACCGACTTAATAATTTATTACACAGGACTGCCCAGTGCAACATAGAAACATAGAAAAATAGGTGCAGGAGTAGGCCATTCGGCCCTTTGAGCCTGCACCACCATTCAATAAGATCATGGCTGATCATTCACCTCAGTACCCCTTTCCTGCTTTCTCTCCATTCCCCTTGATCCCTTTAGCCATAAGGGCCATATCCAACCACCTCTTGAATATATCTAATGAACTGGCATCAAGAATTCTCTGCGGAAGAGAATTCCACAGGTTAACGACTCTCTGAGTGAAGAAGTTTCTCTTCATCTCAGTCCTTAGATTGTGACCCCTGGTTCTGGACACTCCCAACATCGGGAACATTCTTCCTGCATCTAACCTGTCCAGTCCTGTCAGAATTTTATATGTTTCTATGAGGTCCCCTCTCATTCTTCTAAACTCCAGTGAATACAGGCCCAGTCGATCCAGTCTCTCCTCATACATCAGTCCTGCCATCCCGGGAATCAGTCTGATGAACCTTCGCTGCCCTCCCTCAATAGCAAGAATGTCCTTCCTCAGATTAGGAGACCAAAACTGAACACACTATTCCAGGTGAGGCCTCACCAAGGCCCTGTGCAACTGCAGTAAGACCTCCCTGCTCCTTTTCTCAAATCCCCTAGCTATGAAGGCCAACATGTCATTTGCTGCCTTCACCGCCTGCTGTACCTGTATGCCAACCTTCAATGTACCATGACACCCAGGTCTCATTGCACCTCCCCTTTTCCTAATCTGCCACCATTCAGATAATTGCCTTCGTGTTTTTGCCACCAAAATGGATAACCTCACATTTATCCACATTATACTGCATTTGCCCACTCACCTAACCTGTTCAAGTCAACCTGCAGCCTCTTAGCATTCTCCTCACAGCTCACACCGCCACCCAGTTTCGTGTCATCTGCAAACTTGGAGATATTACTCTCAATTCCTTCATCTAAATTATTGATGTATATTGTAAATAGCTGGGGTCCCAGCACTGAGCCCTGCGGCACCCCACTAGTCACTGCCTGCCATTGTGAAAAGGACCCGTTTATCCCGACTCTCTGCTTCCTGTCTGCCAACCAGTTCTCTATCCACGTCAATACATTACCCCCAATAACATGTGCTTTAATTTTGCACACCAATCTCTTGTGTGGGACTTTGTCAAAAGTCTTTGGAAAGTCCAAATACATCACATCCACTGGTTCTCCCTTGTCCATTCTACTAGTTACATCCTCAAAAAATTCTAGAAGATTTGTCAAGCATGATTTCCCTTTCATAAATCCATGCTAACTTGGACTGATCCTGTCACTGCTTTCCAAATGTGCTGCTATTTCATCTTTAATAACTGATTCCAACATTTTCCCCACTACTGATGTCAGGCTAACCGGTCTATAATTCCCCATTTTCTCTCCCTCCTTTTTTAAAAACACCCTCCAGGCCACGTTCCCACTAGATAGAGAGCCCTCCATTGGGGACCCCCTCCTCCTCTGGACGGCAAGATGGTGTGCCATGGCAGACAAGGTTGGAAAAATGGAGGGTGTGCAAGAGCAGCCCGAACAGAAATCCCCTTTGTGCAGAGCTGAATGGTCCAGAAGGGATTTCCCGGAGGCTGCTCAAGTTGTGAGGTGTCGGCTCCCGAGGGAGGTTTCGGGACTTGGTGCCAATGAGGAATTCCGTCCGGAAGGGGGTCAGTTCAGACAGGATCGCCCCACGTGCTTGAGCCTCCTTGACACACCTGGTGGTGTCAGGGCCCAGTGCCACTTTTAGTAACTCGATGGCTTTGGCCGCGAGCCGGACATCGGCCCAGGACAAGTAATGCACCAGCTCCTTTGGCACCATCCAAACCATTCCTCCGCCATAGAGTAGGTCCCTGACTCTGGTCACCTTGCCAAACACAGCCCTCTCCTCAGCCTGCTACCCAAAACTGCAGCCATGGAGGTAGGGATTCCTGAGCATTGGCTCCTGAGGGACAGCCGCCACTCTTGACGGGGGAGAACTACGGCTGCAGGCGACCTTGTTCCAAACCTTGATGAGTTTCTGGTAAAAGACAGGCAACCCCTGCATGGAGATCCGGATTCCTCCCAGCTTTACAAACAGCAGCTGCATGTCAAAGTTGAGGCAGTACTGCTGGCAAAAGAAATATGCCGCCAGCGACATGATCTAGGAGGATGCTTGACGTACAGGTATAACTGCAGGGTCTGAAGACGGAAAGTCGCAGCTTGGGTGCACACGCACACCAGCGCCTGACCGCCCCCATAAGCAGGAGACTCAAACCGCAGCAGAGACCCAATGCTTCCTTTTGTCCCAGAAGAAGTCGTTGAGCCTCTTCTGTATCTTGGTGACAAACACAGGGGGAGGGATCAAAGTAACCAACCGGTACCAACTGGTTTATGCCCAGCGCTCGAGCCCTGTCGGACAGCACTCGGAGCAGTCCTGTTCAGTGCTCTCGGCGAGTGGTGAATTTGGCCTTTAGCTCTTGCCAGTTCGCCGGCCAGGCTTCCTCGGCAGGGCTAAGGTAAACTCCCAGGTAGAGGAGATGAGTGGTACTCCAGGCAAAAGGCCTGAACTCCTCCGGCAGGAAGTCCAGCCGCCACTGACCCACCAGGAGGCAACAGCTCTACAACTATTTTGGTACAAACTTTAAATCAAGTGCCCCCTTATTAAAGGGGCACTAGAACCGACAAATTAACAAATAAAACTTTCGAAACAATAAATTGTCAAATTAAAATTTGGTTGCCGGGGGTGATGATGCACTCCAGTCCTTCCGGTGCCCACTTCTCGTGGAAGGCCGCGAGCGTACCGGTGGACATCGCGTGCTCCATTTCGAGGGAAACCCGGGCGTGAACGTAGCTGCAGAAGAGAAACAGGCATTCGGGCTGAACAAACCCCTCGACTGCCCTCTGCCTGGACCTGTGGACCTGTTAATGGCCACCTTGGCTAGGCGTAGGAGCAGTCCCACGAGGAGGCCCTCCAACCTGCCCGCTCCCCTCCGCACTGGATGCCCAAAGATCAGGAGAGTGGGACTGAAGTGCAGCCAAAAATCGAGGAGCAGCCCCTTTAAATGAACAAATCTACAAACCTGTGAGCATATTCACAGGTGTATACAGTACAGCCGCCAGTTACACTACACAATCAATATAAAAGCTGAGAATGTTTAATAAAAGCACAATATGTGTGGTATAATTGTCCAGTTAATAAAATCCAGTATTACAAAAAAGTGTGTGATGAGCAATCTTGCATCTGCACAAATTGAGCTCCTGTTGTTTTTGTTACATTTTTTGTAAACCTTTCCCATTATAAATTCCTGTGTCCACATTTATAATGAATTTTGCTATGTAAACTCAATCACAATTTTTGTATAATTGGGTGGTTGTGCTAGATGTCTTTACTTTGTAATATTTATTTTAGATATATTACATTTGAACACCTTTTCTATTCTAAGGTTACAATGTAAGAATTGCCTAGTTTCGGTTCTTGTGCTGTCCACTCGTGCTCCTGGGTCTGCCCCGCCTCTTTACACAGCGTCCTGTCCCATGTGGTTTGTTCTTTGTCACCACAGTTTATCTGCTTGTCCCTCTTATCACCACCCCCTCCCACCCTCCCATCCTTCCTCAGCTCCCCAGCTCCACTCTGGACAGGCTTACCATATTGGTGTCACTGTTGCAGCAGTGCAGCCGCTTCCTCTGGTTTATCTAATGTGAACGGCAAGCATGCCTTTTTTAAAGTATGTAACGCTCTTCAACTCCACATTTAAGGATGGTATATATTGTTGTACAGATTGCAGTCACATTATAAGCCAGTTACACCATTGAGAATCACCAATTCACTAAATATATTCAAAAAGGAGTTAGATGAGGTCCTTACTGCTAGGGGGATCAAGGGGTATGGCGAGAAAGCAGGAATGGGGTACTGAAGTTGAATGTTCAGCCATGAACTCATTGAATGGCGGTGCAGGCTAGAAGGGCCGAATGGCCTACTCCTGCACCTATTTTCTATGTTTCTATGTTTCTATGTTTCAAAAACATATTGCATGAAGCAAAATCGTATACAACACTATTATCACAACTAAGACAAATATATTCCAAGAAGTGGAGTTGCTTTGGTCTTAAACTGAGATTTGTTGATTACCCAAACTTATCTGGTTACCAGTACTTTTTCATTACATTGCAAGTAAGAGACCGTACTTCAAGGATATAATTGCCCGGAATTTGTGGTCCTGATTACGGCAAACTGCCAGCGTTTTCTGTCATTTCGCTTTTGAAACTGACCGCAACGTCAGGATTTAGCACATGCATAGCCTAATGCGGAAATCCTGAAGGTGTGGTCTGTCATTCACTGCTGCTGCACAGATTGCGCTGTGCCCCATCGCACCCCCGCCCACCTTACCCCCCCCCCCCCCACACAGAGCCAACAATCAGTGCAATCTGTCAAATCATGGAAACCGCCGAAAACTTCTACTCTTCCGCCGTAATTACACTGTTAAATACACCATTAAACATTCGACCCTTTTCGATTAGGTGTAACTGGGGTTTTAAGAGCATGTTGACTGCTAAACAAAGGTTATGGCCCTGAAAACCTAACTTTCATTTTGTACAGTGTCAAATTTATCCATTTTAATAAAAAGTTTACATTTTTAACAAACTTTTAAATATATATATTTTTTTAAAGTTTGTTCATCTTTATTTCAGGTTTGCTTTTTCACCATGAGAGCTCCAGGCTTGTTTTGCCCTCTCTAACATTTTTTAAAAGTTAGAATTTTAGGAGCTTACACACTTCCTCATTTGCTGTCTGTGAGAATTCAACGTTTTGATTGGTTGCTTAGATACCTTGTTGACGTCGCAGCAGCTCTTCGCTGGGAACCCCCATTAACTTCCATTGAATTCAATTATGCATTGGAAAACTCAAAATTCTCACCACAGAGATCAGAAGATCTTTGTGCAAAGCCTACTTCACGGTCCAGTGGCAAACGCCTTTGCTTCGCCGCTGACCGCAAATTTCGGGCCATTAGTTTTGTGTGAGTAGTGTTAAATATTTAATATCTGTTTAAAAAATTAGTAAGTGTTCTTAATTATTTTCCAAATAAAATGTTGTTTCATGGAAGACAATGGCCCTGAAATTGCGGTCGGTGGCGTAGCTCCTGCTGGGAACCCTCCTTCGAGAAGTTGCGGTCAGACACTGCGGAGATGTGCACAGCATAGTGGCCCACGAATCCCAGGGGCGTTCGCGTATCTGGGGTCACATGAGGCGGTGTTCCAAGCAGTAAACAGAAGGTCTCTCATTCACCCCCAGTCTCTCATTCACCCCCTGTCTCGCATTCACCCACTGTCTCTCACTCAGTCTGGATTTACATTCTTAGAACTGGAAATTAATTTGGGGGAAAATTCTCAATAGATCAGAAGCAATCACATTACACTGCAGCCTGCTTAACTACTTTATTCAAGCAGAGACGTACATTTGGATGATCAACAGAACTTTTGGGAGTTTGCTAATCCCTCAGGCAGGCTCAGTGTAAAGGGCAAACATATTTATAGTAACAAACAAAAAAGCATCAGATGAAGATTTTTTATCATGCTGGGTGTCCCCTTATGCTGTGCAAACAGGCTCCTGCGCCTGTTTGCACCAGCCATAAAATGTTCATGTATAATTGGAGGACAGTTGCTGGGTAATTAGCCCAACTCTGTGCCAGCAGTGAGGTTAATACAGTCAGAATGGACGATCTCTCAAGTCGGAACTTGACTGATCGCAAGTTCGGGATTTAGTGCATGTGCGGGATTTAGCGCATGTGCAAACGCATGCAGAAATCCCAAGCTTGATGCCCATTTCAAAGACGGTATGACGGCATACTCTGAGAGTATGCCGTTATACTGACCGCAGGTTCTGCCCCTATGTATTTTTCCTTTAGATTTTGATAGTGAACTACAGTTCAACTGAATCCAGAGTTGCTCAGTTTCTTAATTTGATTTTCCTTTTTTGTTTTGCAGTGGGATGCTATCCCAGAAATGGACGAACACAACAGACCCATCCACACGTACCAGGTCTGCAGTGTGATGGAACCAAATCAAAACAACTGGCTGAGGACTAACTGGATTTCCCGTGAGGCAGCTCAGAAAGTGTATGTTGAATTAAAGTTCACCCTGAGGGACTGCAACAGCATTCCCTGGGTTCTGGGAACCTGCAAAGAAACATTCAATCTATATTACATGGAATCAAATGAGTCTCACGAAGTTAAATTCAAACAAAATCTATATACTAAAATTGATACAATTGCAGCTGATGAGAGTTTTACTCAGATGGACCTAGGAGATCGTATACTTAAATTGAACACTGAAATCCGTGAGGTTGGGCCAATAACCAAAAAGGGATTTTACCTTGCCTTTCAGGATATTGGAGCTTGCATTGCTCTTGTCTCTGTGCGTGTGTATTATAAAAAATGCCCATTTACTTTCCGCAACTTGGCAGTGTTTCCTGACACAATCCCCAGAGTTGATTCTTCGTCCCTTGTGGAAGTTCGAGGTTCCTGTGTAAAGAATGCAGAGGAGAAAGATACACCGAAACTTTACTGTGGTGCAGATGGAGACTGGTTGGTTCCTTTGGGAAGATGTGTCTGCAGCATTGGCTATGAGGAAGTTAATGGAGCCTGCCATGGTAAGTGAATGAAACATGTGCTGAGAAGTTTTGAGACCGGACAAGCTAATCTTTCTTTAGAGAACCTTTGACTACAGCTGTGGGGGGGTGGGGGTGGGGGAGCGGGGAGAGCAAGGAATAGACAGCACATCACATCGTTGAAAAAAACCACAGCATCAAATCTAGTCTCATGGTCTGACATAGGTTTTCACAAAAAAATAACATGTAGCTAACCAGTTTCTCTACTTTTGTGCAATCCAAAAATAAACTTCTGTGAGACAATCCTAACGGGAATTATAACACTGCTGCAAAACAGAAAAAAGTGCGTGGGTCACAGTTCCCAATGTAGCACAACTCCTGAAGCTCTTAACAAAAGCTATTTCAAAAGCAGTAGTCATTGTTTCCGGTCTAAACCATTAATAAATGTGATCATTCTGTTTTATATGAATGTCGGTGATCTGCCTAATGTTTTTTAGACACTGAATGTCAACATCATGCCTTACTAGCTGGTGTTTATTCGTTAGTTTTAAAATTCTTGTTTCATTTAGAAACATAGTAATTTTAAAAACATAGTAAACAGATTTGTACTTTATAGGAAACAAAATACATATTTTAGCAAATTTGCTTCTGCAGCATGCAATATCCTGCTGGGTTCCGGATTCTTGACTTGTTTTAAATAAGACTGGCTGAATACAAATTTTTAACTTGAAAACCTGCCACAATGAGCTCTGCAATGTTCAAGGTTGGAGTGCATATTCCCACATGACTCTTGTGGTTTGGAGGGAGCTGATGGGCAGGCATGTTAACGTGCTGTATTTATCACAGAGGTCGGTTTTCAAAAGGGTACTGGCAGAGACCTGGGAACAGGTTGCCTGTCTATTCTCTTGGCCACAGATCTCACAAAGCATGTGGCCATCATTAGAAAGGTGAAGAAAAACAATTCACACAGTCAAAGAAAAAGTTCACATCACACAGCCAAATAGAGACAGAAAACAACACCAATTACTACATAGTAAGATTTGTATATGATGAGTCACCATGGTGAAGTTATGAGTTCTCCTTTCACATGTTAATTGGTTGGGTCACAAATATAAAGGACCCACTGCATAAAGAAGCTAATACACCAGGTTCTTGACAACTGCTACTTAAAATCATGATTAAATGGTCACTTTCATGCACCGGTGTATTTAGTGGTAATGTGTTCAGACTCCTAACATATTGGGACAAAAATTCCGGCCTCACTGGGTCCGCATGAAGTGCGCACGGACCCGGCAAGGCCCCTGCAAAAGCCAGTTTTCGGGGCGCGATGCATATGCGCTGAAAACCGGCTTTTCCAATCTGTCAAGATTTGGCTATCAGTTTCTTAAACAATAAGGGATTATGGGGAGTGGGCGGGGAAGTGGAGCTGAGTCCATGATCAGATCAGCCATGATCTTATTGAATGGTGGAGCAGGCTCGAGGGGCCGTATGGTCTACTCCTGTTCATATTTCTTAAGTTCTTATCCTCCTTATCACCAGAAGAAGGACATTCGCGCGGGTGAGATTGGGCTATTTGTCCAACTCATACCCAGAAAATGTCCTTCAAACTCTTACACCTGGTGAAAGCATATTTCACCCACCCACCTGACCTGCATGACTTTTGACTGACTGAGCACTTTCAGCCCGTGTTTCCTTGCCTACTCCAAATGGTGCACATTAAATCCACTGGACATTCTCAGACCCCCGTGTTCCCATACCCCATTCACTACAGCTACTCCCGCATCAAGCCCTCTCCCATTCCTTTCCAGGGCATGGCCCTCCCTTCCAGTTGTAAGACTGGTCTTTCAGAGAGTCTGCCAGGACTTTGTAAACCCCACCCCCGCTCTACTCGTGTATTGATGGACACACGCTCCATCAGAGAAACTACTTTTACTGGATTTTTTTTCTCTAAATCAAATCGAGATAAAGCATGAAGGGGGTTATTTTGGTGAAAGGGTGAAAATGGACATGACATGGGTGATTTGTAAAAAGACACACCTGTTTCAAAGTCTGGTGTGCAAGAATGCTCGTCTTGGCCCCACAAAGTACTCCAACTCATGCATTGCCCGCTCCGGGATCACCTCACCCCCAGATCTGGACTGTTGGCCAGCTTGCATAGGAACTGGCCGATTTCTCCCCATCGCAAACATTGTGCTATGTCCGAGCGCAGTTTTGCTGCACATAGACTCTCATTTGCATGAATCCAGCGAGCTAGATTCATGCAAATGAGAGTCCATCATCGAAATGCCTCCTCTCACCAACACCAATTTAAAATTGACCCTAAGATTTCAAGATGCTTGAACAAATGGACTGTAAATGTTTGACAAAAATAAATTGATTTATCCATCTGCAGTAAGGACAAGGATATTAATTCATGTTTTCCCAAGAACCAATCCAAAAAAAATCTTGCTTCATCTCTGTGGAGATCTTTCAAATTCTTTCAGTGGAGATGGGACTTTCTCGTCCACTTCCATATCCCAGTATTCCTCAGCAACAACGTAATCTCTGACTTGTGAGCAACATCACATGAGATCTGCTAATATTTGCAGAAGAGTCTGTTGCTATATTTTGTAAGTTTGTTTTTGCGCTGCAGCAAACATCGTTTATTCCATGCAATTGAATATGACAAAGAAATGAGAGTGGACCAGGAAATGACATAGCATTCTAATGTCAGCTTGAGTGATGACATAATGGTTGTGGCTCTACAGGGTCCTACGTTGATGCATGGTTGTTTATTTTTGTGTAGTAGTGTTCTTGCTGAAACTCCCATTTGAATGGAATCGGGCATCTATAAACAAGCTTTATCTTCACTAAGTGGAAGTCCTGGTGGGCAATCTGGATGCTGCATAGTTTTAATGGTTGCAAAAAATTGTCATGTGGATTATTCTGATGAGCAAAATGTAAGAATTCTTCATTTTAATTAGCAGCAGTCACCAGCCTTCAGAACACCTGTAGGAGCAGGATAAAGCAAGAGTCAGTTACATCATTTGCATATAGTACCACAATCTTTTTCAGTTGAGTCACTCTAATTAATTAGCTTTCACATGGAAAAAGCGCATAGCCTTAAGGTTACTGTCTTGAACATGATAAGCTTGAATTTTTGGCACAGCGCTTTTTGTGATTGAAATGTTTCTTCAGTTCTGCAGGAAACAGCCACAGCTTAACTTGTTAAGCAATATGCACACTGAAAACTCACAATGAAAAGAATTCACCAGAATAAGACCATATAATGATTTGGGTATCCGGAATACTTCAAAAATAAATTGCTCTATCTTTAACAATTTTGTAATTTATCTTTATGAAAGTTTAAAATGCTGATTTGTGGCTTACTATTGCCACACATATAGTGATATGTGGTGCTTCCTCATCAATCTTTCTAAACTTAGTGTAGCATCTCCCAGCCACTGAGAAGCACTAAAAGTGCATTGTAATGTAGCTATCAATCTCAGACTGCAGTTTGGGTCAGCCAGGTAGAATCATCTTGACACCGCTCAGCATCTACTTTGCTGGGCCTTTAACTGTAGAGTTTAGGAGAGAGCCATCCACATGCCTGACAGTAAACATGAGCAGAGTACGCTCCCTGTTCTCTAAACATTTAAATTATAGCCCAACTGACCACTGAAGACTTGATAAATCATGATTGACACCGCACTGGATTTGCTCACCACGCAGTGTCAAATCAAAGCGGTGTGAGACTATCACCTCTGGGAGTGTCACTCCTCTTCACTCCAGAGTCAGGTCAGAGCCTGACAGATGTTAAACTTTAGCATCTGTGCAAAAACTTTGTGTAAATGTACCCCCAGAGAAAAGCAACTTTTTGTTTGTTTAATCAGATAGCTACATGTTTTTTTTAGAAGAAATGAGGATAAAGCCAGTGTTGATGTAATATTCTAGTATTTATTTAAGGCAGGAAAAATACATCAAATATTAATCTTTTAGGGCATGCAGCATTGCCTCACTAGATAATACCAGGAATGGGAAAGTATGGTTAAGAGGAGAGACTTGAGGTAGTGGAAGTATTCCCGTCGGAACAAAGAAGATGAAGAGGACTTTTAAAAATATGAATGGGTTTGTTGGGGTGAATTGGGAAAGATTATTTCTACTAGATGGGGGCAGGAGTCTTGGTGACGATTTTAAATGTGAAATCTCAGTACTAACAGTTTAAGGGGAGAGCTTGGGAGAAATTTCAAATGCAGAGAATTGTTGGAGCATGAAATGCTTTGCATGGTCGAGGCAGAGACTATTTCATGTTTTAAGGGAGAATTGGATAAACATTTTTGAAACTGGAAGATGCAGGCTATTGGGAAAAAGCTGTGCAATGGGATTAGCAAAGATCCAGCATAGACTTGATGGGCCAGATGATTTCCTTATATGCAATATACAGCTATGATTATGATAATACATATCCTGTCCAACAATGAATATGCTAATTTCCAGTGTTATCACAGCTAATGGCTTATATATATAATGGGTTGTAAATGGCTTATATATATATATATAATGGGCTGTAAATGGCGGCCTCTCTGGGTATGTACGATGTGCGTACGCACCCGTAGAGATCCCGAAAGTGCCAGATTTTAGCTGTGCAATGCGCATGCGCCTAAAACCAGCATTTGTGATCTGCCAAAATGTCTTTTGACAGATCGCACGCATCCCTTGGAGAAGTGGCTTCGCAAGTGGAGATTTGGGCTATTTGCCCAACTCTTGCCCAGCTAATGTCCTTCAAACTCTTATGCCTGGTAAAAGCAGACGTAAGGCTTGCTTTTACCAGCATAAGACTTGTAATAGATAGAAAAAAAAAGGTTATTACTTATTTTTATATTAAAAACCCTGTCTATGAAGACAAGTTTATTTTTAACACTATAAAAACATTTTCTTTTAAATTTCAAAAAATAATTTTTTCTCTAAAATATTTAATTTAATGCAATTTCTATTAATTTTTTAAAAAGTGAAGTGTTTTTTAAAATTTATGTTGGTGTTTTATTTTATTTTATGGGTATTCTCATTGATAGCAATGGGAGTTCGGAGGTCGGAGCTCCCATTACTCTGAATGAGAATACGACATTGTGATTGGTGGTCCAGGCCCGCGTGATCCCAGGATACGCATACGCTCCTGGAAGACATATTCCTGTATGTTGGACTGCGCAGCTAGGCTTCGGAACGCAATTCTATGTTCCTCCGGGACAACCAGGTATTTTCATTAAAAAAATTTTGGTTGGAGGCGTCCGCCCGCAGGAAGCCTCTGACCACAATTTTCGGGTCAATGTATTTTTATTAATACTATGCTCCAAATATATATTAAGTCGCGCACAAACTTATTTTGTGATTATCTGCTCTTAGAAACAAATCATGCTCATAATACCAGTGTACAATGTCATATGCATTCTGGTGCTGTGAAGATCTATTCCCACTTTTTCATGGTCCCTTACTGAATTCAACACACCCTTCTCATGACGGAAAAAACCTCAAGTCTTCTGCAGTCAAGTATATCTCATGCAATGTTAGCACTTATCCCATGTTGATTGCCCTTTTTGATGACCAGATATAGACCATAATACTGAAGCAGCAGGCTGTAGCATAGGCCCTTATCTCAGCAGCAAAGTCTTTTTTCATTTTGCCGTGTTGTGTAGCCTGGATACAACTTTCTACTTTGTTCTGGGATTTGCACCTAATTCATTTTCCGTTTGATGGAAAAGCTGCTTTTGGTGAGTATGTGGAAGCCTCCCATAAACAAAAATCTAAATATAAAATCTAAAGGATAAGGATACTGTAAGTATGGTGAAAATGAGTTGGCCTACATGTCAACTTTTGTACTAGATTGCGTCTCACTCAAATGTCTTCAAACATGTAGGGGCCGAAATTGCCCTCCGCCCAAAATGGGGCGCACCTACTGACTTTTAAGTATTCCATTGTGGGGGACAATCCGCCGATTCTCAGCACTTTGTTTCTTGTGTCCAGTCGGAGCGTTGTTGGTGTCGGGAGAGGGGCGGAACAGCTGTCGCTCCAAGTCATCAGTGCCATGCTGACACCCAAGAGGGGCTGCCAGGCTGCCTGTTGGTGGCCCAGCCGAACCCGTGGGCATTATTGTCAGCCCAACCTGGGAGTCGGCCAACAATAAAAAATAAGATGGAGTCGCCAGCAATGCGACCTCCCCTTTAAGGGCAGTTGCGCCGCCCAGCCACCAGACAGCTCCCCACCGGGAAAGCTGTCAGTGGCACTGACTGGCAGTGGCACAGTTCTGTGAGGGGGTCGAACAGGGTTTGGCGCATGCCTGACGCGGCGGGAACATGGGTGGAGCATTGTCGGTTGGGTCGGCCCATCCATCTGCCCCCCCCCCCCGGAAGGTAAGGCTTGTTCCCGCCTCTTGGAGGTGGTAATGGAGCTTATGGAGGCGATCAATTTCAGCCCCATAATTTTTTACCTAGATGGTAACATGGTAGCATTAGTTTCAGCTAGAGAACTGCAGCCTTTGTTGTAGATTGGCCCTGTTTGAGAACAGGTTCCTTGGACTTATCCGGTGTTTTTCCTCCAGGGCGATCTGGCACCTTCACTTGAGTCAGGAGATTGAATGACATTCTATTGCCTCATCAATCAATGAGTATTGTAGGTTTCATAACGTAGATGCATGCAGAATGCTGTGTTTTTATATTCAACAAACTCTAGAAATCCCAGCAGTTATTTGTGTCATGGAAAGAAGACCTTGGGTAACTTGGTGTCAGAGCAGAAAATAGCAGAGTGGTTCTCAATTGCATCTTTTACCTGGTACACAGTCCAGAAGTTCAGTTAAGGCCTCTTTTGCTTAGTCCATCACTACATCTTGGGCTTCTCTTACTCAGGTTTACATTGACCATGTTTGTAAAAACAACCATGTAAAATACCCCTCAGTTGAAAGAACATAAGAATTAGGAGCAGGAATAAGCTATTCGGCCCCTCGAGCATGCTCCGCCATTCAATATCATGGCTGATCTCTAACTCAACCCCACTTTTCTGCACTATCCCCAAATCTCTTGATTCCCTTAATATCCAAAGATCTATCGATCTCTGTCTTGAATATACTCAACGACTGAGCCTCCATAGCCGTCTGGGTTAGAGAATTCCAAAGGTTCACCACCTTCTGAGTGAAGACATTTCTTCTCATCTCAGTTCTAAATAGCCATTCCCTTAATCTGAGACTGTGACCCCTGGTTCTAGACTCCTCAGCCAGGGGAAACATTCACCTTGTATCTACCCTGTCAAGCTCTGTAAGAATTTTATATGTTTCAATGAGATCACCTCTCATTTTTCTAAACTCTAGAGAATGTAGGCCTAGTCTGCTCAATCTCTCCTCACAGGACAATCCCTCCCCATCCCAGAAATCAGTCTGGTGAACCTTCGTTGCACTTTATGCCAAGTATATCCTTCCCTTGGTAAGAAGACCAAAACTGTACACAGTATTCGAGGTGTGCTCTCACCAGGGCTCTATATAATTGCAGTAAGATATCTTTACTCTTATACTCAAATCCTTTTGTAATAAAGGCCCACATACCATTTGCTTCCTTCATTGCTTGCTGTACCTGAATGTTATCAGACATTATTGCTTAAATGTGGCCAACGCCCAGAACAAAGATTTTGACAGATTGATTTTATCCACGTAGGTTCGGGCATGTGAAAATGCTTGAATGTTGAAGAAAACAGTATTACTTAATTCATCAGGTCTTCATTACTCAAATTATAGCCTCCCTCACACAGCATGATCCCTCCCAAATCATCCCTCAGACCCTGTTATTTTATGGTTGGGCAATTTTGTGGGAAATCCTCTTTAAGATAATGTGGATCAAAAAGAGCGAGGAGAATGTTATATGAGTGAATGGTTCCGGTCATGTGAGGGGAAAAAATGTGATTCACTTGAACAATTCAAGATTCAACAAGTCCCTGCAGTGTTGGGGTGTTTTCTCTGAGTGGATTCACTCATCAAACTGGTCCTTATATAATGACCATTATCTGTGGGCACTCATTATGACCTGATAATATTTTGCTTAGATAAGTTCCTTACATCTGTGTAGATATACCTGTACCATAATTCATAAGATTCTCCTCCAGCATTGAGAAGGCAGACTTTCCTGGCAATATTTCAATATTATTTGTTAGATCCTTGCTAAATTATAAATTATACAAAAAAAATACCGTTGAGGCAACTCTACAAACCACCATGAATGAGGTTATACTATTGCAGCCTTAAAAAAGAAAACACAGTAAACCAGGTCATTTATAAACTAAATAAAACCAATTCCAATCATTGTATTGAAATACTATGGTTACAAACACAATTTGGTTTCAGTGTATACAGGGAAGCCAATTTGAGTCAACTGAACTGGAAAGAAATGGTGTGAACAGATGAGCATTTAGGAAGGTGTTTAAATAAACTGGATTCAAATCACATCTTGGTGAGTTTACAACCACTGCAGGCCTATATCAGGTAGTCAGAGATATTTTATGTGCTTTGCATAAAGTTACACTGCAGAGTTTGCCACCTTAACACTAAAATTCACTTTAGAGTTGTATAAAATCTAAAACCTAAAAATTAGGCTGTTATGAAAATGTTAAGCATATTTACACTATATGAAATTACTTTATCCATTATTATAATGCAGGCATTAACCTACACAGTTTAATTTTATTACAAGATTGGTAGATAGCAGGATAAATACCAAGACTGCTCTTGGGGACAAATTGAGCCCATTGTGTAATACCAAATGTGAAGACTAAACCAGATTTGAAAGGTATATATGTTACTTTTAGGTTTAAAATGTGTTTGTCATGCTAGTACTATGCTTGCAGTGTTTGTAATTTTCATGACATTTTGTGGAGATCAAACCCCCTGCCAACAAACATACATATACACATCTGTGTTGCCAAACAGCAGAGCCTGTGCATTTGACATTTGATTCTAAGACTAGCTGAACTGGGACAAATTTGATTTTGTCTCCATTCCACCCAAAGTACTTTGCTGAATTCTAAGCAGACTACAGGCTCAACTCAGATTGAAATGAATACTGCCACATGCATATTTGCTGCATATGGAGTTCAGGTAGAGGTCAGCCATGATCTAATAGAATTGCAGAAAAGGCTCGAGGGACTGAATGGCATACTCCTGTTCCTATGACATAAAATGTCACATATAGCATTATAGTTTCTGAAAATGTGGGAATTTGTTTCAACAAAAAATATGACTGCTGCAAATAAAACTGGAATCATGTGTGAATTATTAGTCTATAAATATTTCATGGAAATGCAAAAATTAATTACAAATGGTGAATAATGACTTGCAAAATGGTATGGAGAAATTAGCTTTGGCAAAAATGGAATAAGTTGTTCATGGTTTGGTTTACTTTTTCCTTTACTGTGGTTCTTACTTTTAAAAGAAATTTTTTAAAACACCCATAAAATGCCAGCTACAGATATCGGCCAAATTGTCCTTAACATGCTAATATTTTAATTACAAGGTTGCTAGTGCTGATGTACCACCGGAACATTTCCTGCTATCTAATCACATCTATTCATACAATCAGTATAGGACCCTGATTTACATATTAAAGAAAGAAAGACTTGCATTGATATAGTGCTTTTCACAATGTCAGGATGTCCTAAAGCTCTTTAAAACCAATGAAGAACTTTTGAAGTGTAGGCACTGTTGTAATGTAGGAAACCTGGCAGTCAATTTGTGCACAGCAAGGCCCCACAAACAACAATGTGATATGACCAGATAATCAGTTTTTTGGTGATCTTGGTTGAGGAATAAATATTGGTCAAGGCACCAGGGAGAACTCCGAAATAGTACCATAGGATCTTTTACGTCCACCTGAGAGGGCAGACGGGGCCTTGGTTTAACGTCCCATCCAAAAGATGACAGAAGGGAGAGGCAATATAGACTTAATGGCGCCGTTCTAAAGAGTGTGCAGGGACAGAGGAACCCGGGGGTTCATGTGCATAGATCTTTGAAGGTGGCAGGACATATTGAGAGAGTAGTTAGCAAAGCATATGCGATCTTGGGCTTCATAAATAGAGGTATTGAGTACAAAAGCAGATAAGTTAAGCTGAACTTTTATAAAGCTCTGGTTAGGCCACTAGAATATTGCATCCAGTTCTGGTCACCACACTTTAGGAAGGATGTGAAGATCCTTGAGAGGGTTCAGAGGAGATTTACCAGAATGGTTCCAGGGATGATGGATTTTAGCTACATGTTTAGGTTGGAGAAGCTGGGGTTGTTCTCGTTGGAGCAAAGGAGGTTGAAGGGAGTTTTGATAGAGGTGTACAAGATTATGACGGGTTTGGATAAGGTAGACAAAGACTAGCTGTTCACATTAGTTGATGGTACAAGGAATAGGGGACACAGATTTAAGGATGTGAGGAAGAAATTTTTTATGCAGTGAGCGGTAATGAAGGTGGTGGAAGGGGAGACGATCAATGATTTCAAACGGAATTGGATAAGCACTTGAGGGAAATAAACTTGCAGGGCTACGGAGATAGACTGACTAGATTGCTGTACAGAGAGCTGGCATGGACTCGATGGGCTGAATGGTCTCCTGTGCCGTTATGACTCTCTGACTCCAACAGTACAGCACTCCCTCAGTACTGCACTGGAGAGTCAGCCGAGATTTCTGTGCCCAAGCCTTTTGAGTGGGACTTGAAAAAACAACCTTCTGACTCAGGCGAGAGTGCTACCAACTGAGCAACAGCTGACATAGAGGCAAGACATTTAAGATGCCTTGGCCCTGGTAGGCTGACTGATCACTGATTTAAAGACTTGCCTGAAAATTGTATCAGATTGGCTTTGGGCATCAAGGGAGTGGTTGGGGTACACCCGCCCTGCCACTAACCCCCTCCCCCCCCCCCCAGCACCTCTGGATTTTGCAACTGGCCACCCATTTTTCAAGGGAGAAATGGATAGCTGACAGGTGTCTTGTATTGTTTATAGTGAGCTTGTCAGCAATATCAACTGCTTTTCAATGTCTGGAATTTATGGAGCAAGGGTTTACCTGTGGTAAACAGAACAAGTATGTAGTGAGAGTATAAAAGAACATAGAAAATAGGTGCAGGAGTAGGCCCTTCGAGCCTGCACCACCATTCAATAAGATCATGGCTGATCATTCCCTCAGTACCCCTTTCCTGCTTTCTCTCCATACCCCTTGATCCCTTTAACCGCAAGGGCCATATCTAACTCCCTCTAACATCATCATAGGCAGTCCCTCAAAATCGAGGAAGACTTGCTTCCACTCTAAAAATGAGTTCTTAGGTGCCTGTACAGTCCAATACGGGAATTACAGACCCTGTCACAGGTGGGGCAGACAGTGTTGAAGGAAAAGGTGGGTGGGGAGTCTGGTTTTCCACACGCTTCTTCCGCTGTCTGCGCTTGTTTTCTGCATGCTCTCGGCGACGAGACTCGAGGTACTCAACGCCCTCCCGGATGCTCTTCCTCCACTTAGGGTGGCCTTGGGCCAGGGATTCCGAGGTGCCAGTGAGGATGTTGCACTTTATCAAAGAGGACCGGGGTCAAGCAGAGCTGCGCCATCGCGCCAACGCTCTTCTCGATCTTCCTTGCTGCAATGCTCCATCTCACTCTTAACAAGCTCCCTGCTGGAGTGGAACTAAACTATAGAACCAATGGGAACCTATTCAACCTTCATCGCCTCCAAGCCAGATCCAAGGCTGTCCCATAAAAGACCAAGAAAGAGAGGTCTCACATCAACCATTTTAGATTGTTTTTTGTGACTGGTTCAAGGCACTTATACCAACCACATTCGTTATAAATACAGTGGTCTCAGGAATTGATGAATTTACTCTGAGTTTTACAATTTATTATGAAGAAACCTAGTTCTCATGAAGTAAGGATCACAGTAAAGTATAAAGGATGCTTCTCTTCTCCTGGGACCAGGGATGTGTTTTGCGAGACTGCTGTGATGATATGGCAAAAGATGAGGCAATCTGACACCAAGCAACAATGATCACTGTGAAGAGGAAGTAAGCATTCTTAAGTGAAATCCTATATTGTGAAAGATTTTATAACACTACAAACTGTAGCTTAGCTGATATTGTCATGGCCTTGAATTGGATTTAGTGAAGGATATAACATTACATGGAAAGTATGGAAAGACATTACACCTTCATGGCATACTACGAACAGTCTGAAATGAGGAGACTAGTATCATCGGAGGAGGGTGTATGTAGCCTGAGGCCGGAAATTCTGTGCACTGTTTTCCCTGCAGTTTTGACAGTAAAAAGATTTTATAGGAAATAATTGGCTTTAATACATTAAGGGCTAGAATTTCACCAGACTGTCATTATTTTTGTGAACAATAAGAAATACTTCGCCATTTTTTAAGGGTATAAGTTTGGCCAAAAAATACCCCCGTCGTTAAAAAAATGGCGTTGCTGGAGGAATCGTGTTGGAAAACGCCGTCCTTTCCAACTTTACCTCGAGGCCGATATCGCAAAAAATACAGGGGAAAAAGAACCCCCCAAATAGTTTCCAAAATAAAAAATAAAAATTGAGAAAATATTCACAGAAGCATTAACAACAGAATTGCTGAAAATTCTTTGAAAAATTCAACTTACCTTTTTTGTAGGTCTTTTTACTAACCGACATTCTTGAAGCTGCAATGCCAGGTTTTTCAAAACAGTGTTTTGCGAAGCGAGTACGGTGGTGCCAAATGGCCAAACTTAGGCGGTACGTTTTTTTTAGGTATGGCATTACTGAAAATGGTGATATTTTGACAACACCATCCTTAAGGTTTGTGGAATTTTAAGTAGTTTATTTTTAGGACACGAACTTTGTTTTAACACCAAGAAATCGCATTAAAACACCCATTATGGTGGCGAAATTCTAGCCGTAAGGATGTTTTGCTGAAAAAAATCATGATTATAGGATATTTTGAATCTTGTACAATGTGGTTTATTTGGTTACAGTACAAAATATTTCATTAAATCTGGCTGTTGCATTTTCAATAAACAAGGCCTTTATTAAGAACATAAGAAATAGGAGCAGGAGTAGGCTATTTGGCCCCTTGAGCTGCTCCACCAATCAATAAGATCATGGCTGATCTGATCCTGGCCTCAACTCCACTTCCCCGTCCGCTCCCCATAAGCCTTGACTCCCTTATCTTTTATACTGTAACCAAATAAAGTACATTGTATTTATTTGGGGCTATTGATATGGCACAAGGACTGCAGCAGTTCAAGAAGGCAGCTCACCGCCATCTTCTCAAGGGCAATTAGGGATGGGCAATAAAATGCTGCCTTGCCAGCAATATTGCAGGATTCACAACATTCTGGGACCCCCTACTCAATGGACATGTGTCTGGAATTTAAAAGGGAACTGTGTTAGACTTTTGGAGGAGAAATGTGGACAGAAATATCTCACCATTAGGTGCCTTTGGACTAAACTAGGGCCTTTTTGATTGAGTTTGGACATTTTAAATTGTATGCTGGGTCTGCATAGGGAAATGGGATCCTTATAGGGCTGCTAACCCGCCTGGGAAGCAGGACCCAGGGAGACATTAGCAGTCGAACAAAAGCCCATTTACCAGGGACCCAGATACATACATATTTTAATAGTTTTTAAAATGGCTATACAGCAAAACCCTGGCATCAGCAAAACACACAATGGACAGTATCAAGACTTGATTACATTCTAACAGCACCATTCGAAAACCCCATCAACACCTTTGGGAATCTTGTATCATGCTTAATGCTCAATCAGCCCACCAAAATTCTCACAAAGGGATCACATTAGAGTTGATCAGCCTGCCAAAATCGCACAAAAGCAGTCATCAAAAATCAATTGTGCACCCGAGTTTTGGCGCGAATGTTTAAGCAGCCTCTCAGGTATAACTGGGGGCCTTGCTGGAAGCTTGGGTGGTAACCTTTGGCCTGAGGAAACACTTTTGAAGAAACGTACCCGAGAACACTCTGGAAAAGCACTTGGACTCTGGGCTCTTTGACTTTGGCTTTGAAACATCTAACTTGCTACATGAGGTTACAGCAACGCAACAAGAAGAAGCTAACAAGAAGCCTCGGAGTCACTGAAAAACCAACAATCATCCAGCGCTGACTCAAGGAAAAAACTTATTTACCATCAAAACGTCGACCAGTGCTAATACTGAAGACACCGCAACCAGCCAAAGAATCCACAAGATTGAGGAGAGAGAAAGCAGTGTGCAACTGGTCTAAACTGTGGAGAAATCCTTTGGTGAGCATAGTCCCTGCAATTTCAGAACCTAACTTAGTTAGTGTAGTGGTGGGAGGTGTTTTTTTTTCACTGCATAACCTTTGTATCCATTGCGTATATGTTTTCCCCCTTTTTCTGTACATTTTGTTATATGCTATTAAGTTAATTAGTGTGGTGTGCTATTTTCTAAATAAAATATTTGTTCTTGCACCAAACAGTTGTCTGTCTACATCTATCACATCCCCTAAATAATTCCAAGCCCTAGAACTAGGGAGTAGGACAATTCGAACCGTCAAGGTCAGAAAAGGCTGACAAACCCACCACCCCCTACAATATCCACATCCCAGGAATGAATAAAAAAAACATTTGTGCCGGTGGTGGAGGGAGTGAATGCTTAAGCTCGTGGGTGGGATGCCAATCAAATAGGCTGCTTTGTCCTGGATGCTGTCGAGCTTCTTGAATGTTGTTGGAGCTGCATTCATCCAGGCAAGTGGAGAGCATTCCATCACTTGTGCCTTGTCGATGGTGCAAAGGCTTTGAGAGTCTTTATGTGGCTGGTCCAGTAAAGTTTCTGGTCAATGATGATCTCCAGGCCCCAGGATGCTGATGGTGGGAATTCAACAATGGTAATGCCATTGAATGTCAAGGAGCAGTGATTAGGATTCTCTCTTGATGGTGATGGTTAGTGCCTGGCACTTGTGTGGCGCGAATGTTACTTGCCACTTATCAGTCCAAGCCTGGATGTTATCCAGGTCTTGCTGCATCTGGGCATGGACTGCTTCATTTTCTGAGAAATAGCAAATGGAACTGAACACGGTGCAATCATCAGGGAACATTTGCACTAGAGGGAAGGTAATTGATGAAGCAACAAAGATATTTGGGCTTTGGACACTGCCCTGAGGAACTCTTGCAGTGAACTCCTGAGACTGAGATGATTGACCTCCAACAACTGCAACTATCTTCCTTTGTGCTAGCTATGACTCCAGCTAATGGAGAGTTTTCCCCCTGATCCCCACTGACTTAAATTTTACTGGGATTTCCTTCTGCCACATTTGATCAAATGCAGCCTTGATGTTAAGAGCAGTCACTCTCCCCTCATCTCTGGAACTCAGCTCTTTTGTCCATGTTTAGACCAATGCTGTAATGAAGCCTGGGGCTAAGTGGTCCTGGCAGAACCCAAACTGTCCATTGGTGAGGTGAGCAAGTTATTGGTGCGTAAGTGTCACTTGATAGCACTGTCGACGACACCTTCCATCACTTTGCAGATGATTAAGAGAAGGCTGATGGGGCAGTAATTGGCCGGATTGAATTTGTCCTACTTTTTTGGACAAGACATACCTGGGCAATTTCCACTTTGTTGGGTAGATGCCAATGTTGTAGCTGTAGTGGAACAGCTTGGCTAGATGCATGGCTAGTTCTGGAGCACAGCTGGGATGTTGTCGGGGCCCACAGCCTTTGCTGTACCCAGTGCGCTCAGCCATTTCTTGATATCACATGAAGGGAATCTAATTGGCTGAAGACTGGCTTCTGTGATGGTGGAGACCTCAGGACGAGACTGAAATGGATCATCCACTCGGCATTTCTGTCCCAAGCTGGTTGCAAACGTTTCATCCTTGTCTTTTACACTCACTTGCTGGGCTCCCCCATTATTGAGGATGGGGATGTTCATGGAGCCTCCTCCCCGTCCCATCAGTTGTTCAATTGTCCACCACCATTCATTACTGGATGTGGCAGAACTGCAGAACTTTGATCATCCGTTGGTTGTAGGATCGCTTAGCTCTGTCTATAGCATGCTGCTTCTGCTGCCGAGGCATGAGGTTACAGATTGTGTAATACAATTTTGCTTATGGTCCACAGCACCTCATGGATGCCCAGTTTTGAGCTACTAGATCAGTTCTGAATCTAGCCCCTTGAGCATGATAGTAGTGCCACACGACACGATATAGGGTGTCCTCAGTTTGAAGTCAAGACTTCGTCTTGACAAGGACTGTGCAGTGGTCACTCCAACCAATACTGTCATGAACAGATGAAGCTGCAAAATGTAGATTGGTGAGGATAAGTTCAAGTAGGTTTTCCCTCGTGTTGTTTCTCTCTCCATCTCTCGCAAGTCCAGTCTGGCAGCTATGTCCTTTAGGACTCGGCCAACTTGGTTAGTAGTGAAGTCCCCCACCAGAGTACATTCTGTACCCTGCTACCCTATGTTCTTCTTCCAAGTGGTGTACAACATGGAGGAATATGGATTCATCAGCTGTGGGAGAGCGGTAGGTGGTAATCAACAAGAGGTTTCATTGCCCATGTTTGTCCTAATGCTATGAGACTTCATGGGGTCCAGAGTCAACATTGAGGACTCCCAGGGCCACTTCCCCCAAACTGTGAAACACTGTGCCGCCACCCCTGGTGGATTGTCCTGCCGGTAGGACATGACATACCCAGGCTGATGTTGGAGGAGCCTGGACGGTTGGAGGCATCCTTACTGCAGCAGGCTGAATGATACATCAAGCTCTATGCTTTAAAATGTAGAAATTAACTTCATGACAAATAACACTCAGTCAAAAGATTGTGAGTTCGAGCTGCATTCCAGAGATGTGATCACAGCATCTAGGCTGCCATTTCAGTGCAGTGCTGAGGGACGTGCTGTCTTTCAGATGAGAGGTTAAACCAAAGCTTTGTATGCCCTTTCAGGCGGATGTAAAAAATCCTATAGTACTAGTCGAGAACAGATTATCTAGTCATTTATCTTAATGTGTTTTGTGGAACCTTGCTGTGTGCAGATTGTGGCATTTCCCTACAGGGACTGCAATTCATTAGCTGTGAAGTGCCTGAAAATGTCTGAGGTAATGAAAGGTACTATATAAATGCAAGTTTGTTTGTTATTTATAATGCTGTTTCCTGAACTATTAGGGATAATTTATAAGGATCAACCATTTACTCTGAAATGTTGGTGTCATTAGAAGAGGAGAAAGAGAGTGAATTTTTAAGATTTTTACAGGTATAGAGAATCTGGAGTTTTTCTGTCAAGCACAAAATTAGAAGACTAGGATATACAGTTTAAATGTTAAGTGCTAAAAGAAAGTAGGAATTATCGTCATTTTTTTAAGAGTAAAAGTTTGAGCGCACTTTGTAAATACATTACCAGCAGGGGTGATAGAACAGGAAGCTGTGGTGGGCTTTAATAAAGGATTGGATGAATTGTTGGTAGAAAGGGGGATATAGGGCTACTCCTTCCATATTCTGGTAAGGAAACTGGTGAATGGTTTGAAAGACTAGGCTGGATGGAACAATGGCCCCAAGTTTCCACAAGTTTCCGAGCTGGGCGCCCGTTTTTCACGCCGAAAACGGCGTCGGAAAAAAAACGCGCAATTCTGGAGCGCCCTGCAGCTCCATGTCTGCTTGGCGTGGCGCCCAGGGGGGCGGAGCCTACCACTCGCGCCGATTTTGTAAGTGGGAGGGGGCGGGTACCATTTAAATTAGTTTTTTTCCTGCCGGCAACCCTGCGCGTGCCCGTTGGAGCGTTCGCGCATGCTCAGTGTGAAGGAAACATTGGCACTCGGCCATTTTTGTAGTTCTTTGTACTGTTAAATTTTTGAACATTTTTTAATAAAAGCACATTGCCCTTCCATGATCAGCACAGAGGCTTCTTGCAGCAGTGAGAAGGCTGCAGGAAGCCTCAAAGTTGAGGCAGCCGTTTCCTGACGGCCTCCCCCCCCCCGCCGTTGGGAAATGGCTGCTGAACTTGTGAGGCTTCCTGCAGCCTTCTCACTGTCTCCTCCCCCTCCGCCCGCCGTCTGGAACAGCTTCCTCCCCCTCCGCTGCGTTCGGTCGGTTGGTCGGTCGGGCCCGCACTCCCTCCCTCCACCTCCCCCCAGCCCGCCGTCGGGAACGGCTGCCTCCTTCCCCCCCCCCCCCCCAACGGGAACGAACGGCTGCCTCAACTTGTGAGGCTTCCTGCAGCCTTCTCCCTGCCTGAAAGGCCTGCCTGAAGCACTTTCACACAGGTAGGAAGATGGTTTATTTAATCTTTTCTTTGCTTATAAATTTTTATTCAGGTTGGATTTATTTGTATAATATTTGTATAAGTATAAATAAGGATTTATTATAGAATTTAATGACTTCCCTTCCCCCCACCTCCCCCCCACCTCGTTCTGGACGCCTAATTTGTAACCTGCGCCTGATTTTTTAATGTGTAGACAAGGTTTTTTCAGTTCTACAAAAATCTTCACTTGCTCCATTCTAAGTTAGTTTGGAGCACGTTTTCACTGTGGAAACTTTGAAATCAGGCGTCAGTGGCCGGACACGCCCCCTTTTGAAGAAAAAATTCTGTTCCAAAGTGAAACTGTTCTACCTGACTAGACCTGCAGAAAAAAAAATGTGGAGAATTGCGATTTCTAAGATAGTCCGTTCTCCACCAGTTGCTCCTAAAAATCAGGCGCAAATCATGTGGAAACTTGGGCCCTATATCTTATCCTGCTTGTGAATTATTAGTCCACTTTGGCAAACTGCATCCCTTTAATAGCCGCTGCCTTTCCAGATTTTTGTGCTGACGGGCCAAACTCTCTGGGCAAGCTGTTGGTTTGCCAATAACCCATTCAAATTAGGGAAAAGGTGTCCCACCACAAACCTCAGCATTTCTCACTCCCTGAGGTGCAGTGTAGTGTGCCTGCATCATGAACCAGCTCAAACCCAATTTTGCTATTCTTGCAAAGTTGCACTTTTTTCTCTGAGCAACACTGCAGAACACCACCTCCCAGTATAAGATTAATAGTATACAGTGGCAATTAAAACAAAACAGTTTTGCAAGCATACCTGATATAACACGCAACTGAGTTTTTGATCTAGTCTCTCAATGAGCACTATAATGTTCGCATTGCTGTGAAAAGTAATGCCTTTCCATTCTCTGTGTAATGTTATATCCCTCATTGAATGCACTATAAGGACATGACAACATTGGCCTAGTTGTCTCAGATACTGTGTAGTAATGTAATAAAATCTATCAAATATATAGGATTTTATTCGGGAGCCAACAAAATCATTGGTGTAACAGAATTATTGAAGGTTTTTTGTAATGTGAAAATATCAATCCTCATGGAAATTGAAACATTATTTGTGAAGATATTTATCATATCTCGCTGCTGGCTATAATGCATCATTTAAGTATTCTTTTGCTTTGAAACATTTTCTTAATAGTATATTTTTATTATTTAAAACATATCATTTTCATAAGAGTAATTGTGACTTATTAAAGCTTTCAACGTGTTAACATCTTGAGTTCCCACTGACCTGGCAACACATTTTGCATTTTATAACTGATTCTGCTTTGACAATACAAGGCAGTGCAGGGACCTCGAACACTGTGCATCCCTGAGGCTACCAAATAAGCATGAGCTCCTTATGATAGGCACAATTAATGCTACATCAAGCTCTGTTTTAACCATGCCAAAATTAACATAACGAGAAATAAAATCTCTTACACCCCGATTTTAACCTGGGCCGGAGAGACTGATTTGCCGGCATGAGGACTGGACCATTTGAACTCACTGGAAGGCTGGCGGGTGGAAATGTGAAATTGTGTGGCAGCTGGCTGCCAAGAGCCCAAGGTTATCATATAAGGTCGAGAGAAGCACTCCAGCATCTCCCGGTCCACAAAGAATCCTTAAGATTCAATGTCTTTTAGCTTCTCGGCTGTCTTCTGGGCCTGCTCCTACATGGCACTAGGTTTCCCTGATGAAGCCGGCACTGGGAATTGAATGTACGATTGCGTGTTAAAATCTCATTGGGGTCTGAATGACATCAGATCCCGACTTTTGCCCCTGCATGAGGCCCCTGCATGCCTGAGGCAAGTTGGCCTAAACATGTCTGTAAAACTAGTGCGTGGCGTGATGTGGATCCGGTGAGTAGGACATTGCTCTGGTTTTAACCTGTAATTGTCAGGTGAAGGGAGATTAAAATCAGCCCTTTAGAGTTATTTTGTCAGTATTAGAACAAGGATTATTTTATGTTCCCTTACATATTGCCCAGACAAATTTATGTCAGATGGATAATGTCAAATGATATAACTAAGTTTCTTGAATAAAATTATAAAAGTTAATGCTACACTATTAAGATTAAACAGTTTTTGAATTTTTATCATTGGCTAGCCATTCAAGGAAGAAAGCAAGAATGCTACAACATAGTGTTATAGCTTAACGCATTTAAAGTTCAGCAACAGTAACTTTTTTTCCTGAAATAAAATACCATACTGTAATGTTACTTTTTTTCAAGAATTGTAACTACTTCTATAAGGTATAGTGGGAATGATTGACTGCAACTTGCCTTTGAACCAGTTGTCACAATCTCTGCTTGTCAGGTTATTGCAGATAATCAATTTTAACCTGCAACCATGACTGATTTATTTTCCAACTTTAAAAGATAAATGATCGTCATGTCATTACATCGATCACGGCTTTCCACCCCTTGAGTAATGTGAGGGTTTTTTTCCGCATGCGCAAAATTGCAAAATTTTTTTCGATGCGCACTATGAATAATCCATCATGAACCTTGTGAGAAATGATATAACAGCACTAAACACCAAGGGAAATAGAACTTCCTATTCAGTGTCTTCTGATGGTGAGATAGGAACAGTATTGAATATAGAAAATTTTGAAAAGACACAAGCATTCAAACACCCATAAATAAAACTTCACTATTATAAGACTGGGGGCTTATGGATAAAATTATGCCCATTTATCTGTGGAGTTGTGTTAGACTAATGGCAGGAGGAAGGAAGACTTCGCTCCCTAATAGCTGAAATAAGATCAATCCACATACAAAATGGGCATTGTCTACACCAGAGACTGTCATAAGAACATAAGAAATAGGAGCAGGATTGGGCTATACGGCCACTCGAGCCTGCTCCGCCATTTAATACGATCATGGCTGATTCGATCATGGACTCGAGTCCACTTCCCTGCCCACTCTCCATAACTCCTTATTCCCTTATCGGTTAAGAAACTGTCTATCTCTGTCTTAAATTTATTCAGTGACCCAGTTTCCACAGTCCTCTGAGGCAGCGAAGTCCACAGATTTACAACCCTCTGAGAGAAGAAATTCCTCCTCATCTCAGTTTTAAATGGGCGGCTCCCTATTCTAAGATTATGTACCCTACTTCTAGTCTCCCCTATCAGTGGAAACTTCAGGCCCAATTTTGGCCATGACTTGCTCCAAATTTTTTGGAGTAAGCTGGTTTTTCTGGCATATGTTTAAAAAAAACGCCATTTTCCCCAATAAACTTGCTCCAGAGTAACTCAGTTAGGTCTGATTTTTTTTTTTAGTTGAGTTTTTTTTTCAAAAGGGTGCGTTCCCAGCCACTTCCGCCAGTTTTGGCCATTTATGCCACTTTGGCCAGTTAAAACTTTCTCCAAATCAACTTAGGTCAGCATATATGGCCAGCTCTGAAAAATATTGTGGGCAGTTAAGAATTCGGCACAGGTTAGTACATTTAAAGCACCAAGGCTTACAAAGCACTAAACAAAGCACAAAAATAAGCATTCAATAACAAATAAAAAAATAGAAGGAAGCTGAGGACCTGCACCAAGCTTTACAAAGCACGAAACAAATCACAAAAAGTAATAAGCAATCAATAAATAACAAATAAAAAAATAGAAGTCCTATCTTTATGCCAGAAACAAGTTTTTTTTAATGTTCCCCCCCCCCTATCAAAACACTTCCCCCCGCTGTCTCCCCTGCCCCCCCCCCCCCCGATCAAAACTCCACTAAACAAAGCACAACCATCAATAAATAAAAAATAAAACTCAAGTCCTACCTCGGCCCGGGAAGTCAGCGGGCCGGCCGGCCTGTGCGGGAGGCCACTCGGCCGGGGATAGGGGCTGCAAGCATTGGGATCTGCTCACAGCCTGCAGGACATGCTGGGAGGGAGAGGAGCATGCGTGCAGTGTTTTCTGCGCTGGGCTGTTGCTCCGCCTCCCACTGCACTATGTACGCCACGCTGGGACACCGGCAGAGTAGGCAGGATGGGACCACTTTTTTTCGGCGCCATTTCCAGTGCGCAAAGTTGCGCATTTAGGGTATGTGCGCTGAAAAAAGGAGTTGGGGAAAATTGGGCCCATCCTCTGCATTCACCTTGTCAAGCCCCCTCATAAGCTTATACGTTTTGATAAGATCATCTCTCATTCTTCTGAATTCCAATGAGTAGAGGCCCAACCTACTCAACCTTTCCTCATAAGTCAACCCCCTCACCTCCGGAATCAACCTTGTGAACCTTCTCTGAACTGCGTTCAAAGTAAGTATATCCTTAAATATGGAAACCAAAACTGTACGCAGTATTTTAGGTGTGGCCTCACCAGTACCCTGTATAACTGTAGCAAGATTTCCCTGCTTTTATACTCCATCCCCTTTGCAATAAAGGACAATATTCCATTGGCCTTCCTGATCACTTGCTCTACCTGCATACTAACCTTTTGTGTTTCATGCACCAGGACCCCCAGATCCCGCTGTACTGCAACACTTTGCAATTTTTCTCCATTTAAATAATAACTTCCGCTTTGATTTTTTTCTGCCAAAGTTCATAACCTTACAACTTTCCAACATTATACTCCATCTGCCAAATTTTTGCCCATTCACTTAGTCTGTCTTATGTCCTTTTGCATATTTTTTGTGTCCTCCTCACACATTGCTTTTCCTCCCATCTTTGTACCGTCGGCAAACTTGGCTACATTACAATCGGTCCCTTCATCCAAGTCATTAATATAGATTGTAAATAGTTGGGATTGCAGCACTGATCTCTGCGGCACCCCACTAGTTACTGATTGCCAAACCGAGAATGAACCATTTATCCCGATTCTCTGTTTTCTGTTAGTTAGCCAATCCTCTATCCATGCTAATATATTACCCCCAACCCCATGAACTTTTATCTTGTGCAGTAACCTTTTATGTGGCATCTTGTCAAATGCCTTCTGGAAGTCCAAATATACCACATCCACAGGTTCCCCTTTATCCACCCTGTTCGTTACATTCTCAAAGAATTCCAGCAAATTTGTCAAACATGACTTCCCCTTCATAAATCCATGCTGACTCTGCCTGACTGAATTTTGCTTTTCCAAATGTCCTGCTACTGCTTCTTTAATAATGGACTCCAGCATTTTCCCAACCACAGATGTTAGGCTAACTGGTCTATAGTTTCCTGCTTTTTGTCTGCCTCCTTTTTTAAGTAGGGCCGTTACATTTGCAGTTTTCCAATCTGCTGGGACCTCCCCAGAATCCAGGGAATGTTCGTGAATGACAACCAATGCACCCACTATCCCTGCCACTACCTGTCCATAATTCAGCACTAGTGCCAAATTAACAGTCTCAGTCAGAGAGGTCATAGGATAGCTGGTATGTAAAATGTAAAACTCTATTATGATTGAAGTTTTAGGCCAGTAATGTGTCTAATTGTTGTTAGAAATCATTTCAAGAACATGTTTTAATGGTACTGTCTTCAACATAAGGTTGGAGCATTGGACCACAATTCAATTTATTGAAACATGCAGTGACTGATACTAAATAATGTACATTATTTTTAAGCTGAAGTAATTATCTGTTAACTACCATTGATCATGCATCAATAAAGTGATTTTACAATTGCATTCAAAGCCCTTCATATATTGCATCAACCTGGCTTAAAAATAAGTGTTGCCATTATAAACATCAGTTGGGGATATGTAACTGCACAAGCTGATTGCAAGAAGGTGTTTATGACTTTCCTGATAGTTCAGTGAGTAGTATGGCATTGAGATGTGCAGATCAGAAAGACGTAAATTGGCTCCATAAAGAATGAATTGATCTCAGCCAGGCTATTGTCAGGGACAGTACAGTTGGTCTCAGGTAGGCAAAAGTTAGCTATAGTTCCTGCTGCTGTTAACTTTGGAACAATTCTTCCTGTTAGTGCATGTTTGTGGACATCAGATAGACTACCAATAAATTGATGGTAGTTGTTACTTCTGCATGCCTGTTTACTGTGTGATGTCTGTAACACTGTTATGCAACCCTGAATGTACCCTTATCAGTTGATGTGGTGTATTTGGACTTTCAGAAGGCTTTCGACAAGGTCCCACACAAGAGATTAATGTGCAAAGTTAAAGCACATGGGATTGGGGGTAATGTGCTGACGTGGATTGAGAACTGGTTGGCAGACAGGAAGCAAAGAGTAGGAGTAAATGGGTACTTTTCAGAATGACAGGCAGTGTCTAGTGGGGTACCGCAAGGTTCTGTGCTGGGGCCCCAGCTGTTTACACTGTACATTAATGATTTAGACAAGGGGATTAAATGTCGTATCTCCAAATTTGCGGATGACACTAAGTTGGCAGTGTGAGCTGTGAGGAGGATGCTATGAGGCTGCTGAGTGAATTGGATAGGTTAGGTGAGTGGGAAAATGCATGGCAGATGAAGTATAATGTGGATAAATGTGAGGTTATCCACTTTGGTGGTAAAAACAGAGAGACAGACTATTATCTGAATGGTGACAGATTAGGAAAAGGGGAGGTGCAATGCAACGAGACCTGGGTGTCATGGTATATCAGTCATTGAAGGTTGGCATGCAGGTACAGCAGGCGGTTAAGAAAGCAAATGGCATGTTGGCCTTCATAGTCTTGGGGGCCTTGGTGAGGCCACACCTGGAGTATTGTGTACAGTTTTTGTCTCCTAACTTGAGGAAGGACATTCTTGCTATTGAGGGAGTGCAGCGAAGGTTCACCAGGCTGATTCCCGGGATGGCGGGACTGACATATCAAGAAAGACTGGATCAATTGGATTGTATTCACTGGAGTTCAGAAGAATGAGAGGGGATCTCATAGAAACATTTAAAATTCTGACGGGTTTAGATAGGTTAGATGCAGGAAGAATGTTCCCAATGTTGGGGAAGTCCAGAACCAGGGGTCACAGTCTAAGGATAAGGGGTAAGCCATTTAGGACCGAGATGAGGAGAAACTTCTTCACCCAGAGAGTGGTGAACCTGTGGAATTCTCTACCACAGAAAGTTGTTGAGGCCAATTCACTAAATATATTCAAAAAGGAGTTAGATGTTGTCCTTACTACTAGCGGGATCAAGGGGTATGGCGAGAAAGCAGGAATGGGGTACTGAAGTTGCATGTTCAGCCATGAACTCATTGAATGGCGGTGCAGGCTCGAAGGGCCGAATGGCCTACTCCTGCACCTAGTTTCTATGTATGTATGTATCTTACACAGTACACACCTTATCTGTGCACCAGAGGGTGCTGCTGCTGGAGACCTAAGGGTTACCTGCACACTGCAGGTAACCCAGTATAAAAAGGATTTCACAGCTTGGTGTCCTCACTCGAGGAGCTGCAAATAAATGACTACAGGTCTACACAGTTTCCCTCGTAGAGTCATTACTAAAGGTGTCTAGGCAAAAGTTAGCTATAGTTCCTGCTGCTGTTAACTATCGAACAATTCTTTCTGTTAGTGCATGTTTATGGACATCAGATAGACTACCAATAAATTGATGGTAGAATTTCTATATGCCTCATGCTCACACACTTGCCATTTAAATTTTCATTACCCCTATTAGTAGTAAATAAGCACAATACTCTGCATGCAGGTTCTTTGCACAGGATTGGTTTTGCACGTACAGTAAAAAGCCACTTTTGATTCTCTGGCCGCGAATTTGCCGGTGCTCAGTGGACCCAATTGGCGGAGGGTCAGCTGTTAAATTTTAAATGATTGACAGCGGGTTCCGACTACCTGCAAACGCACATACCTCCATATCCCGATGCCGAGTTTGCAAGCGCTGAGCGTACCTGACAGGCAGTGGCAGGGACCCAATTCGAATCATCAGTGACTTGTTTACAGCCACTTAAAGCTTTTTCCGCCAGCTTTTTGAATTTGACAGGTCACCCAACAGTTTCGAGCTGTACCTGACTTCGTCTGTGAAGTTGAGGCAGGAAGTCACTTGCCATTGAATTGACCGCTACCTATGGCAAGTCAAAGCTCCCAATTGATTAAGAAATGTTCCCTTAACTACTAGTTTCTCTAAACTGCATTTCCACTACAGATTCAGAATGCTGCAAGTCTTTACACAAGTCTCCATCCAGTCTGATCTCATTACCTCTCCTACCATTGGCAGATCACTTCTATCATCTCTACTTCACCTGCCATCTATTCCATCAGGATGGGTGTACTTTATAGTCTCACCTTGGTCCTCAGAATCTGACCACGATCAACCCCAACACCAGCATCACCAGGCACACCAGCAGCACCAACAACAACACCAACCTTCTCCGCAATCACTTGATGCTGCACAGGACAGAGGGCATCAGCACCCGACCGCATTGCTGCCCTAGATGCCAGGGATGGATTCACTATGGTTACATTTCCTTCACTTGACATTGCACACCCTGACTGCACATGATGCGCCAGGTTAGCATCACCTCACGCCAACACCATAAAGCATCCCTGAGTGAGATAAAGTGAGATGGGGAAGTGATAACGTAGATAGAGAGGGATGGGTGGGGGTGCAAGATAAGTTGGTGTGAGTAAGGATATGCAGGAGTAGGGTAGGGAAGACCGAGTGATGGGATGTGATGAGAGGCACAGCAGTATGAGGTTGAGTGTGGCTTTGTAGTAACGTTTTGTGATCTACTGAGATCATAGAAAGGTTTGCACCATTGCAGCCAGGTCCTCCTGATGATATCCGTGCTTGTGCCCCGCTATGCAATCTGCACCAGGCTGCATTGCTCTCCTATGGTGGTCTCTTCTGTGTGTTGGAAGGGAAGAGAACCTCCCTGCATGCTGTGACTCCCTCCATAAACATCTGGAGGGAATCATGGGAGAGCCTGGGTGCAGCCATGTCAGAGTTTGCAGCACCTTAATGCTGTAGAACACTGACAGCACAAATATCAAAGTAAATTTGCGCATGGTCAGGATGGAGACAGGAGCGAGGCAGGGATCCGCCACCGACATTGCCCGCCACGGACACGTCGAGGTCGGGCAAATCGCGGCCTCTGATTCCATTTGTAATGTGATCGGGACTTGTTGAAGGATAGGTTCTTACACATTGCATTCACTGCTCTGCTCGTTGTGTTGTATTCTAATTACAAATGCAGGAAAATGTGGATTTAATTATCAATGACAAAATCAGTGTGCTAGGCCACAGAATCCAGGGTGTACATCTACCGTGTATGATCTCGCTGTTGCAGGAAAATCTGGGCTACTGTCTGCAAATATGTTTGGTAGCATCTTGTTTGGTATGATCAATTAGGTTTTGCTGGCTGGTGATCATGCTGTACCACGTGTAGAGCATGACACACTGATTGGGGGGCTTCGGCAGCCAACACCTGCATGATTTTTTAAAAAGAAACATTGCTGTAGTGGCAGCAAGAATTCGTCTCTGACTCCACAGTATCCCATTCACCTCCCCCCCCCCCCCACCCCGCCCAATTCCACAGTATCCCATTCACCTCCCCCCCCCCCACCCAATTCCACAGTATCCTGTTCACCTCCCCCCCCCCACCCAATTCCACAGTCTCCTGCTCACCTCCCCCCCCCCCGCCCAATTCCACAGTATCCTGCTCACCTCCCCCCCCCCCCACCCAATTCCACAGTATCCTGCTCACCTCCCCCCCCCCCGCCCACCCAATTCCACAGTATCCCATTCACCTCCCCCCCCCCCCCCCCACCCAATTCCACAGTATCCCATTCACCTCCCCCCCCCCACCCAATTCCACAGTATCCTGCTCACCTCCCCCCCCCCGCCCACCCAATTCCACAGTATCCCATTCACCTCCCCCCCCCCCCACCCAATTCCACAGTATCCCATTCACCTCCCCCCCCCCCCCCACCCAATTCCACAGTATCCCATTCACCTCCCCTCCCCCCCCGCCCAATTCCACAGTATCCTGCTCACCTCCCCCCCCCCCCCGCCCAATTCCACAGTATCCTGCTCACCTCCCCCCCCCCCGCCCAATTCCACAGTATCCTGCTCACCTCCCCCCCCCCCCCGCCCAATTCCACAGTATCCTGCTCACCTCCCCCCCCCCCCCCCGCCCACCCAATTCCACAGTATCCTGTTCACCTCCCCCCCCCGCCCAATTCCACAGTATCCTGTTCACCTCCCCCCCCCCCCGCCCACCCAATTCCACAGTATCCCATTCACCTCCCCCCCCCCGCCCAATTCCACAGTATCCTGCTCACCTCCCCCCCCCCCCCGCCCAATTCCACAGTATCCTGTTCACCTCCCCCCCCCCCCCCGCCCAATTCCACAGTATCCTGCTCACCTCCCCCCCCCACCCAATTCCACAGTATCCTGCTCACCTCCCCCCCCCCCCCCGCCCAATTTCACAGTATCCTGCTCACCTCCCCCCCCCCCCGCCCAATTCCACAGTATCCTGTTCACCTCCCCCCCCACGACCAATTCCACAGTATCCTGCTCACCTCCCCCCCCCCCCGCCCAATTCCACAGTATCCTGCTCACCTCCCCCCCCCCCCCCCGCCCAATTCCACAGTATCCTGCTCACCTCCCCCCCCCCCCCCCGCCCAATTCCACAGTATCCTGCTCACCTCCCCCCCCCCCCCACCCAATTCCACAGTATCCTGTTCACCTCCCCCCCCCCCCCACCCAATTCCACAGTATCCTGTTCACCTCCCCCCCGCCCTGCCCAATTCCACAGTATCCTGTTCACCTCCCCCCCGCCCTGCCCAATTCCACAGTATCCTGTTCACCTCCCCCCCCCCCCACCCAATTCCACAGTATCCTGTTCACCTCCCCCCCGCCCTGCCCAATTCCACAGTATCCTGTTCACCTCCCCCCCCCACCGACTCCACATATCCTGTTCCCCTCCCACCCCCACAATTCCATAGTATCCTGTTCATCTCCCCCCCCACCGACTCCACATTTCCTGTTCACCTCCCCCCCCCCCCCCAATTCCACAGTATCCTGCTCACCTCCCACCCCGCCGACTCCACAGTATCCTGTTCACATCTCCCCCCACTCCCCCCCCCCCCCCGACTCCACAGTATTCTGCTCACCTCCCACCCCCCTGACTCCACAGTATCCGGTTCACCTTCTCTCCCCCCCCCCCCCATCCCCCAGACTCCACAGTATTCTGTTCACCTCCCCCCCCCCCACCCAATTCCACAGTATCCTGTTCACCTCCCCCCCCCCCCCCCGACTCCACATATCCTGTTCCCCTCCCCCCCCCCCCCCACAATTCCATAGTATCCTGTTCATCTCCCCCCCCACCGACTCCACATATCCTGTTCCCCTCCCCCCCCACAATTCCATAGTATCCTGTTCCCCTCCCCCTCCCTCAATTCCACAGTATCCTGTTCACCTCCCCCCCCCCCACAATTCCACAGTATCCTGTTCACCACCCCTTCCCCCCTCCACCCCTCTGTTCACCTTCCCCCCCGCCCCCGACTCCACAGTATCCTGTTCACCTCCCCCCCCCGACTCCACATATCCTGTCCACCTTCCCACCCCCTCCCCAATTCCATAGTATCCTGTTCACCTCCCCTTCCTCCCTTCCCCCCTCCACCCCTCTGTTCACCTCCCCCACCCCCCAATTCCACAGTATCCTGCTCACCTCCCACCCCCCCCGACTCCACAGTATCCTGTTCACCTCTTTCCCCCCCCCCCCCCCCTGACTCCACAGTATCCTGCTCACCTCCCACCCCCCTGACTCCACAGTATCCGGTTCACCTTCTCTCCCCCCCCCCCCCCCATCCCCCAGACTCCACAGTATTCTGTTCACCTCCCCCCCCCCCCCCCCGACTCCACAGTATCCTGTTCACCTCCCTCACCTACCGGGACTCAAATAGACGCGCTGTCTATGGAATGCGTCAGGTGCCAGCAGATCTCCCAGTTAGTATTAATGAGACTCGAGG
Source organism: Pristiophorus japonicus (assembly GCF_044704955.1). Classification (NCBI taxonomy): domain Eukaryota; kingdom Metazoa; phylum Chordata; class Chondrichthyes; family Pristiophoridae; genus Pristiophorus; species Pristiophorus japonicus. The sequence goes on from NC_091987.1 coordinate 55,879,419, forward strand.
CCCAATTTTGGGCCGGCCTTGGGCCTCCTGGATCAGCTGCATGATGCTTGCACATCCTCGCCTTCCCGCTCGGAAATGGGCGACAATGGATTTCTCTCACTCAGTTTGCTCCCTACACATGTCCCAAACAGCACGTGCATCTGTGACTAATTCTGCAAATCAGCAAGCCCAGAAAAATTGGGTGTTATTAAAAATTTTAAGTTTGAATCTTTTCTTATTGCTGAAGATTTCCTTTTCTAATAAGCAGAGGAGGATGCCCTGAAATGTTTTACAATTCAACAATGTCACATCACAGTCCGCGAGTGTTTTATTATCACCATTTATAGAAATCTTTAACACAGTGCAGGAAGGCAAAATCTGTATTACCAAAGTTTATTTTATGGTGGATATGGCACTTGCTATTGTGAGTTTGTTTGCTGCTGAGATAACAGAACTAACATGGAGTTTTCAGAGCAAGCTGCTGCAGATTTGCCAATTAATGAGCCTTTCGAAAATGCCATTTAACTCAAATGGTGCATCTTAGGTGATTTTGCTTTTCTCTTTCAATGTAAAGAGTTACATTTTGCATGACATCTGTCTATGGTGCTTAAGTGAGTTTGTTCAAAAGAGAAACAGAGGAAGGACTTTCTATTTGAAACAGCCACCAAACCAGTGAACACTCTACTAATAGCAACAGGTAACTGTTGTCAATTAGCTACCAAAGTTATTTTCTATCACATTAGTTCAAATGACAAGAATCGCTTTGAAATAAATCTAGCTAGCCAAAATTTTTGTTGATGGGTTTAACCAGATTGGTTCAATTAGTTTCCAATTAGGTACTCCATTACATTCACAAATGTTTTAAAACATTTCCCCATGACATTGCTTGTAAATATTTACGTAGACTGCATTTGCTTTGAATCCAAAATATGAGTTTGAGGCAAATAAAATCTTTTAAATATTTGTCACTATTAGTGTCTGGAACAAGAAGGCTTATTTAATTATCTTACCGTTTCTTGATAAAAAGGGATTTGGTGCCTAATCCCAGATGATCTCATTAAAATCAACTCTCATCTGTCGGCCCTTTCAGCACTCCTTAAAAGCATTCTGATTACTGAGACAATTCAGGAAAAGCACAAATGCCTTAGTTTCAAAGGTATAAATGGTTTCAAATCAATAGAACAGTCTCTTTCACCATTTGTTGTCAGAAAGCTACTTTAAAATAATTAAATATAGCCCTATGAAGTAACAAGAGAAATTGTTAAAAGCAGAGTAAACAAAATCATTTGTACTCTTTTGAGAAAGCTCTGGTGAAAATGGAAGCTTTTTCAAAAGTTAGGTGGTGTGTTTCTTCATTTAGACTGATTGCTTCTAAGATGTTTGAGAGTTTCACAATTACAAAGAGAATGAACTTGCCTCCAGCTATATTCCAACTCTTGTATACTGTATTTATTAGCCAAGTAGCAACAGCATTTATAAAGCAACGCCATCGGGGAGCGAGCTGTGCTTACATTGCCTTCTCATATTGCTGTAGAATTGGGAGAGTGGAGTGACACACCTCTGTGCATACAAATTGAAATATCGTTATATTTAGTGGCATGTGAGATTTTTCCTGATTGAGGAAAGCTGCTGGGACTTTAAGAATTGTGTCAGAGCAGAGGAGATAAATGTTTTATAAGACAATACTGGCCTGAATTTTCCTCTGTTTACCAGCTGATTTTCAGGTGAGATTCAGATGGGTGGAGCGTTGTTATTCCCAGCCATTTTAGTGGCTACACATGTCCAGTTGGCAGCAGAAGCACTCATCGTTTTTTGGATGAGCACATTTAAATTAATTAACATTTAAACTACCATGCATCTATTTTGACAAAGTCTCCTTATCATGGAAGAAGACACCCAGAGATGTAGCAACAGACTGCAGAGGAAATTCATGTTAATCTCAAAGAGGAGGTCTTCGCTTGACTTCCACTTCATTAACTGTACATAACTATATCTTCTTCTTTCCCTTTGCAAAAATGTTGTGATCTACAGAACTTTCTCTGTGCTTGACAACTCATAAAGGTCCCAGTCATGTAAAATCAAAAAAACAACTTCCACACCTTTCTACAAACGAAGTTAACACATACAATTTTAATGTCACCCATAACTATAACAGTCTGTGTAAGTGACTGGTGCTTCTTAACACTACTAGTGTGTGACATTATGAGCCTGAATCCTAATCTAGTGCTGTTCCGAGGTGCATGAGTTATCAAACTGCTGTGCATTAATATGAGCTTTACAGGATTAAGGTGGTTCTCAGACAAGTCCTGAGGTCGACGTGTTGCAGGCCACACATCTCGCACTGCTGCCTGGGAGACATGACCCTGCCTCATTTTCAACCAAACTGGCAGGACTTAGTGCTTTGTCTTGGATAGAAGCATTCATCAGGGCTCCTTCTTGCCATGCCATTAGTAAAGGGCACTGGCTCAGCATGGTCACGTAACTGCAGTGAATGATTGCAGTTAGATCAGTGAAATCTTTCTCCAATCTAGCATCAGAGGCCTCTACACATCATTCTGAGCATCCATGGAGAAAGAAGCAATGGCTGTCTTGCAGCCATTGTTAGGAGCCCTTTGCTGCGTACTATCCCTGAACCTGCCACACATTCCAAGATTGATTGAAGTGTTGCTGGAGTCCGATACTCAAGCCACTATCTGCACCATACAGTCTGATATGACTAGCAATGCTTGATGCTGAGTGAACAGCTTTCTTTTAAATGCAAGGCATATGAGCTGCAACATTGCCCTCCCTCCAGCAAGCAATGCCTTCCTCCTTCTGCCATCACCAGCAGTGCCTGCTTACTTGTACTCTGTGCTTCCCCCATTGCAGTCTCCTCTTCCTCAACATCTAACTCTTACCATGGAGGATGTCACTAGGCTCAGCAAGGTTACAGACCGAGAGCTGGAAAGTGGGATTAGGCTGGATAGACTCTTGTTGGCCAGCACAGACACGATGGGCCGAAATGGCCTCCTTCCGTGCTGTAGTCGTCTATGATTCTATGAAGTGGAGTTGATATAAAAGTTCAGCCATGAATTTATTGCTTGAGGGACCGTATGGACTATTACTGCTCTTATGTCTTATGTTCTTAATACCTGTATTGTGTGAGTGTATATAAGGAGTTTTCTGTTATAACGCTGTCATCGTAGCCACACTTGTGATTAGTCAGTGAGTTCTATTGGACAACACTAAGCTACACTTCTGGCAGAAATTGTGCTGCTGCAGAAAGTCCAGCATATAAGGTGTAAAGATGCTATTTCCCTCTTATGTGAGCTGAGTGAAATTCATGACAAGGACATTTAGACCTTGTAAATTTAAAAAATGAATTTCATAGAATTAATGTGAATAGTGACGTAATTGCATTGCTGCACCCCCTTTGTGCTGGTTGATGCAGGTGCCGAGAGTTAAGACCCATGCTGCCTAAGAAATAGTAAATCCCTTTGGCACTTCATTGACATCACCAATGCACCATGCATAATGGCAAACTTAAAACTGTGCAATCCCAAATCAAACCAAGTATTAGCTCCTCGTTCAATCTATGTTATCCATTCATGATACTGCATGACTAGAACAGTGTGCAGTATTAAAATCTCCAACTTAACATGTATGTCTTCAAAAGACATGTGCAACTTGTTGTGTATTCATTGTGTCAGTCTATCTCATTCAGAATTCTTGATCAGTTCAGACCTGGACATATATCAATCTCTTGACATTTTATTTAATTCCCTTGAGCCCAAATATCACCAATCAAAAGTGCCCACAAAAAGTTTGGGCATGGGCTGCACATGATTTAAATCTGAATTTCCTATTATCACTTACGGATAGGCGAGATCTCCTGCTGGCAACATAAAATTGGAAAATTGCCCTGAAATCTGCTGCAGCACAAAAGGAGGTCATTGCACCTGTCCCATTAGCAGACTGAGCAGGAATAGTCTGAACTGTTAAAAATGGTACAGCCTCCAGAATACAATGGTGGGAGTCAATGGAATCCACTCAGAAACACTCCCAAGCAGAGTGGTCTTGTGACAGTGCCAATAATCACAGAAGGATATAATACCCACCTGGTTGAATCTAATTGATAACTTGTATCTATTTACTATGCAGCTGTAGTAAGATATGGGTTGTGTAGTTGCATACTGAAAAGTGCAACTAATTGAATCATTTAATAAATGCTATATATGTCATGCTGCGCTGGATATAGCAAAAAGGATCAAATAGTTGACAATGCATAACTAGAGCTGGTGGCTCACCACGTGAGCAAAAGAAATAAGTACTACAGATGAATTTTACTAAAGGAATCATTACAAACAGAAGAATACTCTATGCATTATAAAACAGCACAAATTGAAAGTGTTAATCAACATAGGGATAGTGCAATAAAAAGCATATATGAGTCAATGTTTGGCAATTTATTATTATTCCCCTGTAAAACTTCCTGTTTTCGTCTGGGCAAAGAAATTTGTCTTATCCAGAAAGGCAGCAGCTGCTATTGTGAAAGGCTCACAAGATAAATACAAATGAGGAAGCCATTTATTCTGTCTAAGTTCATTCATTCAAAAGGAACAATGTAGAGTCCTCTTATCACCGGATCCAACTCGATCTTGAATGACTCCAGAAGATTTTTATTTCCAATCCCAAGTTTTGATTGCTTTGTGCAAAAAAATTTGTCCTTCACTAGTTTGAACCTGTGACTCCTTGTCCTGCTATCATGTTTTACCATGGATTAGTGCTCAGATTTGTTTTTGTTAGATCATTGAATACCTATATGCTTCAATAAGATGCCCATTAGTCACCTTCATTCAAGTCTAAGAGATCCATTTTTATAGTTACTTCACAGCTCAAACTTGACACCAAGGAAGAGCCTCGTGTCTCTCAGAAATTTACAGAGGCCATTTCGGCCCATCGTGTCCGCACCGGTCAACAAAGAACCACACGGCCCTCGGTCAGCAGCCCTGAAGGTTACATTTAAACCTATGAACAATGAACAATGGCAGACAGGTAAAGAGCATCCGGCCCAACCAGTCCGCCCCACACAACTGCGATATCCCATGTATCGAAACATTTTACACTCCACCCCGCCTGGAGCCATGTGATCTCCTGGGAGAGGCAAAAAAACAGATAAAAACCCAGGCCAATTGGGGGAAAAAAATCTTCTCTCTCCTGTATTCCGGCTGAATTAATTTAAAGTTGCAAGATTGCGAGATCTTTCTGCTAATCACCGGGCATACAACGTAACTCATTTTATCTGCCATATTTTGCCTTCTAATGCAGTATGTGCAGCCATATATGTGCATCCAGGATTGGACTTTTCTCCCATCAGTGATTCCACAACAACTGATGCTCATCCATCGACCTGATGGATTTCCCTTGTGTCCTGTGGACTATCGCTAAACAAAGTATTGAAAGTGGGGTCTAACCAGTGGAGTATACATTACCATTCTAATTATATGCTGAGCGAATTAGAAAAATAACCTCATTTGATTTGGAACTTGCATTCCACCAACTGATGCACTGTTGCTTTGCATGGATGGCACTGTTTAAGATAATATAAATCCTACAATTTCTTGCTACATTTATGAAATTGCAGCATCAGTAATCACAGCACCATCTTGACATTACATCCTTGTATGGGAGATAATGAGTTTGTACTGCTCTCCTGACATCCTATGGTGATGAAGCCTGCATTGACCACCATAGATTTGTAATTTGCAAATCTTGCCACATTTTATAGTTTGCCCTTTTTGAAATATACTATTTAAAAAAAAGACTGTAGTAAGGGATTAATGTGGCAAATCTAGGCAATATAGTTAGCACATTTTAATTAAATATGAATAAACATCTATAACTTGTATGCTATTAATGTGCTATGGATGTCATGATTTAAGTCTGCAACTATTTAAATGTGAGGAAAGTGCTTTAATACCATCCACCATTTAAAATGTTTGTCTGCATCTCTTTGTTCTTCCATATTAATATTAAGAGTTTATTAAAAATTTACGATGCAGTGCAACTTTTTAAGTGAGCTGAAGAATGTTGTTTTCTCAGTCCACTGCTTCTTTTACCTATTTAAATCAGATTCTACCATCCACAACAGCCTTTGAAATTATTACATTGGGATGTTCATTGTTCAGCAACATATATTTGACAGCTTTCGCAGTCACAGTAATGGATTATGATAAGTAAAATGAAAATTGTACCAAGTGGCAACGCATCTAAGACAGTCGCAGACTGCACTCAAAGTGTTTAGTCTTTGAGGAATTCTTACTTCAAAGACATGCCGATCAAAGCTAAGAGAAATTCCCACATGATACAGTGAAAGAGATGTTTTAAAATGCTCCTGTAGACAATAATGTTAAGTGCTCAGCATTTTGGAATCAGTTTCTAGTAGCACAGAGAGAATTTATGTCTGATAGCAAAAGTTTATAATTTTCACATTCACTCAACTGTGAATAATCACCTTTATAACAAGCATTTGGATTTTAGAGTGGCATTTCAGAAGACATTTTCATATTTAGATTTAAATGTTCATCCAAATAAAATAAGTAAAAAAAAGGCAATACAATACATAGGGCTATGAAGTTAGCTTATTGTCAAAATTGTGCTTTCACTCCATTTTGCTGTGACACAATATGGGTGATATCCAAATTAATTTTTAGTATTACATGTAGGAGGGAGAGGAGGTACTTTCTCATTGGATTAATTTATTTCAGGGTATTTATCTGGCAGAATCATTGTTGCAAAATATTCCATGATAGAAATGTTTTTAATTTTATCTTGTAACCACAGTTGAAACCTCCCTCCCAAGTTATGCGTTTCACCATTTCCCTTGCCTAAGCTGCCAAATCAGCAGTGTGGCTTTCATCCTCAGTCCTACCTTTTCTTCATTTGTGTCCATCATCCTTTTCCACCCCTGACACCTTTAAATTCCTTTGACATTTGCTTCCCTCCTAAGTTCCATAGTGGCTTCCTTGTCAAGGTCTCCTCCTAGTTCGGCTCTGTCTGCCTGTGCACTGAATGGCAGTGAATAGTTTTAAGCATATCATAGGCAGTAAGTTTCCCTTTATTTCAAGGTTAAATTCAATGTGCAGACTAATAAAGCGTGTACAAACTGCATTTTCTGAAAGGAAGCTAACATTGGCAAGTAAGTAATGCAATGTAAATAATGGGATTCTAGTCTTGTTTCTGACTATAGTTAGCTATTTCTGAATGCTGTGTTATGCCATACCTTGGGAACCTCGTTTCAACAAGGGCAGACATTGACGACGAGATTCAACACCGCTTCCAGTGCGCCAGTGCAGCCTTCGGCCGCCTGAGGAAAAGAGTGTTCAAAGATCAGGCCCTCAAATCTGCCACCAAGCTCATGGTTTACAGGGCTGTAATAATACCCGCCCTTCTGTATGGCTCAGAGACGTGGACCATGTACAGTAGACACCTCAAGTCGCTGGAGAAATACCACCAACGATATCTCCGCAAGATCCTGCAAATCCCCTGGGAGGACAGACACACCAACTTTAGCATCCTCGACCAGGCCAACACCCCCAGCATTGAAGCACTGACCACACTCGATCAGCTCCGCTGGGCAGGCCACATCGTTCGCATGCCTGACACAAGACTCCCAAAGCAAGCGCTCTACTCGGAACTCCTTCACGGCAAATGAGCCAAAGGTGGGCAGAGGAAACGTTTCCAGGACACCCCCAAAGCTTCCTTGATAAAGTGCAACATCCCCACCGACACCTGGGAGTCCCTGGCCAAAGACTGCCCTAAGTGGAGGAAGTGCATCCGGGAGGGCGCTGAGCACCTCGAGTCTCGAGTATTGAACTGTTCAGCCACCTAAGGACTCATTTTTAGAGTGGAAGCAAGTCTTCCTCGATTCCGAGGGACTGCCTATGATGATGATGTTGTGCCATTCTATCTAATCAGAATCATGGTCGAGAATTACTTTAGCCATTTTTGATGGTTCAAAGTTGGCAGTAAACTATGTAAAACCATTTTGTGTTATCTCAAAGTTCATGAGCTGTCTGGAAAAAAGTACCTTTTTCTCTTTCATTTCTCCTGAGATTGAGATGACACTCTACTTTCAGTATGTAGTGGTCAGTTTATTTATAATCCTCCGACAACATAGATTTGCATATCAAAGCTTGAAATCATTAAGCAACCCTTTCTGGTTCCATCTGCTGTTCTGCCTCTGGTGAGACCAGTAACAGGAAATAAAGCAGTGTTATGGAGATTGCTACAGAGCTACTGTACACTTAACTCCCTCTAGTATTACACTGAAGACATTTCAATTTTCTGAAGATGTGCATATAAATGAAAGTACAGATCAGCCATCAAAAGAGTAGATAGTAGGGTTGTAGAAATAAAACCACAGTAGCTGTCAAAAACGAGCATGGCATTGAAATTTCTGCGAGGAAAATCATGATGTTTTGTTTCAGCTGGATAACCAATTCCATTTATACAACACATCTGCAATGGTCTGTGCAGAAAAAAGTAATGTAACAGAAGAAAATGAAGGTTTACCAAATTCAGAGAAAGCAATAATAACTCTGGAGCTTTAATATCTTTAAAGGGAAACATGAGCATAGCAGCAAGTATAATACTGTATCCATGGCAATCAGGAGCGGTGCTATGCTTTTCAAAAGTGTATCAGATGAATCTTGGTAGTTTAGTTCCAAACAAAGCTCAACTGAAACTGTTTTATAAAGTAAAGACTGGCTCCATTAACACAAAGGTATCATTACTAAATGCATTATGATAAGTATTTCATGCCAAATTTTAATTTGATGTTAGCTTGACAGCTTCCCCTGACACACAAAATCTACAGCCTTGACTCCAGACACACTCTACCTTGCCAACAGTCAATTCAACACCCTTGCACTCCAGGGCCTAACCCGTCTTCAGACCTGACATCCTAAGGCTCGATATCAAGGGGATTACGTGGGCATAGTGGTTATATCACTGTACCAGTCATCCAGAGGCCTGAACTAAATATATGGAGACACGAGTTCAAATCCCACCACGGCAGTAAGGGAATTTAAATTCAATTAATTACATAACTTTGGAATTAAAATAAAAAGTTATCATCAGCAATGGAGGTTCACTATTATCCTTTAGGGAAGGAAATCTGCAGTTCTTATGCAGTCTGGCCTATATATGACTCCAGGCCCAGAGCAATGTGGTTGACTCTTAACTGCCCTCTGAAATGGCCTCGCAAGACACTCAGTTGTACCAAACCGCTGACAAAGTCAGCACTGTGGGATAACGTCACCAAAGGACTGCAGTGGTTCAAGAAGACGGCTCACCCCCACCTTCTCTAGTGTAATTAGGGATGGGCAATAAATGCCGGCCTTGCCAGTGACTCTCACATCCTGTGAATGAATATTTTTTTAAAAATGCATACGCAGCACACTGACATTGTGTACACGCCAATGACTTCAGCCCTCCAATTCTGGCACGAGCCGCTCAGCGTTTTCACACTTGACGGTGCCGAAACTGGCTGCTCTGTCTATACACTGGCTCTGCCCCACACCAAAGCCATTGTTTTTGGTCTCCACCACAGACTCCTTACCCTAGCCACTGACTCCATCCTTCTCCCCAACTCCTGTCCGAGGCTGAACCAGATTATTCGCAACCTTGGTGTCATATTTGACCCTGAAATTAACCTTCAACCACATATCCGCATCATAACTAAGACCACCTATTTCCAACTTCATAACATCGCCTGTCTCCGTCCTTGCCTCAGCTCATCTGCTGCTGAAACTCTCATCCATGCCTTTGTTGCCTCTAGACTTGACTATTCCAAAGCACTCCTGGCTGGCCTCTCACATTCTACCCTACGTAAACTTGAGGTGATCAAAAACTCGCTGCCCGTGTCCTAACTCGCATGAGGTCCCGCTCACCCATGACCCCTGTGCTCGCTGACCTACATTGGCTTCAGGTTAAGCAATGCCTCGATTTCAAAATTCTCATCCTTATTTTCAAATTCCTCCATAGCCTCGCCCCTCCCTATCTCGGTAATCTCCTCCAGCCTCAAGACCCCCTGAGATGCCTGCGCTCTACTAATTCTGCCCTCTTGAGCATCCCTGATTATAATCGTTCAACCATTGGTGGCTGTGCTTTCTGTGCCTAGGCCCCAAGCTCTGAAACTCCCTGCCTAAACCTATGTGCTTCTCTCTACCTCTCTTTCCTCCTTCACAATGTTCCTTAAAACCTACCTCTTTGACCAAGCTTTTGGTCACCTGTGCTAAATTCTACTTATGCGGCTCGATGTCAAATTCTTTCTTATAATACGCCTATTAAGCGCCTTGGGACGTTTCACTATGTTAAAGGTTCTATATAAATACAAGTTGTTGTTGCTATTGTTAAAGGTTGCTCTGGCTCCTGGCTCTGGGCGTTGTGCTTCCTGGATCTGGCTTCAAACTGACCTTTGCTGTATTCACAGAGCCTGGGTCTGCTCCTGCCCCTCACAATTTGAGCTGAGATTGAAATCTCCTGCTCAGGCAATACTTAAATGGATCCACAGGGATCAAGGGTTCACTACCCTGCCCTGGGAAATCAGTGCAGGTGAGAAATAAAACTAGGAAAGAAAAAATAAAATACAGATGGAATTAGATCACAAACTGCAAAAACAAATAAGGGAAAGCTAGAGACACATCTGAACCGGCAGTTGTGAGATCAGATTCACTCTTATTACAGCCTCTCAGCTTCAGAGTTTAGGGCTTTGCATCTGCTTTTTCAATTTATTACCCTAATGGGTGGTAAAGTTCACCATAGTGCCCAAGATACTAAGGAGTGGGAAAACAATCAGTCAGGGTTTCTTCTGCTTAAAGATGACAACAAAAGAGAGTGTGTGAAAACCAATGTAAACTAAAGGTAAAAAGAAATACAGTAGAATGAGGAGGAGAGAATAGGAAGAAGGAGAAACGTGCAAAGCTGAGATAGCATTTTCTTCCCAAAAAGCAAAAAAACACTGCAGATGCTGGAAATCTAAAATCAATGAATAAAATGCTGGAAACCCTCAGCAGGTCAGTCTGCATGTGCGGAGAGAACAGGCAAGTTCATGTTTCAGGTGTACACCCCAGTTCTGATGATAGGTGAAATGTTAACTTGTCTGTTCTCTCCACAGATGCTGCCTGACCTGCTAAGTGAATGCAGAATTTTGTGTTTTTGTTTAATGTTTTTTTTCAAAATGTTTTCCACCTTTCTCTCCTGAGCAGTTGATTCATGCTGGAGTTTGGTTTCACTGGTATTGGAACCTCTGGCCATTCCAAACTCAGAGTGATCTGAGACACACATCCAAGATGAGGTCATTACAGACCAGAGATTGTACCTAGGACCTTACACACTCCGAGAACTACATGTAACATTTTAAAAACAATTTTACATTTACAATCATTTTAAAGAGCCTGTTTATTAGTGTAACATTGGTAAACACAAAAAAAAAGGTACACCTGGGCTCCTATGGCGACTTATCCGGTGCGTAGTTAAACCATACCGACGGGAAAGTTTGTAAATTGAAACCTTGCCTTATGCTAAATCAGCTAATCTCAACCAGGGTGTTGGTAGTGACAATGCAATTAGCTTAATGCCTTCGGATCAGGAAGGAGAAATAACAGCCAGAGTATCATTTGGGATCATTATCCAGCTACTCCTGCTGGCAGTATGCATGTGTGAACATTAGTTGAGGGCAGGATCAAGTTAAGCTGTCATGCCATCCCTTCCTCATGCAGTTGAATAGCCTGCAGACACTCATTGCCGACGCTCACAGATGAATAATGCCCAACTGGAAAGGAGTAAAAGGAAGAAAAGCAGCAAGAAAAAGTAACTATTCCTGACATCTGGTTGTCAGAATTGTAACATTAGGAGATTTTTCAACATCACAGCATGTTAACTGAAATCTTTAGACAAAAAATTGCCAGGAAGTTATTAGAGTTCCTATGAGCTGCTGGTAGTTTAATGGTTAAAATAGTTGTTACAGACTTTATAAATAAATTATACGTGCCCACAGTCTTGTTTCTTTCATTGTTGCGTAATATCGGTCATCGTGCCTCAGCCAAGAATCTAATTTTAGGGAAATATCATGATTGTTCCACCTCAAAATATGAATTTTATACACTTTAAAATGTTTTTTTCCTTCCCCTTTTAAGATTTCCAGAAGGGCGGGGGTTGGGGGGGGGGGGGAGGTGCGGCAGTGGGGGGCTTCTATGATGGCCCAGCTAGTTATGGCTGTAAGAAGTTGAGCTGCAGTAGTTGGGGAAAATAACAGGTTCAATCCCTAGTGTGTGATGATGCGTTGTTGATAACAGTTAGAACTGTGACATAAGAACATAAGAAATAGGAGCAGGAGTAGGCCGTTTGGCCCCTTGAACCTGCTCCGCTATTCAATAAGATCATGGCTGATCTGATCATGGCCTCAACTCCACTTCCCTGCCCATTCCCCATAACCCTTGACTCACTTATCATTTAAAAATCTGTCTTTCTCCACCTTAACTATATTCAATGACAAGAGTGTTACAATTGGATCCATGCTCCTAAGTTATGGGGTGGGGCAGGGGGAGGGATGATGAGAATTACCCAGGCTTTCTGCTCATGATTGCTATCCGACAATAACAACTTGCATTTATATACCCACTTTAACATAGAAAATGTCGTTTGGTGCTTCACAAGTAAAACCGATACCAAGCTAAAGGAGAGATTACAAGTTACGTTAAAAAGATGTTTTTTTAAAGCAGGGTCTTAAAGGAAGCGGGGGAGATGGAAAAGAGACCTCCTTAAGGAGGGAATTTCAGAGGTGGATAATGGAGGAGAGAAATTGGAAGCGGATGGTGTGCTCAACCTGGTCACAAGCATGAGACCTTGGTGGCTGAAGGCACCACCACCTACGGTGACACATAGGGAGCGGGACTACCTTGAGTTGGAGTTAGAAGAACAGCGATTTTGTTGGAGGGAAATTGGAGGGATGGAGGAGGTTACAGAAATAGGAAGGACCAAGGCACTGGATATATTTGAATACCAGGATGAGAACTTTGAATCTGAGGCATCGATAAACGGGTAGATCAACAATGATGGGTGAATGTGACTTGGGATAGGATAGGACAGGATAAGCAGAGGAAAATCTAGCCCATTGACTCTGGAGGTGGCAGCAGCTTGAATGAGGGTTTCAGCGGCAGATGGGCTGGACTGGGGGTGGACTAAATTATGTTTTAGAGGTTTTGGTATTGGCATCCGGGAGGGCGCTGAGCACCTCGCGTCTCATCGCCGAGAGCATGTAGAAATCAAGCGCAGGCAGCGGAAAGAGCATGCGGAAAACCTGTCCCACCCACCCTTTCCCTCAACGACTATCTGTCCCACCTGTGACAGAGACTGTGGTTCTCATATTGGACTTCAGCCACCTAAGGTCTAATTTTTAGAATGGAAGCAAGTCTTCCTCGATTTCAAGGGACTACTTATGATGATGATGATTGGGAAGGATATGGGTTCTGAAATTCAGTTCAGGGTCAAACAGGATGCTAACGTTGCAGACAGTCTAATTCGGGATGAGATGGCAGCTGGGAAAGGGAATAGAATCAGTAGTGAGGATATGAGGCTTGTGACAGGGGCCAAAGTTTCAATATTCTCAATGTTTAACTGAAGGAAGTTACACTTCATCTAAACTTAGATATCAAACAAGACGTGTGAGAGCACAGAGGCGATGGAGAGGTAGAGCTGGGTATTGTCAGTGTACAAAAAGTGGAAGGTGATGTTGTCAAGGGGCAGAATCTAGGTGAGGAAACGGAGAGGGGCAAGGATGAATCCTTAAGGGACTCCTGCAGTGAAGGTGCTGAGGTAGCAAAAGAAGCAATTGATGGAGATGCTCTGATTACAATTGGATAGGTAAGAGTTGAACCATGGGCAGTCCCATGGAGGTAGACAACAGAGGAATGAAGTTGGAGGCGGATGGTGTGCTCAAACTTGTCAAGAGTCGTCAAGCGGATGAGGAGACATATGCAATCGGTCATAATTGCAGTGAATTTAATTTATGAGTCTGGTTAGGACTGTTTTTGTGTTCTGCAAAGCATGAAACCTGAATGAATGGATTTGAACAGAGAATTGCAGGAGAGGTGGGCTCAGATTTGGGAATCAACAACATCTTCAAGGACCTTGAAGAGGAAAGGGAGGTTGGGAGTGGGGCAGTGGTTATTGAGGACAGAGAGGTGAAGGGTGGATTTTTTGAGGAGCGGGGTGATGACAGCAGTTTTGAAAGCTGGAGGGACAGTGCCCAAGGAGAGAAGATCGAGAGACCTATGATAGGAATGTGCATCTTAATCTCATGTGAGGACAAAATTATGGCTTCCACTTTGTGCTTCATCACAGGAATGCAGGTGAAATCTGTAATTCAGCACTGTAGGGATCACAACATGGCTCCACATTAGATATTAGTGTTCCAAAGTAATGTCAATATCCCAACAGTGGATAGTCAAGGGGCTATAGGGGGGGAAGAACTTAACACAATCACAATCACTAAGGAGGTGGTACTCTGTAAGATAATGGGACTAAAGGCAGATAATCCCCTGGATCTGATGGCTTGCATCCTAGGGTCTTAAGAGAAGTAGCGGCAGGGATTGTGGATGCATTGGTTGTAATTTACTAAAATTCCCTGGATTCTGGGGAGGTCCCAGCAGATTGGAAAACTGCAAATGTAATGCCCTATTTAAAAAAGGAGGCAGACAAAAAGCATGAAACTATAGACCAGTTAGCCTAATATCTGTGTTTGGGAAAATGTTGGAGTCCATTATTAAAGAAACAGCAACAGGACATTTGGAAAAGCAAAATTTGGTCAGGCAGAGTAATCATGGATTTATGAAGGGGAAGTCATGTTTGACAAATTTGCTGGAATTCTTTGAGAATGTAACGAACAGGGTGAATAAAGGGGAACCAGTGGATGTAGTGTATTTGGACGTCCAGAAGGCATTTGACAAGGTGCCACATAAAAGGTTACTGCACAAGATAAAAGTTCACGGGGTTGGAGGTAATATATTAGCATGGATAGAGGATTGGCTAACTAACAAAAAACAGAGTCAAGATAAATGGTTCATTCTCTGGTTGGCAACCAGTAACTAGTGGGGTGCCGCAGGGATCAGTGCTGGGACCCCAACTATTTACAATCTATATTACCGACTTGGAAGAAAGGACTGAGTGTAACGTAGCCAAGTTTGCTGACGATACAAAGATGGGAGGAAAAGCAATGTGTGAGGAGGACACAAAAAATCTGCAAAAGAACATAGACAGGCTAAATGAGTGGGAAAAAATTTGGCAGATGGAGTATAATGATGGAAAGTGTGAGGTCATGCAGTTTGGCAGAAAGAAATCAAAGAGCAAGTTATTATTTAAATGGAGAAAGATTGCAAAGTGCTGCAGTACAGTGGGACCTGGGGGTACTTGTGCATGAAACACAAAAGGATAGTATGCAGGTACAGCAAGTGATCAGGAAGGCCAATGGAATCTTGGCCTTTATTGCAAAGGAGATGGAGTATAAAAGCAGGGAAGTCTTGCGACAGCTATACAGGGTATTGGTGAGGCCACACCTAGAATACCGTGTGCAGTTTTGGTTTCCATATTTATGCAAGGATATACTTGCTTTGGAGGCAGTTCAGAGAAGGTTCACTAGGTTGATTCCGGGGATGAGGGGGTTGACTTGTGAGGAAAGGTTGAGTAGGTTGGGCCTCTACTCATTGGAATTCAGAAGAATGAGAGGTGATCTTATCGAAACGTATAAGATTATGAGGGGGCTTGACAAGGTGGCTGCAGAGAGGATGTTTCCACTGATAGAAGAGACTAGAACTAGGGGGCGTGATCTTAGAATAAGGGGCCGCCCATTTAAAACTGAGATGAGGAGAAATTTCTTCTGAGGGTTGTAAATCTATGAAATTCACTGCCTTAGAGAGCTGTGGAAGTTGGGACATTGAATAAATTTAAGACAGAAATAGACAGTTTCTTAAACGATAAGGGGATAAGGGGTTATGGGGAGCGGGCAGGGAAGTAGAGCTGAGTCCATGTTCAGATCAGCCATGATCTTATTGAATGGCGGAGCAGGCTCGAGGGGGCCGTATGACCTACTCCTGTTCCTATTTCTTATGTTCTTATGTCACTGAATCCTGTTTCCCTGAGTGTAACACATTTCTACTTTTGGTATGCAGAAACCAGCACTTGGGTCAGGTGCCAAATATACTTCCTTGTACCTTGGAATAAATTATGGACAGTTTTATATTGTGGGCTGTCATCTAAGAAAAGCAATTGGATAAAGCTGATCAAACTTAATTTATCAGTTGAGGCTAAATTCAGAACCCAGGGTCCAGAGGTGAAAGGACATTGCACTAACCTATTGCACCACCTAGTGTCCACATTGCCTATTTTTTCCATCTATGTTGTAATTGCATTTGAAATGATCATATGCATATCATGTGATAATTATGGATTCACCCATCTTGATTCATCCATCTCGAGGTGTCCAAACACCACCATCACCAATCCCGCCCCCGATTTGTATATTTTCATTGTTTCTAAGAATAATCCCATTGAACATTTCCCACTACTTTCTCCGGCTGTTTATTCAACATGTTGATCACTCTCTATGTACAGAAGAATTTCTTTATCAATCCTAAAAGTACCCTTCTATAGCCTGAATCTGTGTCCTCTAGTTCTGCTTCTGTAGTTTAGTTTAATGTTAATGTTTTCTATACCCTGTAAAATCAGATAAAACTCGATTAGATCACCTCCCAGATGCTTCTTTTTCAGACTGAAAAACCCGAGTTCCTCCAGTCTTTTACCATAACTCATAACTGGGGATCAGCCGCACTATCTCCAGTGTTTGAATGTCTCTCGTGTTTCTTGGTGAGCAGAACTAGATGCAGTTTTCAAGGTTTGGCTTCACTTAAGCATTCAAGTTTGAACATTTCCTCTTCTAACTTGATAGTCCACTATTTTAGCTGTATAGTACAACATCCTATTAGCCTTGTTGATTGCTGCTCTGCATTGATGGACATGATTAGTGTTAAGTTGTTAAGTCTACAAAGATTCCTAGGTGTCTCTCAGCTCCTTCCTCAGATCTTTCAAATTAATTCATGGTGTCTGCATGTAGTCCATTTTTTTTCTTGCTATGTTGCAGCAATTTTGTCTGCATTAAATTCAATCTGCCATTGTTCTGCTGATTTGCTTATCTTGTCCAACTCTAAAGTGTCAGCTGTGGCTCAGTGGGTAGCATACTCGCCTGAGTCAGAAGGTTGTGGGTTTAAGTCCCACTCCAGGAACTTGAGCACATAAATCTAGGTTGACACTCCAGTGCAGTGCTGCACTGTCGGAGCTGCTGTCTTTTGGATAAGACATTAAACAGAGGCCCCATCTACTCTCAGGTGGACGTAAAAGATCCCATGACACTATTTCGAAGAAGAGCAGAAGAGTTATCCCCAGTGTGCTGGCAAATATTTATCCCACAATCAACATAACAAAAACAGATTATCTAGTCATTATCACATTGCTGATTGTGGGAGCTTGCTGTGCGCAAATTGGCTGCCACGTTTCCCACATTACAACAGTAACTACACTCCAAAAATACTTTATTAGTTGTAAAGTGCTTTGAGACGTCCGGTGGACGTGAAAGGCACTATATAAATGTGTCTTTTTCAACTCACTCTGCAATTTCTGTGCGACCTCATCCAATCCCACAGCCTGTCCTAGTTAGGTATCTTTTGCAAATTTGATCACTTTGCATTACTGTTCTGAATCCAGGTTTATATCAATTAGAAACAGTAGTGGTTCCAGTCCTGACCCCTGAGGTACCCCACTCATACTTTCAGCCATTGTGACATAACTCCTCTAATGAGTACTCATTGGCTGGGAATTTTCTTAGAGTTGTTCCCTCTCTGCCACCATAACTTTGCTGGAAACGCTGCAGAAACTCTGTTAACACCTGAAAATGGGTTTCCACCCGTACCTCTGATGAAGTTACGGTGACAGAATTCGCAACCATTGCTCCCTATTCAACCAGTTTCTTATGCATTCCTCAGGTTTACCTTGAATCTCCACAGCTTTGAATTAATTAATAGCTTTTCAAGTGGAACTTTGGCAAAAATATTTTGAAACTCACAGGGCTAACGACAGCCCACTTGGGTTATCATTTCCTCAAAGACTGGGAGGTTGGTCAGACAGGATCTTCCCTTTCTGAAACCACGTTGACTTCGTTTACTACATTGTGTTGTACAAATGGCACTCAAGTTTACTCCTGCTAATTGATTTGTATTATTTTACATAGAAATGGAAGTAATGAGTCTGTAGTTGACTGTCAGTTTTGCAACCTTTTCAAATAGAGGTACTATTTTTTCCTTCAGTTTTGTTGCTTAACTTACGACTACAACCAAAATATTACTTATTCAAAAATAGATGTCACTTGATTGTCAATACATTGGTATTTGGATTAAACATTCATGTCAATTTTACAAAGTTTTAAAGGAAGTAGGTGAGCACATTGCAGAAGCCCTAACTATAATCTTCCAATGTTCTCTCGATTCAGGAACTGTTCCTTTAGATTGGAATATTGCTTATGTCACTCTGTTATTTAAGAATGGTGAAAGAGGGAAACCAGGGAACTTTAGACCAGTTAACCTAACATCTGTTTTTGGAAACACCTCAAAAATTTTCAGTTGATCAGATTCCATGTGAAAGGTAGGTCATGCCTGACAAACCTCATGGAATTTTTTGAAGAGCTGACTGAAGTAGTGGACAGGGGAATGACTGTGGATGTTATTAATATGGACTTCCAGAAGGCATTTGATAAAGCCCCACATAAGAGATTGTTAACTAAGGTGGAAGTCCACGGAATTGAGGGCAAATTATTGACCATGTTAGGAAATTGGCTGAGTGGCAGAAGACAGAGAATAGGGATAATGGGCAGGTACTCAAATTGGCACGATGTGACAAGTGCTGATCTGCAGGGATTTGCATTCAACTATTGACAGTGTTTATTAATGACTTAGATGATCGCATAGAAAGTCATGTAATCCAAATTTGACGATGAGACAAAGATAGTGTAGGCAGTGTAGATGAAAGCATAACATTACAAAGGGATATTGATAGATTAATTGATTGGGCAAAACTGTGGCAAATGGATTTCAGTGTAAACAAATGTGAGTTCATCCACTTTGGACCCAAAAAGAATAGAACAGGGTGGGGCCTAAATTACCCCCCGCCCCAAACTGGATGGATAATTTGATTTAAATGAATATTCTCCGCCCGAATCCATGGGGCGGAGAATAGAGGGAAATTGCCCTCTCTTTGTGTTTTCATTCATTGTGATGGTGTTTGGGGCAGCTGAGGGGTGGAAGTGCATCAGAAGCAGGGCGGAAGATGGGCGGTGTCATTAGTGCCAAGCTGATGTCTTCAGTGTGACGTGAACGTGCCAATTCGCATTGACGCATAGCAACGTCCCTCCTTTCAGTTAAAGGGGAGGGCCGCTGCAAGCGTCCAGTTGGCCACCAGGGAGGGCTTCGGCCTGGGCCAGTGGCCCGGCACCCAAGAGGGGGTACAGGACTGTCTTTTGGTGGCCCGGCCGAACCCGTGGCCACCATTGTCGGACCTATTTCAGAGTTGGCCCGACAATTAAATAAAATGCCGGTCACGGCGGTGCGCCCACCCCTTTAAGGATGGATGTTCCGCCCAGCCACTGATAGCTTGCCACCGGAAAAAGCTGTCGGGGGCACCGACTGGCGACTGCTCCGCTTCTGTCGGACCATCTCATATCGGAGTTGCCAGAGACTGCTCTGGTTGTGCGCTGAACGCTGCGTGAGTCTACAGTTTAAATCAAGGACTTTCATGTCAGTTAACTCTTTGATAGCCAGGTCGCAAGGGCACTGTATGCACATCGAATGGACTTTAAAGTTCCCAATGAGCAAGGACAGCCAGATTGAGAGGGCTATAGGCTCTGAGCACTTTGCTTGAATGGGGAAGGAAAGGTTTGAGTGAAGCCTCGTGACTCAATGCCACCATGCTGGCTATTCCCCCACTTACTCTGCAAATGAGACACAAGACAGCAATGTTTAAGGTCAAATCAATATTTTATGAAAAATGTAACAGTATCACCCCCCCCCCCCAACAAAGCCCACAATAATTCAACGGATACACACTTATGGACATAAAACTGCATCATGCAATGAACAACATGAAGATAAAAAGAAAGACTGCATCCTGCAGCACACAATATGAAACATCAGTTAACACTGCATTCTGTAGTGCACTACTTTGTTGCGATGCCCTAATGTTTATAGGTCATGTTTTTACTCCCCCTTCCCTTCAACCCTTTCACATACCTGCTGCTCCTCCTCAATGTGGCATCATGGTGTGCAGCAAGGATGCTAGAGGGCTGCTGTCTTGGGGGGTTCAGACAATAGAGACGGCGTTTGAGGACGCACTGGACCAGTTCCTGACCTGGAAGGTTAGGCTTCCGACTGGTGCACCTCTTCCTCAGCGTTACCAGTCACAGGTGGTTCGGGTGTGAGCTGTCGTTGGTGCATGGTTTGCGAGCAAGTGGTGGGAGCCGGAATGCTGTCATCCCGAGGAATGCTAGCATCTCTCATTTCCCTGGAGCTACTCTGTTGCCGACGGGGCTGGGCTTTAGCAACTGGAGCACGACGTAAAGCATCAACTTGCTGACCTGCTTCGGCACCGTTACTTTCCCATGGGACAGTGGGAAACGCAGAGAGTATGGAGGCAGACATGGACTGCATCACTTGCCCAAGCTGGAGCAGAGCTTGTGCCTGTGATGTGCCCGAGTATGCTATGTGATCAAGGGCACACGTCATACTCTCTGGAACTCCACTGTTGCTGCTCGAGGCCACCAGCCTTTGTGTGTGGGCAATGAGGGTCTCGCTGGACTCAAGGCTCACGGGGACAATCTGTAGCCCTACCTCTGTAACAGTCGTAGTGAGCTGATCGATTCTCGTGGGGATCCGTCTCAATGCATCAATGAGCTCATGGTGCATCGCTGTGCTTTCCCTGGACATTGCCAACATGTCCAGTTCTATGTCTGCCTGTCTGTTAGTAGACCGACTTTGCCGACTCACCCTCCTGAGAACTGGCCTGCGGGATTCCACCCCAGCACTGCGTTGCTGCACGCCACTGGGGCCAAGAGCCTCCGAGTCGTCAAACCCCGGGAACTCATTCCCGATGGGACATCTGGTGGGCTGCGATGCTCCGTCAGAGCCGTATCATCCATTTCCTCATCCTCTAAACAATGATCTAATGTGGACGCATGCTGCACCTGTGGCTGGTCATCTGGAAGTAGAAAGCAACAGATGAGTGGTTAGCAGCAGGGGAAGGGGCAGGGGACATGAGGAAGGCTCATTAGAAGGTCTGCCGCTACTCCATTATATCTCTCAATGCAGTGTTTTGTGTCACGTGATCCATTTACATACCTCACCATCCGAAGGGGGCTCAGCACCAACCCCGGCAACTGTCCGACCTGGGACTCCAATATGGGCTGAGACCTTCTCCTCCACATCAATCAGAGGAAGTGTTTGAGGTGGACCCCCGCCTGTCCGCAGTTGCTCCCTCCGGTGGTGGGAGTGCTTCAACTGAAAATATAAAAGTGGGAAGTGTTAAAAAAGGGTGCACCTGCTGTTGTGGCAGAGACCACCAAAGTAGTTTAGGCCACACTATGTGAATGTTCTGAAGGCCTCCATTTAATGCGCTTCGATCTTGCATGTGCTTCGTCAGTATGTATTCAAAGGTCATGGGCATCTAACATGAGGTCTGTAAGAGATCTTTCTGAAAGAGATAGGAGCAGTTGCCGTGCATTGCGGTGGATGATGCTAATTATGTACATAGATCATTCAACGTCAATAGAGTGCCAAAGTAAGCCTTTCTTTCTGTTATGCATTGTGAGAGGCACCCTGCAGAGTGTTGAGAGAGACAAAAGGCATGAGAAAAATCAGATAGTGTGTGAGATTTGTCTTTGAAGTTATGGAGGCTTGCATAGATGAAAATGTTGATAAACTTTTTTCGGCATTGTGTACCAGTCCTGGGCACAGTGTCTGCAACAGAGACCTCTCGTGCTATGCCCCTCCATAGATGCTTGAACACTGGAGGCAGTGGTCTGGATCCCTCTGGAAGATGGAGTGCAGCCCACTTCCTCTCCACCGTGCCCACCGACATTTCACTGGCCTCATGGGTGAAGCGCCTGGCACACTGCCTTCCCTTCTCCTCCATCTTAGCTGGAGTGGGCCGGTTTAAATGCGCACGCGCGCAAGAAGTTGCCGCGCCCTACATTAGCGTCTGTGATCAGAAAAAAAGTCAGGAGCAGAAAAAAAATTCAAAGCACATTAATTTCCTGTCATAAATCTGCTTCATGGTTTACTCTGAACTATATGCTCTGACAGCAGGTGTATCTCTGTCTATCATGGGGAAGATAAGTATATTGTGGGTACTCCATACAATTTCCATGATGTAATCCTGCAATACATTAGTTTATTGTTATCCCAAAGTTTCAGCTCTAGCGTACAGAGTCTGTCGTTTAACGCCAATGATCCTCCGTAGCATTTTGTTGGCGAAAATTCCTTATGAGGTCGCAAATGTTTTCCCAGCGCAAACTTTTGCACTATGCCACGAATTGGGCCCGGAAATCCTAAAACCCCCAAATCCAGCACTACAAGTACCTCTGGCTATGCTCTGCAATAGGCAGTTATAGCAATAAAGATTAGAATCACAGAAATTTATGGCACAGAAGTTGGCCATTCATCCCATCATGCCTATGCCTGCAGAAAAAGAGCTATCCAGCCTACTCCTACTTTATAGCTCTTGGCCCACAGCCCTGTAGTTTCAGCTGCATATCCAAGTACTTCTTAAATGCGGTGAGGGTTTCTGCCTCCACCACCCTTTCAGGCAGTGAGTTCCAGACTTGTTTTGTTCCAGTATTGTTGATATCTGTGTGTTGGAGGCTAGGTCAATCCTGTTTTTATGATTGGCAGTGTTTAGACACACTGGCACAAGGGTTAATATTATGCATATATTATTGATTAGCCAGAGTTATTTATTGCTTTACTGTGGGAGGCAGGGAAAAAGCTTTGGGATAACAAACTAATGTATTGCAGGGTTACACAATTGAAATTGTATGGAGTATCCACAATACACTTCTCTTCCCCATGATAGGCAGAGATACACCTGCTGTCAGAGCATATAGTTCAGAGTAAAACCATGAAGCAGATTTATGACAGGAAATTCATGTACACATGAACAATAATGAACAGATAAACAGAATATAGTGCTTGACATACTTTAAACTCCGCTGCAATCAAAATATGAGTTCTTTAAGCTGAGACTTTTGATGATTAAGTGGAGAATGTCTGTATCCATAATGTCGTCTTGATGTGGAAGATGAAAGGTTAAAATGAGTGAACTAAGCATCCTAGCATTGGTTCTCAGATATACACATCCAATGTTTGAAGTGCAAGTCAGCTTCTTTGAAGAAGCCCCCACTTGCTTTTCAATCAGCCCATAATTATATTAATTAGTTCTGACACCATAGTAGAAAGGGATGTGGACAACCACTCCAGTGCAGTGTGAGGAATCTTTACTCTGTCAAACCTGAAAAAAGCCCTTTGAAATTTCCATTTTTCAGGACATCCCTTTAACGATTGTGGCCAGTGACACTGCTACACTTGCCCCAATATCATTTAACAAACTAGCTCGGCAATCTTGACTTAGGAATAAAAACAGAAAATGTTGGAAGTAATCAATAGATCAGACAGCATCTGTGGCGAGGGAAACAGAATTAACGCTTCAGGTCGATGACCCTTGATGCGAGAGGATGGAAGGCAAAAGAGATTAAGGGAAAAAAGGGATGATGGTGAAAGGCAAAAGGAGATGGTAATGGGGCAAGTTAAGAAACAAATGAGTCTAGATGAGGTGTAAATAGAAATGGCAGAATCATCAACAGCTGCCATGGGGGGCGGGGGGTGGAAGAGCCAGGGATTATGGTCTGAAATTGTTGAACTTGATGTTGAGTCCAGAAGGCTGTAAAATGCCTAAAGGAAAGATAAGGTGGTGTTCCTCGAGCTTACGTTGAGCTTCGTTGGAACAGTGTAAGAGGCCGAAGACGGAGAGATACAAATATATCGTTGTTTCACCTAGGAGGATTGTTTGGGACCCTGGACAGTGAAAAGGGAGGCGGTAAAAGGGCAGGTGCAATGATTTACTTGCACTTCTTTAATTTAGTATACTGCTCACGATGCGGTCTCCTCTATATTGGGGAGACCAAATGCAAATTGGGTGACTACTTTGCACCAATACCATCTCCTTTTGCCTTGCGCCATCATCCCTTTTGTCTCTTCATCTCTTCTGTCTTCCATCCTATCACAGACATTCTCTTTTGTTCTTTCCTCCCCGCTCCCCTTTCCCTGCCCCTACACTTGATTAAAAATCTGTTACATCTCTAACTTTTCAAATTCTAATGAAGGGCCATTGACCTGAAACGTTAACTCTGTTTCTCTCTCCACAGATGCTGCCTGACCTGCTGAGTATTTACAGCATTTTCTGTTTTTATTTCATTTTCCAGCACCACAGTATTTTGCACTTGACTTAGTAACTTTTGTTTATAGCCAATACATAAGCAGAGGCATTTCCCCTCCCCACCCCGGGCTAGCAGCTATTCCCCAGACAATGCCATACCTTTCTTTACCATCGATCTCTGCGATAAAGAAGAGCTCTTCAGAGTGCAGCTCCAAAAGGTTACTTAAAACGCATTGGCTTAGCTAAAAGCTCCTGTAAAATTATATCATACAGGAATATTTTAAGGTATGATTCAAAACAAAGCCTCTCGAAAATCACAGTACCCTGGCATGACCTATGTATTGATTAAATTTATATTAACGTTATCTGACATATCACACTTTGTACATGTGTGTGGAGAGAAGACACATTAAATTGGAATTTACGTGAGTGGTGCCTCCCAGAACAGCCTCTTCAGCAATGCCTTTCTATGATCCTCAACTCACACCCCCCCCCTCCCCCCCCTCCCCCTCCACACCCGGTCTGCGCTATTTGTGCATTCTACGGAGCATCTCACAGCAATTAACTCATCCACTACGAGATCTGTTTCTTGCTTGCTTTCTTCTAACAAACGTAATTTTTCAAATCTTTTTTCCTTGGTAAGTATGCCATTTCTGATCACCTCAGACAGTGCTTTTAGTGTGCAGTTACCTGTTGGGTGTTAGAAATATGGCAAGTTTAAGCCAATTTCTGGTCACTTTCATAATCAGGATCGACTGTAAATCAATCTGGTGGATATATTGTGTTTAATTAGAGTTTAAGATGGAATATAATACATTAGTTATATAGCAAAACATACAACCGTAAACAGATAGTTAATACCCATCCCGATTGGACAAATGGCTGGTACACGTGAGCAGTTTTCTGGCTTGCAGTCTCTTTCTCTGTCTAGAACTTCCTTCAGTGAAGCATAGGATCACTCGAAAAGTGTTCGACCAGCTCAACTTCTGTTTCGCCCTCCCCTCACACCGTCTATGCTAAACAGATCTCTAAGTGCTACTTTAATTCTCTTTTTAGGGGTAGGCCTGACATGGGATATTTGCAAAACTTTTTGACCTATAGAGGTTTCCCTAAAAACTTAATATCCAATAAGGCTTCTAGTTCTTTGTCTCGATTCTTGTTTCAAGAACCCACCTTAATGATGTATTACGATTTTGGCCACATGTCACTCTGCTTATACTAACCCAGAGTTTCTTCCTGTGGAAATCTCTCTCGACCCCATTCTCTCCTTTGATCCCATGAAGCCAAATCAGAAAACGGCCGTTACTGTTATGTATGTAACTATGTAATACTTGCCACCAGACTGTTGGAGTCCTAATGGTCACCTGCACACATGTGCAGGGCCAGTATAAAAGGTTGGCTGCCATGTTGTTTAGGCACTCTGGAGTTGTAATAAAGAAGACTTTTGTCACACTAAGTTTAGCTCACAGTACTCAGCCTCGTGGAGTTCTTCTATATACAACAATTGGCGACAAGTAACAGAATACGAACCTTCACACAACCATGGCTGCCGTTGGAATGTTAGAGAGATTTGTAGAGGGTGGTGATTGGGAAGCCTTTGTCGAGCGTCTCGACCAGTACTTTGTGGCCAATGAGCTGGAAGGAGACACTAACGTGGCCAAGTGCAGGGCGGTTCTCCTCATCATCTTTGGGTCTAAAATATAAGGCCTCATCAAGAATCTGCTCGCACTGACAAAACCAATGGCGAATGAATATACAGAGTTGTGCACCCTGGTTCGGGACCACCTCAAGCCGAAGGAGAGTTCCTCATGGCCAGATATCGTTTTTACATGCAACATCCCTCCGGGGGCCAGGACATGGTGGATTATGTCGCCGACCTGAGACGCCTCGCAGAACCTTGCGGTTTTGGAGCTGCGTTGGGGCAAATGCCGCGGGATTTTTTTCGTGTTGGGCATCAGCCACGAGGTCATTCTTTGAAAGCTGCTGGCTGCTGAAACCCTAGACCTGAGCAGGGCCATCACGATTGCCCAGCCATGCATGGCCACAGATGATAACACCAAACAGATATCTTCTCAACATCGAAGCTCACCGGCAAGTACTGTGCATAAAATGACGTCGCTAGCAGGCCGAACTGCATATGGCAGGGCCCATACGTCTGCGGCTGCAAGACCTGCGATGACTCAGAGTCCGCCATCGGGAGTGAATGTGAATCCATTAGCACTGTGTTGGCGCTGCGGGGATAATCATCTAACCCATCAATGTCGATTCAAGCACTACGTGTGCAAAGGCTGCACAATGATGGGGCACCTCCAGCGAATGTGCAAATGTGCTGTGACATACCACATGGCAGAGGATGATCGATCCAGCGTGGATCACGCAGCACAGGCAACTCAACCCGAGGAAGAAGTGTATGGGGTACATACTTTCACCACCAAGAGCCCTCCTGTAATGCTGAAAGTCAAATTAAATGGAGGTCCAGTATCCATGGAGTTGGACACGGGGGCGAGTCAGTCAATAATGAACCAGAAGGCTTTCGAGAAACAGTGTGGCAATAAAGCACAAAGGCCCAAACTGAGCCCGATTATTGCAAAGCTGCGTACCTACACCAAAGAGCTCATACCAGTCATTGGAAGTACGGCAGTGAAGGTATCGTATGATGGAGCTGTGCATGACCTATCATTGTGGATTGTTGCAGGCAATGGCCCAAAGCTGTTCGGCAGAAGCTGGCTAGAAAAGATTAGATGGAATTGGAACGACATCAAAGTACTATCTTCAGTGGATGATGCCTCATGTATTCAAGTGCTGAGCAAGTTTCTCACACTATTCGAACCAGGCATCGGCAACTTCACAGGCGCTAAGGTACAGATCCATCTAGGCCCCGATGCACGGCCCGTCCATCACAAGGCTCGGGTGGTTCCATACATGATGAGGAAGAAAGTCGAGATCGAACTGGACAGACTCCAATGCAAAGGAATCATATCGGCAGTCGAGTTCAACGAGTGGGCCAGTCCAATTGTTCCGGTGTTGAAAAGCAATGGCACGGTCAGAATCTGCGGAGACTACAAGGTAACGATTAACTGAGTCTCACTACAGGACCAGTACCCGCTGTCCAAGGCGGATGACCTATTCGCAGCGTTAGAGGGGGAAAAGTCGTTCACCAAGTTGGACCTAACCTCTGCCTACATGACGCAGGAGCTGGCTGAATCTTCAAAAAGACTGACGTGCATCAGCACACACAAAGGGCTGTTTATATACCATAGGTGCCCTTCTGGGATTCGCTTGGCTGCAGCCATTTTCCAGAGAAACATGGAGAGTTTGCTGAAATCTGTTCCGCGCACCATTGTGTTTCAAGACGACATCCTGATCACTGGTCGTGACACCATCGAACATCTACACAACCTGGAAGAGGTTCTAAGTCGCTTAGACAGAGTGGGACTCAGACTGAAATGCTCCAAATGTGTTTTCCTGACGCCAGAAGTCAAATTTTTGGGGAGAAAGATTGCAGCAGATGGCATCAGGCCCACAGACTCAAAGACAGAGGCCATCAAGAATGCACCCAGACCACAGAATGTGACAGAGCTGCATTTGTTTCTGGGACTCCTCAACTATTTTGGTAACTCTCTTCCCAGGTTGAGCACGTTGTTAGAGCTTTGCACATGTTGCTACGTAAGGGTGACGACTGGGTTTGGGGCAAATCTCAAGACACAGCCTTTGAGAAGGCCAGGAACCTGCTATGTTCAAATAAGTTACTTGTACACCATGACCCATGTGAACGTTTAGTGCTAGCTTGTGAATCCTCATCGTACGGGGTCGGCTGTGTGTTACAGCAAGCCAATGTATCGGGCAACCTCCAACCGGTTGCATACGCGTCTAGAAGTCTGTCTAAGGCTGAGAGAGCCCATAGTATGGTCGAGAAAGAGGCGTTAGCATGTGTATATGTGGTTAAGAAAATGCACCAACACCTATTTGGACGTCGGTTGGAGCTTGAAATCGACCATAAGCCGCTCATTTAGCTGTTTTCAGAGAGCAAAGATGGGCACTAATATTATCCGCTTATGGCTATGTTATCCGCCACAGACCAGGCACTGAAAACTGTGCCGATGCTCTTAGCCGGCTACCATTACCCACCACTGGGGTTGAAATGGCGCAGCCCGCAGACTTGCTACTGCTAATGGATGCTTTTGAGAGCGAGGGGTCACTCATCACAGCTCACCAGATCAGGACCTGGACCAGCCAGGATCCTGTGCTATCATTAGTAAAGAGTTGCATCCTAAATGGGAACTGGTCGGCTGTTCCCGGGGAAATGCAAGATGAAATTAAGCCATTTCACCGACGCAAAGCTGAAATGTCTATCCAGTCGGATTGTCTCTTAAGGGGTAATCGCATGGTTTTGCCAAAAAAAAGCAGGGAAACATTTATCGGTGTCCTACACAGTACGCATCCAGGCATTGTCATGATGAAGGCAATTGCCAGGTCGCATGTTTGGTGGCCTGGCATTGACTCGGACTTGGAGTCATACGTGCATCAGTGCAACACTTGCTCACAACTGAGCAATGCACCAAGGGAGGCTCCACTGAGTCTGTGGTCATGACCCTCCAAACCGTGGTACAGGATCCACGTAGAGTTTGCCGGCCCCTTTCTAGGAAAGATGTTTTTAGTAGTTGTGGACGCTTACTCCAAATGCATAATCATGTCATCCAGCACGTCCACAGCCACCATTGAAAGCCACCGGGCCATGTTCGCCACCCATGGCTTGCCCGACGTCCTTGTCAGCGACAATGGACCGTGTTTCACCAGCTTGGAATTCAACGAGTTTATGTCCTGCAATGGCATCAAGCATGTCAGGTCTGCTCCGTTTAAGCCCACGTCTAACGGTCAAGTGGAGCGGGCAGTCCAAACAATCAAGCAGAGCATGAAACGCATGACGGATGGCTCTCTGCAGACCCGCTTGTCTCGCATTCTGCTCAGTTACCGGATGCGACCCCACTCGCTCACCGGCAGAATTGTTAATGAAGAGAGCCCTCAAAACCAGGCACCCCCTAGTCCACCCAGATTTTAATGATCACGTGGAAACCCGGCGACACCGGCAGAACATGTACCACGATCGCACGGCTGTTTCATGTAACATTGATGTTAACGACCCTGTGTTTGTCCTGAATTAAGGTCATGGTCCCAAGTGGATTGCTGGCACTGTTTTGGCCAAGGAAGGGAATAGGATGTTTATAATCAAACTGTTAAATGGGCAAACGTGCAGAAAGCATTTGGATCAGACCAAATTGTGATTTACTGACAACCAGGGGTGACTTGAAGAGGACATCACCATCGACGATCCATGACACACCCAACCTGCAATCGACCTCGTTGTCAATCATGAGGATGAACCCACCGTTCCTGACAGTCCTGTCAGACCAGCCGAGGTGCAGTGCAGCAATGGTCCGGCCAACTCATACATGCCAGGGTTTGAACTTAGATGATCAACCAGGGAGTGAAGGGCTTTGGATCGCCTCAACTTGTAAATAATTTGTACCGGAGACTTTGGGGGGCGGGGGGGGGGGGGGGGCGTGGGGGAGTGATGTTACGTATGTAACTGTGTCATACTTGCCACCAGAGGGCACGACTGTTGGAGTCCTAATGGTCACCTGCACACATGTGCAGGGCCAGTATAGGCACTCTGGAGTTGTAATAAAGAAGACTAAGGTCACACTATGTTTAGCTCATAGTACTCAGCTTCGTGGAGTTCTTCTGTACACAACAGTTATCTCTTTTACGACGTAGCAACATGTTTACGTTAACTCTCTCAACTTCCATTTATTATCTTCGCCAGCAGTTTTGTTAAGAAACTTCAAACCCTACCTTTCGCATTATACATAACATACATAAACAAGGTTCATGTCTTAACTTAAAAACAACAGATAATCGTTTAGCAATAGGGAGATTGTATATAGTACAAAGAACTATACCCTCCATTTCTATAGACTTTTGATTCGAATAGACTTTCTGTCTGCAGTTCAAAACAACGATTTAAGCACAGCATTTGTATCAGTTTTATACATTCATACTAGTTATATACATTTTTAGGCATTCCTGATTTCTAACATGGGGTCATTTCTACTTGTGGGGATGCAGACTGATAGTGGTAAATTAAGTCCTGGGGGAACTAAAAGTGGAGCAGAATTGCCCTGGCAATAACTGTACCTAATTACCACCACAAAACTATCTGAGGAACCTAGACACCTATTCTCTATCGAACAGAAGATCAAGGCCTTAGAAATAGGTTATGCTTCTCAAACTAAAATCTTATTTCAAAAAAATTCTGGCAATGGAAAATTTGGAATTGTATTTCTAAAGACCAGAGCAGTTTTATGAATAGGGGGAGAGTGAGCGAGTACTGATGCATCAAATTAAGAAAGAAAAAATAAAATACAGCAATAACCATCAAAGGGAATATTCATAGGGACTTAGACTGAACCATATTATTTTATGAAAAATTGCATACTTTTTGAGATTGATCCTGTGGAGATGGGGGTCAAACTTCCACAATTGCAGATTCAAATAAAAACTTAATGGAAAAGAATGAAAATGCCTGGGCCACGAAGGATCTTCAATGTATTAGCCCCTTGGCTTTGATAGATTTTTACTGTTTCTTCTTCCTTCCTCCTCATTGAAAGTCATTGACACCTTGCTGGGGTATAGATCCACAGTTGCCACTCATACCTACCACCTTGTACCTCACTAAAGGGATTGATGTTCACTTGTGAGTCACTACAGAGTGACAGCAAGCTATCCTCACCCTCTCCTAATATCGCTCACAAGATAAACTCATTGGACTATTAGAGAGTCACTTTTGTCGATTTTTTTTAATAACCTTGATTTTACGGTGTTCAATGAAACACAAATAGGATAAACTTATCGAGACACTCATTATGATTTTGGTACAAGTTTATTGAAAGCCCAGTTAGCAGCATATGTATCAGGGAACGGTGGCATAGTGGTTATGTTAATGGACTAGTAATCCAGAGGCTTGCTCTAATAATCCGGAGACGTGAGTTCAAATCCCACCACAGCAGCTGTGGAATTTAAATTCAGTTACTTAAATAAATCTGGAATAAAATGCGAGCATTAGTAAAGGTGACCATGAAACTACCAGATTGTCATAAAAACTCACTGGTTCATTAATGTCCTTTAGGAAAGGAAAATGTGCCCTTACCTGGTCTGGCCTATTTGTGCTCCAGATCAAGCCGCACCTCGAGCCAAGCTGTTTCAGTACAGCTACAACACTGGCATCTACCCGACAATGTGGAGAACAGCTCAGGTATGCCATGTCCAAAAGAAACAGGACAAATTCAATCCGACCAATTACCGCCCCATCAGTCTACTCTCGGTCATCAGCAAAGTGATAGAAAGTATCATCAACAGTGCTATCAAGCGGCACTTACTTACTTAACGATGCTCAGTTTGGGTTCTGCCAGGACCACTCGGCTCCAGACCTCATTACAGCCTTAGTCCAAACATGGTCAAAAGAGCTGAATTCCAGAGGTGAGGTGAGAGTGACATCAAGGCAGCATTTGACTAACTGTGTTTAAAATTGAAGACAATGGAAATTAGGTGGAAAACTCTCCACTGGCTGGAGTCATACCTAGCACAAAGGAAGGTGGTTGTTAGAGATCTATCATCTCATCCCCAGGACATAGCTGCAGGAGTTCCTCAGGGCAGTGTCCGAGGCCAACCATCTTCAGCTTCCCTCAATCATTGGCAGAAAAATTTAAAGAGCAAGTTATTATTTACATGGAGAAAGATTGCAAAGTGCCGTAGTACAGCAGGACCTGGGGGTACTTGTGCATGAAACACAAAAGAATAGCATGCAGGTATAGCAAGTGATCCGGAAGGCCAATGGTATCTTGGCCTTTATTGCAAAGGGGACAGAGTATAAAAGCAGGGAATCAATTATTGAAGATTAAATAGCAGCGCATTTGGAAAGCAGTGACAGGATCGGTCCAGGTCAGCATGGATTTATGAAAGGGAAATCATGCTTAACAAATCTTCTAGAGTTTTTTGAGGATGTAACTAGTCGAGTGGACAAGGGAGAACCAGTGGATGTGGTGCATTTAGACTTTCAACAGGCCCCACACAAGATATTAATGTGCAAAATTAAAGCACATTGTATTGGGGGTAATGTACTGACGTGAATAGAGAACTGGTTGGCAGACAGGAAGCAGAGAGCAGGCATAAACGGGTCCTTTTCGGAATGGCAGGCAGTGACTAGTGGGGTACCGCAAGGTTCAGTGTTGGAACCCCAGCTATTTACAATATACATTAATGATTTGGACGAAAGAATTAAATGTAATATCTCCAAGTTTGCAGATGATGCTAAGCTGGGTGGTAGTGTGAGCTGTGAGGAGGACGCTAAGAGGCAGCAGGGTGACTTGGACAGGTTAGGTGAGTGGACAAATGCATGGCAGATGCGGTATAATGTAGATAAATGTGAGGTTATCCACTTTGGTGGTAAAAACAGGAAGGCAGATTATTATTTGAACGGTGACAGATTAGTAAAAGGGGAGGTGCAACGAGACCTGGGTGTCATGGTAC
Organism: Pristiophorus japonicus; assembly: GCF_044704955.1. NCBI lineage: Eukaryota > Metazoa > Chordata > Chondrichthyes > Pristiophoridae > Pristiophorus > Pristiophorus japonicus. The sequence continues at coordinate 55,912,548 of NC_091987.1, forward strand.
ATCAGTCATTGAAAGTTGGAATACAGGTACAGCAGGCGGTGAAGACGGCAAATGGCATGTTGGCCTTCATAGTGAGAGGATTTGAGTATAGGAGCAGGGAGGTCTTACTATGGTTGTACAGGCCTTGGTGAGGCCACACCTTGAATATTGTGTACAGTTTTGGTCTCCTAATCTGAGGAAGGACATTCTTGCTATTGAGGGAGTGCAGCGAAGTTTCACTAGACTGATTCCCGGGATGGCAGGACTGACATATGAAGAAAGACTGGATTGACTAGGCTTATATTCAATGGAATTTAGAAGAATGAGAGGGGATCTCATAGAAACATATAAAATTCTGATGGGATTGGACAGGTTAGATGCAGGAAGAATGTTTCCGATGTTGAGGGAAGTCCAGAATCAGGGGTCACAGTCTAAGGATAAGGGGTAAGCCATTTAGGACCGAGATGAGGAGAAACGTCTTCACTCAGAGTTGTGAGCATGTGGAATTCCCTACCACAGAAAATTGTTGAGGTCAGTTCATTAGATCTACTCAAAAGGGAGTTAGATGTGGCCCTTACGGCTAAAGGGATCAAGGGGTATGGAGAGAAAGCAGGAATGGGGTACTGAAGTGCATAATTAGCCATGATCATATTGAATAGTGGTGCAGGCTCGAAGGGCCGAATGGCCTACTCCTGCACCTATTTTCTATGTTTCTATGTCTTGTTACAGCTATATAAGGTATTGGTGAGGCCACACCTGGAATACTGCGTGCAATTTTGATTTCCATATTTACGAAAGGATATACTTGCTTTGGAGGCAGTTCAAAGAAGGTTCACTAGGTTGATTCCGGGGATGAGGGGGTTGACTTATGAGGAAAGGTTGAGTAGGTTGAGCCTTTACTCATTGGAATTCAGAAGAATGAGCGGTGATCTTATTGAAACGTATAAGCTTATGAGGAGGCTTGACAAGGTGGATGCAGAGAGGATGTTTCCACTGATGGGGGAGACTAGAACTAGAGGGCATGATCTTAGAATAAGGGGTCACCCATTTAAAACAGAGATGAGGAGAAATTTCTTCTCTGAGGGTTGTAAATCTGTGGAATTCGCTGCCTCAGAGAGCTGTGGAAGTTGGGACATTGAATAAATTTAAGACAGAAATAAACAGTTTCTTAAATGATAAGGGGATAAGGGGTTATGGGGAGCGGGCGGGGAAGTGGAACTGAGTCCATGATCAGATCAGCCATGATCTTATTGAATGGCAGAGCAGGCTCGAGGGGTAGTATGGCTTACTCGTGTTCATATTTCTTATGTTCTTATAAGGGCAGAAGTGGGGATGTTCGCTGATGACTGCACAGTGTTCAGTTCCACTTGCACTCCTCAGGCAATGAAACAGTCAATGCCTGCATGCAGCAAGACCTGGATGACATTGAGACTTGAGCTGATAAGTGGCAAGTAACATTCGCAGCACACAAGTACCAGGCAATGACTATCTCCAATAAGCGAGAGTCTAACCGCCACCCGTTGACATTCAACGGCATTACCATCGCTGAATTCCCCCACCATCAATATCTTGGGGTCACCATTGATCAGAAACTTAACTGGACCAGCCACATAAATACTATGGCTACAAGAACAGGTCAGAGGCTGGGTATTCTGTGGCGAGTGTCTCACCTCCTGTCACCCCAAAGCCTTTCCATCATCTACAAGGCACAAGTCAGAAATGTCATGGAATAATCTCCACCTGCCTGGATGAGCGCAGTTCCAACAACACTCAAGAAGCTTAGCACCATCCAGGACAAAGCAGCCCGCTTGATTGGCACCCCATCCACCACATTAAATATTCACATTCTCCACCAGGAATGCACCGTGTACAGTCTGCTGTGTGTACCATTTACAAGATGCACTGCAGCAACTCACAAAGGCTTCTTGGACAGCACCTCCCAAACCCACGACCTCCAACACCTAGAAGAACTAGGGCTGCAGGCACTATCACCATCACCTCCAAACTCCTGTCCAAGTCACACACTGTCCTGACTTAGAAATATATCACTATTCCTTCATCATCGCTGGGTCAAAATCCTGGAACTCCCTCTCTAACAGCACTGTTGGGATTACCTTCACCACACAGACTCCAGCGGATCAAGAAGGTGGCTCACCACCACCTTCTCGAGGGCAATTAGGGATGGGCAATAAATGCTGGCCTTGCCAGTGATGCCCATATCTCAGGAACAATTTTTTTTTAAAGTCTGTTGATAGCATACGCTTCTTATCCTATTCTGCCATTACTGCATACTTAACTTCCTCTTTCTAAGCTTCTATGCAATAATTACCCAAGTCTCATTCTTCCCCATGTGACTGACTACAGCTCATGAGTCTACACAATTCCCAATTTGCGTAGCCATGGTAAGTGGTGCTGATCTTTGACACTACCCACCTGAGGCCTCTGAAAATTGTGCCTTTCACCCAACGCTCCCTCCTATGGCCACTCTTCAGCCTATCTGAATGAAGTTGCATTTCCACACTCCCTCCTGCCACCTCTTGGCACTCCCGCTCACTCCCCACCTCTTGCCCGAAGCACTGATGGCCTTCTCCCTACTATCAGTTTACTCCACTCAGAAAAGCCTCAAGACCACATTCCCATTTGCACCTGAGAAACTCTTTTAATTGATTTAAAATGCTTATTCCACTTTTACTATCTGAACTCTGTAAGTGCTTTAAAGAGTTTAAAGCCAGTGAAGCAATGGATTTAGCAATGGGAATTCCTCTCTTTCTGTGTTATGAAGAGAGGATCAGGAAATGAAAGTGGCTAGATTAGTCAAACTTAGAGTGAGGCAACACCGATGACATTTGTTTCCAACATGTTGATATCCACTCATCAGTTCTTAAAGACCTAGATGATCTTACGTGGACGTTATGGTTCATCAGTGCTTCAGAAGGCTGGGCTTTCCCCATGAGGCTATTGGGAGTTATGCCAGCTGTGAACTAAAAATCTATAGTGCACTTGAAGGAAAGGAACAGCATTGTCTCTAATAGTTAAAGCAACAACTGCATTGAATTATTTCTAAACACTGGATCTTTCCAGGTAGTGTTAGGTGTCATTTGACACACCAATCAGGCAGCAGCTCACTATAGGTGCTCAGCCTTGGCTCAGTGGCAGTACTTTTGCTTCTGAGTCAAAAGGTCATAAGTTCAAGCTCCACTCCAGGACTTGGAACATTTATTCTAGGCTGACACTTCAGTGCAGGACTGAGAGAATGCAGCATTGTCAGAAGTGTAATCTTTTGGATAAGACATTGGGCTCAATTCTCCCCAATTATCTGCGCCATTTGTTTGGCGTAAATTAAAATATCCAAGTTTCCCCAAAGTTTCTGGGCCAGCGTAACTCAGTTAGTTATGATTTTTTTAGGTTAGTATTTTTTTGCGTCTGCGTCAATTTTTCACATTTAAGCAAGTTTGGCCAACTTACATTTTTCCGAGAACGGCGTATGTGACCACTCCCAAAAAACCTTCTGGGCACTTAAGAAAAATCAGCGCGTATTAAAAAATTGGCGCAGAAAGACGCCATTGTTTTTAGGCGAAGTTTTGGAGGGCGTTAAGAAGACAAAGAATATGCATCATGCAGCTTAATTTTTTCAAAGTCAAAAGGGAGAAAATGGAAGTCTAATGCACTTCTTTAATTTTTGTTTTTTATTTCAAAGTATCACGCCACCACCGAACGTCTCCTCACCGGACTCGAGGGTCGGAGCATCGGCTGGCAGAATTGATCAATCGCCTGGACATGGGCTCGGGGCTCGGTTGCAAAAGAAGCCCGGGGCCGGGGGGGGTGGGGAGAAGCAGAACTGAAGGGATGAGAACCCTTATACATACAACAGCCTGAAAAGAAGCTCGTGGGCGGGGGGGGTGCTGGGGGGGCTGGTGGTGGATGCTGAGCGCCTGTGTCCAGCCGAGAGCGATTCTACCAGCCAACCCTTGAGCCTGGTGAGGAGACGATCGTACTTTGAAAAAATTCTGCAGTTGAAGAATTGCATTAGACTTTGTTGCCCCAAATGTCTTCATTTAATGCCAAGCTTCCCGTTCTAAGCAAGCCTATTGCGCATGCGTAGACCAAGGTATGATCCATACTAGGGCATTAACCTTGGGGGGAGAGAGAGAGGAAAGAAGATTTGAGTCCTTTGTCCTGCTGTTTTGAGATTCTTGCAAAGCTACAATTTAATTATGGGGGCAATACTGACAATGCCATACCTCTTGCAAGTCTTCTGCATGATGGTGCTGCAGAGGAGACGATTGATTAGACATCATCGCATAAGGAACCTCAGAGCACGTAGGAAGATGGGCAGAAGGTCTTACCCACATCGGGTATATTGAGACAGGCATTCATACCGGCACTTGAGTGATGCAGGCTGTGTGAGAAGGCTGCATTTCCACAAAGAAGTTGTAATGGAGATCTGTGAGTTAGTAAAAGCAGACCTGCACTCTAGAAACAAATGGAGGACTGCTTTGTCAGTTGAATTAAAGGTTACAGCTGCACTTTCATTTTGTGCATCTAGATCATTCCAGGCCAGAACTGGGGATGTGTGCGCCATTTCTCAACATGCAACACAGATCAGCATTCGGCAGGTGACTGCTGCACTATATGCCAGAGGAATAACGACATAACGTTCCCATGACCACCCAGGCAATGCATGACAGGCTGTGGGCTTCTCCAGGATTGCTGGCTTCCCAATGGTACAGAGCTGCATTGATTGTTCCCACATCGCCTTGCGAGCACCTTTGGAGGATTCCGAGATGTACAGGAACAGAAAAGGCTTCCATTCTGTGAATGTGCAGCTTGTCTGTGATTATATGCATTATATCATGTCAGTTGATGCAAGATACCCTGGGAGCACTCATGATGCATTCATCTTATGCGAGAGCGCTATATCTGCCATGTTTGAGCAGCAGCCAGAAGGGCAGAGCTGGCTACTGGGAGACAAAGGGTACGGCCTTGCCATCTGGCTTATGACGCCCCTACGTGTAACCTGGACGGAAGCTGACCAGGAATACAACATGTCGCACATTGCGACGTGCAACATAATAGAGAGGACCATTTTCAGCTTGAAGCAGTGTTTCCAATGCCTGGACCATTCCGGAGGCTACCTGCAACTCTCCCCTGAAATTGTCGGCCAGTTCACTGTTGTGTGCTGCATGCTGCATAACTTAGCCATCATGAGGCAGCAGCAGCTAGTAGTAGAAGATCCACCTGAGGTGAGAATGGCTGATGATGAGGAGTAAGGTGCATATGACGAGGAGGAGGAGGAGGAGAAAGGCATGCAACTACCTGAACCGGAGCACGACGATGGAGGAGGGTAGGCCGTCGTGTCCCTTTAACCATTCCTCGAGCCTTGCGCCAGCAGCTCATCCATGAACGCTTTGCTGCCTGAAGGCTCAGCGGCAACTATTAAAATTGGACCATGTTTACTGTTTGGAACTGTTCCGTAATATTGTGTTGTGTTTATGGAACAAATAATGAAAATGGTTCTTCTTTAGTTCAAAAAGTTGTGTTAATAATGGAATAAAAATGTAAATGATTCAGTTATAAGTTAAAATATATTTTATTCAAAAGTTTAACACTTGTTTGTACTTAACTTAACTTTAATAAAAATATTCTTGTATCAAACTTTAAAGATTTTAGTTACGATCACTTACAAACTTTTAAACTTGTAAATTTACAAAAAACTTTTAATTTGAGAACAGTTACAACAGTAACAACAACAACAACAGCAGCAAACGAAGGCTGCAGCAATCCCTTCTCCACCTTATTCGAAGACCGCCCGCTGCGCTTGGTCTCGGTGACTCAACCCCGCCCACAGGCGATGCCGCAGCATTTCTAGGGTTGGTTCCAAGCTTATTCTTTCGAGCATCTCGCATAATGCGCAATTCTTGATAGGCGTGGGCAGGTGGTAAAGTGGAAGGCCCGGCTTGGGCCTCTTCAGAGGCTGGTCTGGGGATTGGAGTGGGAGTGGCAGTTGATTCTGCCAATGGCCGCGGCGTCTGGGCGTGTTCCCTATTGCAGCAGCTAACTCCGACATTCCCTCCCTCATGTGCCCTGACAGTGTATCAGCTACCTGCGACATTCCCTCTTTCATGTATTTGGACTTCTAGAAGGCATTTGACAAGGTGTCACATAAAAGGTTACTGCACAAGATAAAAGTTCATGGGGTTGGGGGTAATATATTAGCATGGATAGAGGATTGGCTAAATAACAGAGAACAGAGAGTCGAGATAAATGGTTCATTCTCTGGTTGGCAACCAGTAACTAGTGGGGTGCCGCAAGGATCAGTTCTGGGACCCCAACTATTTACAATATATATTAACGACTTGGAAGAAGGGACTGAGTGTAACGTAGCCAAGTTTGATGACGAAATAAAGATGGGAGGAAAAGCAATGTGTGAGGAGGAAACAAAAAATCTGCAAAAGGACATAGACAGGCTAAGTGAGTGGGCAAAAATTTGGCAGATGGAGTATAATGTTGGAAAGTGTGAGGTCATGCACTTTGGCAGAAAGAAATCAAAGAGCAAGTTATTATTTAAATGGAGAAAGATTGCAAAGTTCTGCAGTACAGCGGGATCTGGGGGTACTTGTGCATGAAACACAAAAGGATAGTATGCAGGTACAGCAAGTGATCAGGAAGGCCAATGGAATCTTGGCCTTTATTGCAAAGGGGATGGAGCATAAAAACAGGGAAGTCTTGCTGCAGCTACATAAGGTATTGGTGAGGCCACACCTGGAATACTGCGTGCAGTTTTGGTTTCCATATTTACAAAAGGGTATACTTGCTTTGGAGGCAGTTCAGAGAAGGTTCACTAGGTGGATTCCGGGGATGAGGGGGTTGACTTGTGAGGAAAGGTTGAGTAGGTTGGGCCTCTACTCATTGGAATTCAGAAGAATGAGAGGTGATCTTATCGAAACATATAAGATTATGAGGGGGCTTGACAAGGTGGATGCAGAGAGGATGTTTCCACTGATGGGGGAGACTAGAATTAGAGGGCATGATCTTAGAATAAGGGGCCGCCCATTTAAAACAGAGATGAGGAGAAATTTCTTCTCTCAGATGGTTGTAAATCTGTGGAATTCGCTGCCTCAGAGAGCTGTGGAAGCTGGGACATTGAATAAATTTAAGACAGAATTAAACGATAAGGGGATAAGAGGTTATGGGGAGCGGGCGGGGAAGTGGAACTGAGTCCATGATCAGATCAGCCATGATCTTATTGAATGGCGGTGCAGGCTCGAGGGGCCGTATGGCCTCCTCCTGTTCCTATTTATTCTGTTCTTATGTTCACCGACAGTGTATCAGCTGCCTGCAACATTCCCTCTCGTGCTTGGACAGTGTTCCCATTTCTTGAGAGTGCTGTTACTTCTCCCGACAGTCCCGATACCTCATCACCCACCCATTGATGGTGTCCAGGAGTGATCACGTAAGGTCAATGCTCTCCGCACTCATTGCCATCATCTGAACCACATCTGTTAAGTCCTGCATCTGAGGAGAGCACTGTCGAGTTCTCCTTGCCCCCTTCACCCTGGGTGTGCCTTGCTGCATCCTACTAGAACCCCCAGCCTCGGTCTGTGTGAAACCATGGAATGTCCCAACACTCGTACCACTCAAAAAGGGGCTGGCACCTCAATAGGTGGCACCTGCACATCCTCCAGAGTGAGTACAAGAGTGGGGCCTTCATCCTCCCCCTCCCCCTCACCCCCATGCTCTTGGTCTGGAAGGTGGTATTGGAAGATGTTCTCCTCTTCACGCTCGTCTGTGTCTGAATCTTTTTTTGCATTGGCTTCAGCCTCGTCAGGGTTGGCCTCAAGTTCTGGAAAATATAACAGAACAGACAAATCATTAACAGCAGAGAAAGGGGCAGGGTGGGTGGCATGAGTAGGCTCATTTGAAGGACCACGATGAAGGATAGCTCATTGCATCAATTAAAGCGTAGCTGATGGAGATATCCCCATGAACCGAGGCATGGCTAGCCCTGCGAAGTAGTTAACTTTTAGCAAAGCCAGACTGTGGAATTTGCAGGACTTACCCTCTCCCTCGAGTGTGGGCCCAGCTTGTGCAGTGGTGGTTGCGTTTCTCTCGGCAGGACTCATCAAAGCAGCGACCCACTCTTCCATGGGTGCCAGTGGGTGCAGATTTGCCGGGCCTCCTCCTGTTCGAGTTCTTTCCCTTTTGTTGTGTGCCACCTTCCTCTGCAAAAATGAAAATCTAACTTTTTAGAGAGGGTGTCTTTCTGCTGGGTGGGACATATACAAATGGTCACATTTACAATTGCAATTCCAGTGAATAAATGAAAATATTACTTACACTAACTACTTGACCAAGATCCTGCCACTTCTTTTTGCACTGGCCTCCAGACCTCGGGGTGGTCACCATTGCACAGTAATCTTCTGCAAGTTGGTTCCAGCGTTTCTTCAATTCTTTTCGTGAAACCTTTATGTGACCTCTGCTAGTGTCCAGCTTGTGCATTCTGGCCTCAATTACAGTAACTCGTGCCTCCACTTCCTCTTGTGAGAAATTCTTGGTCCTTGAGCCACGTTGCACATTGCACCTCCGATTTTTCCACTGAGAATTAAAGTTCTCACACAGCACCCCAAGTTCTCACACACAGCTGACTCTTTAAAAATGGCCTAATGCAGACCGGGAGGTGTACTGGGCATGCGCGCCCATAGCAGTCATGTAAAAAATGTATTTTTTTCCGCGCATGCGCAAAATGGGGGTATAATTTTTTCAGCGCAGACATTAGGCCACGCCCCCGAAGCTAAAGGACAGACTGCGCAGTGCTAATTTTAAAAATTTGAACGGGGAAAATTGCAAGTCATTTGTTTGGAGTAGTCGGGGCCAGAAAAAATGGGCGTAACTTTTGAAATATGCCAAAAAATGGCATTGAGGAAAATTGAGCCCCTTAAACCGAGATCCCTTCTGCCCTCTCAGGTGGATGGAAATGGTCCCATGGCATTATTCAAAGACTAGCAGGGGAATTATCCCAGTGCCCAGGCCAATATTTATTCCTCAACTAATACCAGTCAAACACATTAGCTGGTTATTCATCGCATTGTTGTTTGTGGCACCTTGCTGTGCCCACAGCAACAATGATTGCACACAAAATGTAATTCATTATCTGGAATCCAGAGGATATGAATGATGCTTTGTAAAGGAAATCCTCTTAATTTTATGAGCCAAATAAGGTTTCACTTAATTAATGTGCAACTGGTGTGCAATGAAACTCACTTTATACTGTATGTTAATGCCCGTTACTCTGAAAACTGTATTTATTTTTTCATCATGTGGTAATACTCCATTTCATACCTTGTGACTCAAAACCATTTATCTAAATTGATTGGAGATGAGAGATATCCCCTGCATCCATGGCTTAGGATTCCAGTATGGCATCCACAGATGGAGCAAGAGAACAAATATAATAAGGCCCCATGGGATGAAAAGAACTGTGAAAGTGCAGATTATTGGCATTCTCAAGTCTCAATTTAAGTGCCTGGATAAATCTGGTGGAGCCATGCAGTGAAATACAGCATGAGGCAGCAGAATCAGTGTCCTACATAATACAGTTATGCAGAAAGGGAGGCGATTTCCTGAAGCTGAAAGGGAGACTGATGATGGTGAAGGCCACATCAAAGAGAACATTGCACAGGAAGCATAAGAGTGTAGCCAGAGAAAGGAGGCAGCAACTTATAGCTGAGTGGTTTAGTAAATAAAAGTTGAGAAATCAAATTAAGCTTTTCTCCTCAGAATATTCCTTCCCCCCCGCCCCCCCCCAGATTCATCAAAAGACCTGCATCACAAAGCTTTCTCTACTTTGCCTCCATAATACACTTCTTCAGATGTGACATTAAACCCAGGCCCTGTCTAGCCTCCGAGGTTGACATAAAAGATCCCATCGCACTATTGAAAGAGGAACAGGTAGTTTCCATTAGTGGCCTGGTCAACAATTATTCCTCAATCAATATTAGCAAAAACAGAGTATCTGGTCATTTATCCTATTGTCCTTTATGGGACCTTGCACAAACTGCCATTGTGCAAGTTCATTATGTTGCAAACTTCCACAGAAATGAATTCTGAAGTCTATATGCTCAAATAACTTTTACTTTCTAAATTAAAATTCACCAATTGGTTCAAATAATTTCATGCATTCTAACTGCAACAATTTATTAGCTCTATGTTTTCCCTTTGTGCCAGCTACCTTACCTATTGTAGTTCCTAATCTACTTATGTGAGGTGCTCCCTGTGTGATGTGAGTTGAGAGGTAGGTGGTTGGGAAATGTTGACTTTGATGCCAAAAGTTAGCATATGACAAAATGGGGAGCATTTTGACTTTGGCTGATGCTGTAAAATGGACGGTATCGATTCAGCCAGCTGTTGTACATCTCCCAATTTTCACTTTTGTTGACTGCCATGGAAATGAAAATCAGGAGTCAAAGTCAAAATTACCCCCATTGTTTCATTTGCAAACCTTTCGGGTCAAAGTCAACATTTCACATATAACTCCATGTGCAGACTGAAGCCCATGAAGTTTTATGCTGTTTAACTGCATAGAGCATGTAGTAATGATTTTTTTTTCCATGTGGTTAAAACCATGCTCCTGTTCAACTCTAGAACAAGGCATCATCTTTGTACAGCTAATTAATGACACAAGTTGCTTGGAGTAACTGCATCCAATATAATTTTTGAATTCAACATAGGCATTAAAAATAAAATTGGGGGAATCTTTTACACGGGGGTTGCACTTGTTCCTTGCCATATTTAGTATAGATATCTGCTGGCCATTAATCCAGATATAGCAGTCATCTCTAAAATAAGAGATTTCTACTCGCTTGATGCTCACTGTCCCTTGTGATTTTCTTGATAGGTTTTGCAAAACAATAAAATTCTCGTGTGGTTTGCCAAACTAGAAAATAACTATTGGTAGTTAAAGTCAATGTGCTTTCTATTAGACACCAAAGGGAGATGTTTTCAGGTGACTTTCTTGGGCTGCAGTTTTTGCTTCTAATGTCCTTGTGCCTAGTTTCACCTCCAAAGTCAGGGGCCGGAATTGATGGCCTTACTGCCCACTGCCGCCGAGATCTGCTGACATTCCTCCTCGGGTTCCGCCCTGTGCGAGTTTACACTTGGGCTGGAGCGGGTGGGAGGGGCGAACCGCTGGGAAGCGCCCGCTGATGTCAGCGGGCGGCCAAGTGGCGCAAGTGACCTCCCGCCCGCCGAGATGCCAGAATGGTGCAGGTGGGAGTCAGCGCCAGGACGGGGAAGGACCGCTGCATGGAGGCTGCTCTATCCCCGACGGTAGGTATGAAGATCTGCAAGAAAAGGTTAGTCAACATCTTTAAACATTTTTCTTTACAGCGACTTACCTGCATGGGGGGTCTCCTGAAGGTGTTACGATGTTTTTTTTTAATGATTTTTATTTCCAGCTGTTCGACCCTCCCTGGGCTCGACTCCATTCTCGGTGGCACTTGGGCGGCAAGCGCCTTCGGCGCCGAGAATGAGAGCTCCTGCCTGCTGCCGCTCAGATTGACGGCGTATGTCCTTCTTTTGCCAACGGGTGCCCTTTCAAAGGACTTTTTGCCGAAACTCCCGCCCAAAGTACCATCAGGTATCTCGGCGGCCATTGGCAATCCTTTGGGCGGCCCTTGACCTTCACCAATTTCGGCCCCTATATGATTTGTACTGTACATTTCAGGAACTTGACTGCATACACAAGTCTGCAATAACTCCTGAAAGCAGAGACAATTCATGAAGGACATTACAAATTATGCCTAAATCATGGATAAATTTGAGATGCCAGTCTTTTTCACAATTCATGGTATGTAGCTCTGTCTCTGCTTTCTCTCCGTGTCTTCAAAAACAACAAGGAAATAAGTATGAAGTGCTTCAAAGTTATTCCACAGTACACACTGCTTTTCATGAACTTAAAACTCACCCGCTTCCTAATATACATTCAATTTTATTTAGTTAACAATCCAGGTCATTAAGCACATTCACACAATTCCATTTGGTTGGGTTGCGAATATCTGTATTGATTGTACACAGTTTATCTACAGATATCTGAAAATAACTTGAAACAATTCACTGCATCAGTAACATCTCTAACTGATAAATCAGTCCTACAATTGAGACAATCTTACATTTATGGTTTCTGGATGTTTTAGTTTCAAGATACTGACCAATTTCTGGGGCCGAAATTGCCCCTCTCCTTAAGGCCTATTACCATCATTCCACGAAAAGGCAGCGGCCACACTGTGGAGTGAAGTGGCCGCCGCCTTTTCGTGGAATGGCCGCTGATAGCCCAATTGCCCTTCCGAGGTTTCCCGGCGGTGCTCCGATCCCTCCCCACTGTTCCGCTGCTGCCAATCTGTGTTAAGTGCATCATCACCATGCATACTGCTGATCTACCCCACCCCCCCCCCCCCCCCCCCCCTAATGGCGACATTTCCGTCTGAAATCTCACACCGCCCACTGGTGCCAACGCATGTTTTTTCCTGGTGTTCCAGTGCAGCTGTGGCCTTCTGCAATGGCTGTGCGGCTTCCCTTAAAGGGGAGGCTGCACTACCGCCATGTTTATTTTGTCCGCCGACTGCCATGTCGGCCCAACAATTATGCCCCTGGGTTCAGCCGGGCTGCCAACAGGTAGCTTGGCACCCCCTCTTGGGCCTTGCCGAAACCCTCCCTGGTGGCTCAGTGGGCCGAATTTTTAAAATCGCGGAGGTGCTCCCCTTTAAGTGAAGGGGAGAGCCATGGTGACGCAGCGCCGTGATTACATCATCGCGGCGGTCACTCCGTACCGCCCCCAACTTCCACCCCTCAGGTGTTGCCACCACCGCGTGTCTGCCCCTCTCGTGTAGTCACCGCCCCCGTTAAGAGCGACTTCCGGATCCGAATTTTTAAAAAAACAATAAAGAGCGGAATTTCGCTCAAGAGGCGACCTCAACCACAGCTGCAGTAAAAACCATAGAAATGGGATAAGTGTGCCCCGTTTTACGCTGGGGGCAATTTTGGCCCCTGTATTTTTTGACCAAATATTGCACAAGCACGATCACTGGCAAATGCCACTAAATTGCTCTTCTAATATGTGACTTCATAACTGAAGCACTCAAAAAAGCTCTCTGTGATGGTTTCTGTTTCAGCTTAGGGATTTTCAATAGGTCAGAGAACGTGTAATTGGGGTCATTTGTTTTGTCAGTGAGACAAGTAAGATATATCACTAGTGCAGCATGTAGATTGATCAATTTTAATTGGGTCTGAAAATCCACAACACTTCCACCACATTCCGACCATAACGCAGGATAGCGTGCACCAGAATGACCGCAAATTAGGCTGGAACCTGCTGACTCAGGGATTATGCAGGACCTTGTAAGAACCAGAGATTACACCTGTCTCGTACCAGACCAGTAGCATAAGAGGTTGTCTGGCTGAGGGCCGGGATTCCAAATGACAAAGGTTCATGTGTATCCGTCCCCTTAAGCACCTTGACATCTCCTTGGCAGACATAGTGTCCACTTCCCTAATGGAAGTGGGGGAAGTCTGTTTATTTTTTTATCTTCATAATATCAGCTCCCTTAAACAGGGTCAGAAAATTGTCTTTCTGAAAAGGATGTGCCACCATCCCTGACGCAGCAAGCAGTACTCAAAGTATGCAGCTCTGTCGGTGGAGGACTCCCGAGATGCACTTGTCGTGGTGCAGCTGCCTGCCATACATATGTAAAGGAAGCGCATCTCCATCTAGTCCTATGAACTTCAGTAGCAGAGGTTTCAGGCAATGCATGACAGCACTTATGTCAACATCCCCCACCACCACCGGTGGATTTTTAGCTCCTTTAACGTGAGCTGCTTTAACCTGGCTGCAGATTTTTGTATGTATTGCCTCCGTGGTGTGGTCATTGATTTCTGTTGCACTATAACACAAGTGTTAATCTATTTCAAAGATTTAGTCCCTTTATTCACGCAGTTAAATTAACCCTGGATTGTCCAAACATTGGAAATCGTTCTTTGCCAGATGGTGATCAGTGCAGAAAATCTTTGTTATCGAATCTAGTTCAGATGTATGCATTTTGTCCATAACTTCTTCCATAATTTCTCATTCACTTTCCTGCTATCTTGACTGCTGTTTTGTGGACCAATGTATTTTGTGTTCCAATATCATCTTTCTCAAAGATCATTATTGAGCATTTCTAGTTTTTCCATTGTAGGTTATGTGAAATTGTTAGCACTCATTTGACACTGAAGCCTGGGTTTTCTGATATGACTGCAGTTGAGACCTGAATGGTCAGAAGCAGGATTTAGACAGTCAAATGGAAGTGTGAAACAAAAACAGTAAATAGTAGATGAAGTACATTTGGTGAAAAGAACAATGAAGGGAAGTAGACCACATGGCAAGAATCTCAAGAGTCCAGGATCAGACAGATTTTAAAGATGAGAGTTCGGGTAAAAAAAAAAGCCAATAAGAATATTAGGTTTTATATTTCGGATCATTGAATATAAAAGGAAAGTGTTATGTATGTAATAACTCGATAGACTGAATACCGTACACTAACACAGGTACAATCCTGGCTCTGCTTTATTAGGGCCCAAAGAGATTGCATTACATGATGGCTTGTCTTTTATACCTGGGCCACACACAAGAGCGTTCAGCCCAATGATCTCTGACAGTGGCGCCACCTGATGGCTAGTAACCCCAAGCATACATACATGATGGAAGGAAATTATGAATTTGTACATCATTGATTAGGTTACAGAGTGCAATCTGAGCAACTCCTCATAAGGAGGATATTAGAGCCATGGAATGGAAACATAGAAACATAGAAAATAGGTGCAGGAGTAGGCCATTCGGCCCTTCAAGCCTGCACCACCATTCAATGAGTTCATGGCTGAACATGCAACTTCAGTACCCCATTCCTGCTTTCTCGCCATACCCCTTGATCCCCCTAGTAGTAAGGACTACACCTAACTCCTTTTTGAATATATTGAGTGAATTGGCCTCAACAACTTTCTGTGATGGAGAATTCCACAGGTTCACCACTCTCTGGGTGAAGAAGTTTCTCCTCATCTCGGTCCTAAATGGCTTATCCCTTATCCTTAGACTGTGACCCCTGGTTCTGGACTTCCCCAACATTGGGAACATTCTTCCTGCATCTAACCTGTCTAAACCTGTCGGAATTTTAAACGTTTCTATGAGATCCCCTCTCATTCTTCTGAACTCCAGTGAATACAAGCCCAGTTGATCCAGTCTTTCTTGATATGTCAGTCCCGCCATCCCGGGAATCAGTCTGGTGAACCTTCGCTGCACTCCCTCAATAGCAAGAATGTCCTTCCTCAAGTTAGGAGACCAAAACTGTGCACAATACTCCAGGTGTGGCCTCACCAAGGCCCTGTACAACTGTAGTAACACCTCCCTGCCCCTGTACTCAAATCCCCTCGCTATGAAGGCCAACATGCCATTTGCTTTCTTAACCGCCTGCTATACCTGCATGCTAACCTTCAATGACTGATGTACCATGACACCCAGGTCTCATTGCACCTCCCCTTTTCCTAATCTGTCACCATTCAGATAATAGTCTGCCTCTCTGTTTTTACCACCAAAGTGGATAACCTCACATTTATCCACATTATACTTCATCTGCCATGCGTTTGCCCACTCACCTAACCTATCCAACTCACTCTGCAGCCTCATGTCATCCTCCTCGCAGCTCACACTGCCACCCAACTTAGTGTCAAATGATGAAGATTAACTAGAAGAATGAAGAGAGAAGTTAGAAGAAATATATTTCACATATGGAGTTATTAGAAGATTAATAATATATTATAAATAGAAACTTAAATTTTAAGTGGCTAAGTATTTGAAAAGGAAGAATATAAAAGTGCTTGGAGAAAGGACAGAGAATGGGATTAGAATAGATAGCTTCAGTTGAAGAACTAGCAATGACACAGGTGTAGTTTGCAAAATGGCCTCCATTTGGACTGTAATCTTGTGTAATTTCAATGAAACACTGTAGGAGTCGCATCATTTTTTCTTCTTACAGCAGTTTTGCCAAGGCTGAATATCTCTCTTTAATTTACACACCGGCAGTCCAAACATTTGGTCAGTTGTCAATATATTCTACAGCTTCATTATCATCACTAATTTTCTTTTATGGTTGAAATTAAACATAGTTTGCTGCTTTTGTATCAGTTTGAATAGTATGTGCAGACTGTGTTGCCACACAATGACAGCCAAAGGACCATGTTTATGGCCAATGAGACACACTAACCTGACTGGAGCTGTCATTTTAAAATTTTAATATAGTAACAATGCATTGATGTACATAATTAAGGGCCTTAATGGGCTAAAGGGATCAAGGGGTATGGAGAGAAAGCCGGAAAGGGGTACTGAGGTGAATGATCAGCCATGATCATATTGAATGGTGGTGCAGGCTCGAAGGGCCGAATGGCCTACTCCTGCACCTATTTTCTATGTTTCTATGTTAATAGAGTCAAGGGTGGGACATGAGAGAATTAAAAGGGCAGTTTGGACTGATTTTTTTAAAAGCACTGATATGGCAAAAGCATTCCTGAGCATATTGGGCCCAGTACATCACTGTTTTGGAGACCATCATTGTCTTCTCAGGACTAACTGAGAATCCAAAGTTGCTGCTGACATAATCTACTTTTCAGTGATTTTCTGAAGGTCTTTCTCTATATTCATATGTCATGTCATTAGTGGATTTTGGGTTGTTTGATACTTGCCTACGCATTTTGAGCTGTGTACAATATATACTAATTGAGAATGTCAATATTCCAAGGCCTTAAATTTACAATCCATAAGGTTCCAATCCTGAATATGGCGATAGATTTTCCTTATGTTGAATGTGATTTTTGAAATGTTTTTTTATTGGCTTTTTTTTTGGAGATGCGACATTATTCACCATGTATTAATTGTCTTCCCGTGTGATCTACAACACCACACCGACACTCCCCCCCCCCCCCCCCCACAACCCCTTTCCTTACTTTGGTACATCTACAGATGAAGAAATATAAATGTAACTTTTCCATAATCTTATTGATGAAGATATATCAGTAGGTTGGAGAAAATGATTCCTTACAAGAGTTTCAGAATGTTGTCCTTGGGCTACATATAAATATATTCATTTTACCCTCAAGGTAATCATTCTTCATATTTTGCACGATATTCTAGGGAATAACTATCTTGCAGTTCTAAAAGAAAATGCTGCTCTCTCAATTTCAAATATGTATTCCTTGTTTTCAATTGTGATAAGATTGAAAGTTGCAAATGTCCTACGCAATTATGCACCTTTTGAAAATCATCCACTCAGGAACACACTGGATCATAATATAAGTTTGATATGCTGCCCATAACTACCATAAGATAAATCATTTAAAAAAAAATCAGATAATTGCAGATTATGAAGATTTACAATGATAGAAACATAGAGAATAGGTGCAGGAGTAGGCCATTCGGCCCTTCTAGCCTGCACCACCATTCAATGAGTTCATGGCTAAACATGCAACTTCAGTACCCCATTCCTGCTTTCTCACCATACTCCTTGATTCCCCTAGTAGTAAGGACTTCATCTAACTCCTTTTTGAATATATTTAGTGAATTGGCCTCAACAACTTTCTGTGGTAGAGAATTCCACAGGTTCACCACTCTCTGGGTGAAGAAATTCCTCCTCATCTCGGTCCTAAATGGCTTCCCCCTTATCCTTAGACTGTGTCCCCTGGTTCTGGACTTCCCCAACATTGGGAACATTCTTCCTGCATCTAACCTGTCTAAACCCGTCAGAATTTTAAACGTTTCTATGAGGTCCCCTCTCATTCTTCTGAACTCCAGTGAATACAAGCCCAGTTGATCCAGTCTGATGCACTGGAATGTAATATAAAATATAAAGTACAAAGGGGGCGAAATTGGGTAACTTTTAAAAAACTAGCAGCAGGCGCTAATCATTTCAAACTTTAAAAAAATTTTGTGTTTCTGCTCCAAGAAGGAAGTGGAGAGCTAAATGAGGCGCTCCACCTCCATCCTGGACCGCAATCGGCAGCAGGCGGGGCGGTGAATTGAGCAGCGCTGCACACTAATTCACTAATGTACTTTAGGGAAGGAAATCTGCCGTCCTTACCTGGTCTGGCCTATATGTGACTCCAGACCCACAGTGAAGTGGTTGACTCTTCACTGCCCTCTGAAATGGCCCAGCAAGCCACTCAGTTGTACCAAACCACTACAACAATGTCAGCACCGTGGGAATACCTTCACCACACGGATTGCAACAATTCAAGTAGGCTACTCACCACCACCTTCTCCAGGGCAATTTGGGATGGGCAATAAATTCTAGCCTTGCCAGCAACGCTCACATCCCGTGAACCAATCAATTAAAATAAACACTGGGCCGTGCAGTGCTGCCGCATTGAAAGTTTCCTTTCCTCCCTTAAAGGGAAGTGCCATCACTGCAGGCTCTGCAAGGAAAAAAACTTAACTTCTCAACGATGGCAGCCACAATGCCACACAATCAGCCCGGCACTCAAGCAGAGTGTTGGGCTGATCGATCGTGGGCAGGAACCCGCAGATAAAGCTGCAAGAGAGAAGGTAAGTTTTTTTTAATAGCTCAGCCACGTCACCTGATGGATGCCTCCTGCAGCTGTTGGTGCTTTTGTCCGGCGCTACAGCAGGGGACGGAACACAGTTGCGGGTCCAGGGTGATCCGCACGGCGATAATGTCACGATCTCCGGGCGAAGGAGGTCAGGGCGCAACGCCATACTGCCGCCGCAAATCCGCCACCAAATATGGTGCGATTTGATGATCTCGACCCGCCCGGTCATATTTGCGCCCCATTAATACTAATGGGAGGAGCAAAAGAACCCAATTTCAACAACACCAACAACAACTTGTATTTATATAGTGCCTTCGACGTAGTGAAACATCCCCAAGGCGCTTCACAGGAGTGTTATATGCTAAAAAGTTGACTCCGAGCCTCATAAATAGAAATTAGCCCAGGTAACCAAAAGTTTGGCCAAAGAGGTATGTTTTGAGGAGCGTCTTGCAGGAGGAAAGAGAATAAAAGAGGCGGAGAAGTTTAGGCAGGGAATTCCAGAGCTTGGGGCCGAGGCAACAATGTTCTTTACTGAAAATTTCGCTCCAAAGTGCATTTTACTCAATTCATTTCTGTTACTTAAAAAAAATATATTATCTGTTTTTAACATGAATAAAGTTACGTGTAATAATTTTCTACTGGAACAAAATAAGTACAATATGCAATACAATTTCTTGGCAAATCACATACACAAGTATCCCCCCAAGAAAGGAACTGAAGTAACTCCAACCTCAAGCAATAATGGATTTTCTTTGAGCTGAGCAAAATACTAAAAGAAATATTAATTTGATACATGTAACATATATTTAGTTAAGGTTATATACTTCATATAGAATATTGCAAAAACATTCACATTTCTAAATAAACAAACAATAGTCACATGTAATTTGCCATAAGCAAATTCACCTTCTGCCAGTTCCTACAATATGCCTTTCTCCTCAACCTATAATAAACTTGCCAAGTTCTTCATGCAAGAGGTTTGCTTTCCAACAAATGCCATCTTATTTATTGTTGGGGATTGTGAATTATATTGTTAGCTTCTTATTGATTTGTTCTTTACTGAAAATGCACAGTCATTTTGCAGTGTTGGAAGACAAAGGCACACAGACATGAAGCTTAACAGATATCAGTCAAAAATGGTTTGTCTGGATAGAAGACATTTACTCCAGGGTTAATTCAGGGGAAAGTATAGAACGGGACTGGGAAGTGAGGTTCTAAGAGGTCAACAGCATTATGAAACTGAACATAATAAAGAGGGAAGACTAGATTGAGCCAGATTTGTTTGGCTGATTGTGGTGTCCGAGTTAGGCATTGAAGGGAGACTGCATCTATTACAGTATTGATTTAGTCAGGAACTGAAGGAAAGGGGATCAAGAATTTCTCATTTATTAGAATGGTTTGCTTGGTCACAAGGAGGACACATAATCCAATCTGATCATCAGTAGTGGAAAGTCAGTCAAAAGTGTAGCCAAACTTTCACTAGAACGTAGGTGAGGGGTATAAAAACTTAGCTTCAGTTATTCCAAAAAATGACAATTGTTTACAGATGAAAATAAAAAGTGCCATATAGCTCCACTGACACACTTGTGAACATTGATAGATTACCAGTTGCACGAGATGGAAATCTCCATCTAATGTTGGGCTCATTAAACGGTTCTATGCTATTTTTGTAATAGGTTTCCGATCCAAAAATCATCTTTATCAAGAACAGGTATTCATAAAATGTATGAGACCCAATTTACACTTGCGCGTGTAAGGGAACATTTGTTTCCTTGGCATAAAGCAAATGGAAAATAGGTTAAGTTCTGTGACACCGGGCCTTTGTCCAATTTGTATTGCTCAGATACTTCCAGAGGAAGTAGAATTAGAGCAAGTGCAGGCACACTAATACAATACTGATGAGAAGGGGGTGACATCATAGTGTCTCTCTCCTCATTTTCTTGGGTCTCAGTTTGTTGAAAGACAGTGTGTAGGGGCACCCACTGATAGTGGTAGGTCTTATGCTTTCTACCAGCCTGCTCAGCTGAGAGGATCTGAAAAGGGCTTGGGTACAAATTTTTGGAGTTAACTGGAAGGTAAGTTTCATTGGGCCAGTAGAATAGATATCGGTGGAGAAGTCAGAAGGTCCTGAGCTAAATTCTATTTCCACTGCTACTGGCCTCTCAGGCCTACAGTAGCAGTTTTCTTCCTTCCTCTGCCAAGAGGTGTTCCTGCGTTGGGGGTATATCAGGCCTATGGTAATAGCCAGAACCCAGGAATATAGATGGGTGCAAGTCAGGGAGGGAGCACTTTGAATGCACTCCACCTGACCATCACCCAAATGCAGCAAAAGGGGAGGAAAATTGGCCCCACTATGTTGCTGCCATCACCTTAACTCCAAAAGAATAATGTCTCCCTATAGTGCCCTCCTCTGACTTGAAATTTACAACGTGAAGCAGTGTGAAGAGTGGATTGTTCCTCCATCAAATGGTTTTAACTCAAATTTCTTTGTCTGACCACAGTTTTATCTACTTGCCACAAGCAAAAGTTTCTCTAGATAAATTATCCCTTAAATTTGACCTTTTAAATGAATTAGTTATTTTTTAGAAGAGAGAAAATGTTGCATTTAAAAATATCAGCAATATTCTTTCCACTGAATGCAAAACATTTTCGGGGGATTTAATAAGGGGAAATGTGGAAATGGCTGAGACCTCAAACAATTATTTTGCTTCGGTCTTCACAGTGGAAGACACAAAAACCATGCCAAAAATTGCTGGTCACAGGAATGTGGGAAGGGAGGACCTTGAGACAATCACTATCACTAGGGAGGTAGTGCTGGACAGGCTAATGGGACTCAAGGTAGACAAGTCCCCTGGTCCTGATGAAATGCATTCCAGGGTATTAAAAGAGATGGCGGAAGTTATAGCAGATGCATTCGTTACAATCTATCAAAATTCTCTGGACTCTGGGGAGGTACCATCGGATTGGAAAGCAGCTAATGTAACATCCCTGTTTAAAAAAGGGGGCAGACAAAAGGCAGGTAACTATAGGCCGGTTAGTTTAACATCTGTAGTGGGGAAAATGCTTGAAGCTATCATTAAGGAAGAAATAGCGGGACATCTAGATAGGAATAGTGCAATCAAGCAGACGCAACATGGATTCATGAAGGGGAAATCTGTGGTTAGTGGTGTGCCACAGGGATCGGTGCTGGAACCACAACTGTTTATACATAGATGACCTGGAAGAGAGAACAGAGTGTAGTGTAACAAAATTTGCAGATGACACAAAGATTAGTGGGAAAGCGGATTGTGTAGAGGACACAGAGAGGCTGCAAAGAGATTTAGATAGGTTAATGGGCTAAGGTTTGGCAGATGGAATACAAAGTCGGAAAATGTGAGGTCATCCACCTTGGGAAAAAAAAACAGTAAAAGGGAATATTATTTGAATGGGGAGAAATTACAACATGCTGCAGTGCAGAGGGATCTGGAGGTCCTTGTGCATGAATCCCAAAAAGTTAGTTTGCAGGTGCAGCAGGTAATCAGGAAGGCGAATGGAATGTTGGCCTTCATTGCGAGAGGGATGGAGTACAAAAGCAGGGAGGTCCTGCTGCAACTACAGGGTATTGGTGAGGCCGCACCTGGAGTACTGCGTGCAGTTTTGGTCACCTTACTTAAGGAAGGATATACTAGCTTTGGAGGTGGTACAGAGACGATTCACTAGGATGATTCCGGAGATGAGGGGGTTACCTTATGATGATAGATTGAGTAGACTGGGTCTTTACTCGTTGGAGTTCAGAAGGATGAGGGGTGATCTTATAGAAACATTTAAAATAATGAAAGGGATAGACAAGATAGAGGCAGAGAGGTTGTTTCCACTGGTCGGGGAGACTAGAACTAAGGGACACAGCCTCAAAATATAGGGGAGCCAATTTAAAACCGAGTTGAGAAGGAATTTCTTCTCCCAGAGGTTTGTGAATCTGTGGAATTCTCTGCCCAGGGAAGCAGTTGAGGCTAGCTCATTGAATGTATTCAAATCACAGATAGATAGATTTTTAACCAATAAGGGAATTAAGGGTTACGGGGAGCGGGCGGGTAAGTGGAGCTGAGTCCACGGCCAGATCAGCCATGATCTTATTGAATGGCGGAGCAGGCTCGAGGGGCTAGATGACCTACTCCTGTTCCTAATTCTTATGTTCTTATGTTATGTTCTTACTATTCTCACAATTTTGTGAGGCTGCATGTGCCGCATGAAGCTTTGCAAATGGAGTTGGTGATGAAATTGGCTGTCCAGGCTAGATTTTTGGAGGCTGTATTGGTGACCAACACAAGCCGCGGTAAAGCTTCCAAAATTATGTAATTGAGTCCCATATTGTTTTAGTAGCTTCCTCGCCATAGTGCTGATTACCAATATGAAATGATGCAGCAATACTTGGATGGCCTAGCCTATAGAAGTTGGCTCCTTAAATGAAGCATCACTTTTTAATTGTTGGTTGGAAAGTTGGATTTTTGTTGCATGTTATATTGCTTTATCTACATTTTCACTGGTCCCTTGATTTTTGCTGATTTTTATGATTTGCAAGACTCTTATTGTGAACTCTATTTCTCACGGCTGCCTTGCTTCAAGCTGCCATTTTGCAACTAAAGTGGCCAGAAATTTTCTAATGTTTTTAGATTTTGAGAAATAAGAGCAGTTTTGAGGGCATGAGAAAGGCAGATGTGATTCTGCCTCACATTAAACTTGCATTTATTGGCCCAGACACTACTTCCTGGGCATATTAGAGGAAAATTGACTTTGGTACCTTTCTGTAGGAGACTGCCACATATTTATGCAATTTTCTGCAGGGTGATTTGCAGACAACTTGTACAACAGGAATTGTTATGCCATCAAATTCTTCTGAGCTGTCAACAGTGATGTATGCCAAATTAATTAGTTGACTGTCCACAGATGCATCAAAAAGGTGCCAGAGATCTAGTTTGCAAAGGACTACCATGCTCATCACTTTCCTTGTGGAAAGTATCGGTTTGACAGGACATAGAACCTTTCCGAGGTGGCAAGGTTGCCAAAAGTACTAAGTATAGTAGATGATACCATGTACCATATAGCCCATTGAGCCTGGCTGCAACCTCCTGATAGACAAAGTGCCCTTGAGGCCTCAACAGTCCCTCCTGTAATATAGTTCCATCTAGTGGACTACTGCTGCACCTAGTGGACGACTGTGGTAACACAGCCATTGCTGTAAATACAATAAAGGCATCAGGTGACAGGTCACCTGACAAATTCCTTTGTTAAGAGCCATCATGTAAAATCTGTGTGTTGTGAAGTTGTAGAGAATATACCACACCTCCCATTATCAATTCTGCCCCCCTAAATAGCCTGGGAAAAGACAGACAAATCTTTAAAAAAAAACATCTTATACCATTATAATGGCTGAAAAAATATTTGCCCCCATACTGCAGCCACATACCTTTAAGTGGGAACATCACATTAAATTAGAGCTGGCCACCAGATTTTTAAAAATTATTTATTCGTTCATAGGATGTGGATGTCGCTGGCAAAATTAGCATTTATTGCCCATCCCTAATTGCAAGGTGGTGGTGAGCTGTCTTCTTGAACCATTGTTCTTTTAACAGTTTGGTACAACTAAGTGACTTGCTAGGCCGTTTCAGAGGACAGTTAAGAGTCAACCACATTGCTGTGAGTCTGGAGTCTCATATATGCCAGACCAGACAAGGATGGCAGATTTCCTTCCCTAAAGGACATTAGTGAACCAAATGGGATTTTACAACAATCTGGTAGTTTCATGGTCACCATTAGTGGTACTAGCTTTACATTCCAGATTTATTTAATGAACTGAATTTAAATTACCCTGCTGCCATGATGAGATTTGAACTCATGTCTCCGGATCTTTAGTCTAGGCCACTGGATTACTAGTCCAATAACATAACCGCTATGCTATGTTTCACCATCTTCCATTTGACTAAATGCTGGCACAAAACCAAAGCTGTGCTGGAAGCTTATGGTAATTATTCAAATAACTGGATACCCCAAAATTGTGGCCAAACAGCTCTCTGCATTCTAGACCAGCTTTGTACTGGCAGCCAGCCTTTTATGGCACAGATTTTGCTAAGGTCAGAAATCAGGACACAGGTGTCACCAAAGACAGTCTCGCAAAGATGCAGTACAGATTGAATGCGTTATCAACCCCCCCATACATCTGTCCCAGCAACATGTCTTAACCCAAATTTAATACGTACCAGTGTGTATCTTTTTGTTTCCTATCATTGAGGCCACCTAGTAAACATAAAAACATAGAAAATAGATGCAGGAGTAGGCTATTTGGCCCTTCGAGCCTGCACCGCCATTCAATGAGTTCATGGCTGAACATGCAACTTCAGTACCTCATTCCTGCTTTCTCACTATACCCCTTGATCCCCCTAGTAGTAAGGACTACATCTAACTCATTTTTGAATATATTTAGTGAATTGGCCTCAACAACTTTCTGTGGTAGAGAATTCCACAGGTTCACCACTCTCTGGGTGAAGAAGTTTCTCCTCATCTCGGTCCTAAATGGCTTACCCCTTATCCTTAGACTGTGACCCCTGGTTCTGGACTTCCCCAACATTGGGAACATTCTTCCTGCATCTAACCTGTCTAAACCCGTCAGAATTTTAAACGTTTCTATGAGATCCCCTCTCATTCTTCTGAACTCCAATGAATACAAGCCCAGTTGATCCAGTCTTTCTTGATATGTCAGTCCCGCCATCCCGGGAATCAGTCTGGTGAACCTTCGCTGCACTCCCTCAATAGCAAGAATGTCCTTCCTCAGGTTAGGAGACCAAAACTGTACACACTACTCCAGGTGTGGCCTCACCAAGGCCCTGTACAACTGTAGTAACACCTCCCTGCCCCTGTACTCAAATCCCCTCGCTATGAAGGCCAACATGCCATTTGCTTTCTTAACCGCCTGCTGTACCTGCATGCCAACCTTCAATGACTGATGTACCATGACACCCAGGTCTCGTTGCACCTCCCCTTTTCCTAATCTGTCACCATTCAGATAATACTCTGTCTCTCAGTTTTTACCACCAAAGTGGATAACCTCACATTTATCCACATTATACTTCATCTGCCATGCATTTGCCCACTCACCTAACCTATCCAAGTCACTCTGCAGCCTCCTAGCATCCACCTCGCAGCTCACACTACCACCCAACTTAGTGTCGTTTGCAAATTTGGAGATACTACATTTAATCCCCTCATCTAAATCATTAATGTACAATGTAAACAGCTGAGGCCCCAGCACAGAACCTTGCGGTACCCCACTAGTCACTGCCTGCCATTCTGAAAAGTACCCATTTACTCCTACTCTTTGCTTCCTGTCTGCCAACCAGTTCTCAATCCATGTCAGCACACTACCCACAATCCCATGTGCTTTAACTTTGCACATTAATCTCTTGTGTGGGACCTTGTCGAAAGCCTTCTGAAAGTCCAAATGCACCACATCAACTGGTTATCCTTTGTCCACGCTACTGGAAACATCCTCAAAAAATTCCAGAAGATTTGTCAAGAATGATTTCCTTTTCACAAATCCATGCTGACTTGGACCTATCATGTCACCTCTTTCCAAATGCGCAGCTATGACATCCTTAATAATTGATTCCATCATTTTACCACTACCCATGTCAGGCTGACCGGCCGATAATTCTCTATTTTCACTCTCCCTCCTTTTTTAAAAAGTGGGGTTACATTGGCTACCCTCCACTCGATAGGAACTGATCCAGAGTCAATGGAATGTTGGAAAATGACTGTCAATGCATCCGCTATTTCCAAGGCCACCTCCTTAAGTACTCTGGGATGCAGACCATCAGGCCCTGGGGATTTATCGGCCTTCAATCCCATCAATTTCCCCAACACAATTTCCCGACTAATAAGGATTTCTCTCAGTTCCTCCTTCTTACTAGACCCTCTGACCCCTTTTATATCCGTAAGGTTGTTTGTGTCCTCCTTAGTGAATACCGAACCAAAGTACTTGTTCAATTGGTCTGCCATTTCTTTGTTCCCCGTTATGACTTCCCCTGATTCTGTTTGCAGGGGACCTACGTTTCATTCACCAATCTATCCTAGCCAATTCATGCCTCATACCTTCAAAGTTGCCCTTCTTTAAGTTCTGGGCCATGGTCTCTGAATTAACTGTTTCATTCTCCATCCTAATGTAGAATTCCACCATATTATGGTCACTCTTCCCCAAGGGGCCTTGCACAACGAGATTGCTAATTAATCTTCTCTCATTACACAACACCCAGTCTAAGATGGCCTCCCCCATAGTTGGTTCCTCGAAATATTGGTCTAGAAAACCATTCCTTATGCACTCCAGGAAATCCTCCTCCACCGTATTGCTTCTAGTTTGGTTAGCCCAATCTATATGCATATTAAAGTCACCCATGATAACTGCTGCACCTTTATTGCATGCACCCCTAATTTCCTGTTTGATGCCCTCCCCAACATCACTACTTGGTCTGTACACAACTCCCACTGACGTTTTTTGCCTTTTGGTGTTCTGCAGCTTTACCCATATAAATTCCACATCATGCAAGCTAATGTCCTTCCTAACTATTGCATTGATCTCTTCTTTAAACAGCAATGCTACCCCACCTCCTTTTCCTTTTATTCTATCCTTCCTGAATGTTGAATACCCTTGGATGTTGAGTTCCCAGCCCTGATCATCCTGGAGCCTTGTCTCTGTAATCCCAATCACATCATATCTGTTAATATCTATTTGCACAGTTAATTCATCCACCTTATTACGGATACTCCTTGCATTAAGACACAAAACTTTCAGGCTTGTTTTTTTTAACACCCTTTGTCGTTTTAGAATTATGGTGTAGTGTGGCCCTTTTTGTTTCTTGCCTTTGTTTACTTGGCCTTCCACTATTGCTTTTTAACTTTCTACCATCTGTTTCTGACTCCATATTACTTCGGCCTGTCTTGCTGCATAGATTCCCATCCCCCTGCCATATTAGTTTAAACACTCCAGAACTGCATTAGCAAATGTTACCCCTAGGACATCAGTTCCAGTCCTGCCCAAGTGCAGACCGTCGCTTTTGTACAGGTCCCACTTCCCCCAGAACTGGTTCCAATATCCCAGGAATTTGAATCCCTTCCTCTTGCACCACTGCTCAAGCCACCTATTTATTCTAACTATCCTGCTCCCTCTACTCTGATTAGCATGTGGCACTGGTAGCAATCCAGAGATTACCAGCTTTGAGGTCCTACTGTTTAATTTAACTCCGAGCTCCCTAAATTCAGCTTGTAGGACCTCTTCCCGCTTCTTACCTATATCGTTGGTATCTACATGTACCATGACAACTGGCTGTTCACCCTCCCTCTCCAGAATGCTCTGCAGCCGCTCCGAGACATCCTTGACCCTTGCACCAGGGAGGCAACATACCATCCTGGAGTCTCTGTTGCGGCCGCAGAAACTCCTATCTATTCCCCTTACAATAGAGTCCCCTATCACTCTTTTTCCTGTCTTTCTGTGCAGCAGAGCCACCCATGGTGCCATGAACCTGGCTGCAGGTACCTTCCGCTGGTAAGTCATCTCCCCCAACAGTATCCAAAACGGTATATCTGTTTTGGAAGGAGATGACCGCAGGGGACTCCTGCACTACCTTCCTGCTCTTGCCTTGTCTCTTGGTCACCCATTCACTATCTGTCCTAACCCTTACCTGCAGTGTGACCAACTCACTAAATGTGCTATCCACAACATTCTCAGCATGTTCTCCTCTTTGATGTGGACTATATTTTATGTCATGTTTAAATGGCTTTTCTAACTCTGCACACATCTCCATTCTCTTTTGGCATTGGAATTATGTTCCTTGCAACCTTTTGGTTGTTAAACAAACCTTGCCACAAATTGAACATGACACAAGGTAATAAAACGAGCACCATTTTTTTGTTTACTTTACCCCAATGAATTGCCCATTAAATAACTCCTAAAGTAAAAGCAAAGCTTTTATATTACAGGTAGTCATTTTTTTAAATTTTATTTTTTTAATTTTATTTTTGTTTGAATATTTTGGGCTTATTAATATGAAATTGTCCAGATATAATTTAACACAGGTTGGATGCAGAGTAAAGTTGCCTCTGATATGTCTCAACAATAGACCTTGGGGCCGAAATTCCCTCTGCCCCATTTGGGGCGGCTAATTCGAATTCTCTGGTGAATTACTGCCCGAATCGACGGGGCGGGGAATAGAGGGAAATTGCCCTCTTTTCTTTTCAAAAATCATCAGGGCGGTGTTTGGGGTGGCAGGGGGGCGGAAGTGAGTCGGGAGCATGGTGGAAGGCAGGCAGTGTCATCAGTGCTATGTTGAGCATGTCAGTTCCACGCTAATGAGGTCAGCACGACGTGGACGCGCCACGCCGCGCTAACGCTTAGCAACATCCCTCCCCTTCACTTAAAAGGGAGGGATGCTGCGAGGTCAATTTTTAGCGTCCACTGGGCCACCAGGGAGGGCTTCAATAGGGCTGAACCTGTGGCCGCCATTGTCAGGCTGACTGCAGAGTCAGCCGATAATTAAAATAAAATGGCGGCCATGGCGGTATGCACTTAAGGGCAGACATGCTGCCCAGCCACTGGCAGCTTCCCGCTGCGCGAAGCTGTTGGGGGCACCGACAAGCAGTCAATCGACTATTTGAGGGCAATGTCGTTTTGTGGCGGGGACCAGGCGGTGCGTGCTCTAATGACATAATTATCGCCGTTCACACAGGAGCAGAACGGATACCTTCTCCGCCTCAAAAAAATCACAAGCGCAATGTCCTGATTGTCAGAGAGTCTGCCCCGACTGGGCAGAAACTCATTTCCACGGTAACTGCTCTTAAAAAAAAAAAAAGGGGGCAATTTCGGCCCCTTGATTTTAACTACAGTAGACCACCTCTTTGATCAAGGTACTACCGTGAATTTTTTCAGCTCCAACACCAAGGGTCCAAAATTCCAATGTGTCCACTCTGCACATGTGCAATGTAGTGGAACCCACAGCTTCCCAAAGCGAAGGTCACTGGCATGGCCTTAAGTTGTGAGGGTGAGGCCATTAGTATTATCAGGTAGGTGCATCACTCATTTATGGATGAATTAATAATGTGCACCCGACTGAGGCCTGGAATATTGAGTGGTTCTGATGCAGTTGATATGACTTGGGAATGGCCTAAAAGAAAGAGTATGGCCCCAATTCTGCAGCATCTAAAGGAGCTACCAGGTCATTTCCACAAGGTAATCCATCCTCTCCACAATTGATTACCTGCTTCCTTAGGGAGCTTTTTCTAGATCCATAATGGAACCTATGCCTGCACTTAGCAGATAAAGGTTCTGTTGGGCCTACTATAGAGGACATGTTCCAGGGAAGTCTGGGAATTACTCCAGTCATACACTCCTGATATAAGAGGCGAGAGCCTTGATACATCCGCAAACTGGAACGTCAACAGGGCTGGGACCAATATCCTCGTGGAGGAGTGTGGGGGGCATTGCTAGTGCTGTTGGAGAGGGTTTAAACTAGCTTGGCAGGGCATGGGAATTTGAGCGTAGATTTAGTAGGGAGAGAAGCAAAGCTGGAAATGGAAGGCAGTACATTAGTAAGTGAGTTTGGAAAGCAGAGGAAGCAAAGGCTAGAAAATAGACTACGAAGGAGTTTGGCAGTGCTTAATGGTATGTACTTCATTGTAAGGAGTCTAGTGAACAAGGCAGATGAGCTGAAGGTAGAGATAGACACATGGAGGTATGATATTATAGCTATTACTGAAACATGGCTTAAAGAAGGGCAGGAATGTCAGCTCAACATTCCTGGTTGCAGGATTTTCAGATGAGATAGAGAGGGGGATAAAAATGGAGGGGGGTTACAATGTTGGTTAAGGAAACAATTACAGGTGTGAGTAGAGATAATGGGCCCAAGTTTCCGCCCCCTTTCTAGAATAAAAAGGGCGCCGAAAAGTTACTTTTTTGTTCTCCGAACTCCTCAGGAAGTCTTCGCCCTCGGCATAGCACAGCACAAGGGGTGGGAGGCGGAGCCAGGTCCCGGCGCTGAAAACAGTGCCGAGACCTCTGCACATGCACACTAGAGTGTGCGCACGTGCAGTAGCTCCTCGCAGCCCAAATCTCTGCGACGCTGCATGGGAGAGGCCCAAAGCATGCCGCCCCTAGCCCTGGCCGAATGGACTCCCCGGGCATTGAAGATGTGCTGAGTTATTGAGACTCGGGCTTCCTAGAAACATCCACGCCCAGCATTTTAACAACTCTATCTAGAAATAACATCAGCTCAGAATTTTCAATTTACGGAGAATATATATTCAAGAACTTTGTGCTAGTGTTTCACTGTTGCTGGGATAATCCGATTAACTGGGAGCCCAGAAAGCAATGTCTGCCTGAGATGTCTGGGAGGGAAACCACTGGGTTCATTGACAGACCGACTGACAAATCACCCGATGGGAAGTAAGTTGGAGGGAGAGCCCACTCACTTGCTGTGGTCGGGAGTTACACAAGCCCAGGTTCGGAGTCAGTCTGTGCTCTGTTCGGAAGATGGGTGCTCAGGCACGGACGACTCTGAGCTGGACTCGGGATCCACGTCTTTGAACATTCTCTGACAACCACAGATTTCGGCAAAGTAAGGAGATGACGCTTCAAGACCGCATCCGCGGGGAGCGTGCCGAGACTGGGGGAGAAACACCCTGCTTTTATTCCAGACTGGTTGGAATTCTAAAAGTGGAATCTTGCAATCTGGAAGCACCAAATTAATAAACACCTAAATTAATAAGCGTCTAGGTACAAAATACGCCCATTCCAGTGCGTGCTCCAGTCAGCAAGGTGGGACTTCTAATTTTTATTACTTGATTTAATGTTCATTTATTGTTATTTAAAAATTATGATGGTTTCTATGCATCTCTAGGTTAAAAGTGAAGTGTTTAATGCTTTGTAAAATCCCCTAACTTCCATCTAACTTCCCTTCCCCCCTATCTCTTGCTGCCTGCCCCTAATTTATAAAGTGTAAGCAAGGTTTTTCTGAGTGTACAAAAATCTACACTTACTCCATTCTAAGTTAGTTTGGAGTAAGTTTTCGCTGCCTAAACTTGCAAAACAGGTGTAAGTGGCTTATAATGCCCCCTTTTGGAAAAAAAATCTGTTCTAAAATGAAACTATTCTAACTAACTAGAATTGGAGCAAACCAAATGCCGAGAATTGCGATTTCTAAGATACTCCATACTAAGCTAGTTGCTCCAAAAAAATAGGAGCAACTCTTGTCGAAACTTGAGCCCAATATGTTAGAAGGATCATCAAGTGAGGCCATATGGGTTGAACTGAAGAACAAAAAAGGAACAATCACATTGCTGGGAGTGTATTATAGACCCCTAAATAGTCAGAGGGAGATAGAAGAGCAAATATGCAGGTAAATTGCTGAGAAGTGCAAAAAAAACTAGGACAGTAATAGTAGGGGATTTCAACTAGCCGAGTATTAACTGGGATAGAATTAGTGTGAAAGGAATAGAAGGCACAACATTCTCCAAATGCATTCAGGAGAATTTGTAGCCAATCCATAAGAAGCCCAACAAGAGAGGGGGCAGTTCTGGACTAAGTTTTAGGGAATGAAGCTGGGCAGATGGAAGGGGTATCAGTGGGAGACCATTTTGGTGGTAGTGATCATAATTCAGTTAGATTTAGGGTAGTTATGGAAAAGGACAGATAGACCAGGTATAAAAGTTCTTCATTGGGAAAAGGCCAATTTTACTAAGCTGAGATGTGATTTACCAAAAGTGGACTGGAGAAAGCTACTTGAAGGTAAGTCAGTGTCAGAGCAGTGGGAGGTATTCAAGGAGGAGATAGTAAGGGACCAGAGCAAGTATGTTCCCACAAAGAAAAAGGGTGGGACTCCAAAATAAAGAGCCCCCTGGATGTCAAGGTGCACACACGGTAGGATAAGTCAAAAAAGGAAGCCTATGTTAGATAACGAGAGCTAAATAATGCAGAAAGCCTAGAGGAGTATAGACAGCGCAGGGGTGAAATTAAAAAGGAAATTAAGAAAGCAAAGAGAAGGCATGTAAAACAAATTGGCAAGCAAAATCAAGGAAAACCCAAAGATGTTTTTTAAATACATAAAGAACAAGAGAATAGCTAAGGAAAGAGTAGGGCTTATTAGAGACCAAGAAGGTAACATATGTGTGGAGGCGGAAGACATGGGTATGGTCCTTAAGGAATACTTTGTGTCTGACTTCACTGAAGAGATGAAGAATGCAGATAATGCGGGGTATTTTCACAGAAAAAAATGGGGGTGTTGGAGGTGGGGTGCGGGGGAGGAAGTGAAAGTTGGAAAAATCTAAAGCCCGGCCCCAACCTGCCCACTTTCACCTTTTACTCAGACGGGACAGGGGGCTGGCAGCCAACCCGCTGTCAGGAAGTGGGTTGGCAAGTTCAATAGAATAATGAGGCCTGAAGCCTCTACTTGAACCTGCAGGTAGCTGGAGATCCCAACCCCCCAAGTCCCCCATCAGAAGCCCGCAACCTCTGGGACTGGACCCCTGCACCCCCCCCCACCCCCCCGGAACAGGTATTGTACCCATCCTGGGGATCTATCTCACCCCACTGGATCAGGGATCAGACCCCTCTCTTGGAGCGCCCCCCCCCCCCACCACGGGCCTAGACTCCCCCGGGCATGGAACGCCCCCCCGCCCCGACCCCACTCCTACACCTCACCTGTACCCAGCACATATCTATTGTTGCGGTGTCCAGCGTTCCCTGACTGACTAGAAGCCAGCCTGCCAGACTGACATCCAGGTAGGACGTTAAAACTCCACAGCATGCGAGGAAACCTAGTCGGTTCTACTGGGTCCCCGCACCATGAGGATGGGAAATAAGAAAATCCTGGCCATTGTAGTTAAGGAGGAGGAGTGTAAAATATTTGATGGAATAAGCATAGAGAGGGAAGAAGAGTTTTAACATCTTTGAAAGTACATAAATTGCCAGGCCTGGATATATCCCAGGCTGTTAAGAGAGGCAAGGAAGGAAATAGCAGTGGTTCTGACCATCTGAAGGTAGCAGGGCAGGTAAATAAGGTGGTTAAGAAGACATACTTTCCTTTATTAGCTGAGGCATAGAATATAAGAGCAAGGAGGTTATCCTAGAACTGTATAAAACACCTGTTAGGCCAAAGCTAGAACACTGCGTACAGTCAACACATTACAGGAAAGATGTGATTACAATGGAGAGGGTACAGAGGCGATATACGAGGATGTTGCCTGGACTGGAGAATTTTAAATATGAGGAAAGATTGGATAGGCTGGGTTTGTTTTCTTTGGAACAAAGGAGGCTGAGGGGAGACTCAATTGAGATGTATTAAATTATGAGGGGCCTAGATAGCGTGGATATGAAGCACCTATTTCCCTTAGCAGAAAGGTTAATAACCAGGGAGCATAGAGTTAAAGTAATTGGTAGAAGGATTAGAAGAGAGTTGAGGAGAATGTTTTTCACCCAGCGGGTCTGGAATGCACTGCCTGAAAGCCTCTTCACATTTAAAATGTACTTGGATATGCTGTAACCGGTAAGGCTACGGATGAAGAGCTGGAAAGTCGGGTTAGGCTGTATAGCTCTTTTTCGACCGACCTAGAAACAATGGGCCAAAAGGCCCCCTTCTGTGCCGTACATTCCTATGATTCCATGGAATTTCTTCTACTGGGAAAATCCTGGTGGAACCGAATACCACCCCATTTTCTGCTCCTCCCCAGCCCACCTGCAGCAACACCTGATATCGGATCTGCAAGGGCACCAATGGTTCTCACCAGTTCACTGAGATTGCCATTTTGTGTCAAATGATGGGCAGTTGTAAATTGTATATCAAGTCTAAACAACTGCATTGAGACTATCCAAATTATTTCAGTTAAGTAATTTACAACCAGGAAAGAAGAGAATTTTATGCCATTAACCCGAGATGGATTCAAGTCTCTACATGAAACGAGATTATTCTAAGTCAATATATCACTGTCGCCTAGGTCAATAATGTGTTATTCTTCAGAAGAACCGATTGCTTAGGGTTCCTAATATAGTTCTTATCAGCAGTTAAATAATTTAGTGCAAGTCTGTGGGGGAGGGGGTTGTTTAGAGAGAGAGATTGTTTATTTACTTCTATCGAATCATGAGATTATATATAAAGAGGTTGAGCATTTTCTTCTTCGAGCATAACATAAGAAATAGGAGCAGGAATAGGCCATTTGGCCCCTCGAGCCTGCTCTGCCATTCAATAAGATCATGTCTGATCTGATCTTGGGCTCAATTCCACTTCCCTGCCCGCTCCCCATGACCCTTTACTCCCTTATCGCTAAAAAATCTGTCCATCTCCGCCTTAAATATATTCAATGACCCAGCCTCCACAGCTCTCTGGGGCAGAGAATTCCACAGATTTACAACCCTCTGAGAGAAGAAATTACTCCTCATCTCAGTTTTAAAAGGACGGCCCCTTATTCTGAAACTATGCCCCCTAGTTCTAGATTCCCCCATGAGTGGAAACGTGCTCTTTGCATCTACCTTGTCTAGCCCCTTCAGTATCTTATTGGGGCCGAAATTCACCATCCCCGAGGAGTTTGGGCAGTCAACCAAAAAAATAAATCGGCTACTGCGGTCGGGTACATTTCCCTTCCCGAGCCATATTCAGCTCGGGGAGGATTTTAGCAGTGTTCACTTCCGGGGTGAAGCCGCTGTAAAGGAAGGTTTCCAGCAGTGAGCTCTGCAGCGTGTGGGCCGCTGGAAAGGGACTACCACAACAAAATTCACCAAGGAAAAGGTAGGACTTTTCCCAGCAGTGCCCCGGCGAGGTTTTCGATGCGGTGCTCAAACGCGACATCGCTGGGGTCCCTTGGTAGGTAAAAAGTTTTATGACTTATTATTTGTATTTCACTTTCCAGCATGCATCTGCAGCATTTATCTTTTGATACAGTTTTATTAATTTAGTGTTTTTATTTCATTTTCCATGGTCCACAGTATTTATCTCGTGATACAGTTTTATTAATTATTAGTGTTTTTATTTAATTTTCCATGGTCTGCAGTATTCATCTCTTGATATAGTTTTATTAATTGTTTTGGTTCTATTAAACCTGCTGAGTGCTGCTCAGAGGTTTGCACATACCCCTGTACTTTGTACAACTTTCAGGTCTGACTCTTTAGTGGGCTGCAGAGACCTGCTTGGCAGGATAAGGGATGTCCCCTGTGGCTGTTCACTCCTCTGCAGAACCCCAGGGCAGTGCCAGAGCATGCATATAATGATGCTCATTGTGCCACCAGGTGCATCATCGAGCAGTGCATAGGCATCCTTAAGCAGAGGTTCCAGTGCCTGGACCGCTCTGGTGACACCTTGCAGTAGACTTCTCAACGGATCTCTATAAAATCGTCATGGTCTGCTGCACAACCTGGCCATCATAAGGGGACAGCCACTGGAGGTTGAGCCCAGCAGTACCAACTGAGGAGGAGGAGGAGGAGGAGGCGCAGGAGAAGGAGAATCTCGATCACCCCAGAGCTAGGAGGCATCGACTCATCGCCACCCTGGAAGGGCCGGGTGCAGACTGGCCAGCACCCTCCTGGGAGGGTGCATCCTCACATATATGGAGCTGCCTGACACCTCGCCTGCAATCTCCCTCCATGCATTATGTACTGGCGGTCTGCCAGGTCTCCCCACGTCAGGAAACAGTATTCTTCTTCTGTCCTCCACACCATCCATCAATGTCTCCAGCTCCATATCAGTGAACCTGTTGGCTCTCCTTGCACCTCTTACACCAGCCATCCTTCCAACCTCCTTCACCCCTCAGGGCCTTGCTGCAAACCCTGGCCTTTTGAGCAGCTGGCTCATTAGACACCCTTATCTGCATGCTGAATTTCTCATGGTGATAACGCTCAAATTATGATTGCCACACCACTGAAAAATCTACGTTGGAAATGTTCCTTAGCGCTGGAACCCATTCGTTCACTTTGGGAGCTGAATATGGGGTGGCCCAGCCATGAAAAAACTTTGGCGCTAATGGCCACAAAAAGTTGGGGGAGCACCGAGGTGTTTCAATAAGGGCCCTAGGTGTTTCAATAAGATCACCTCTCATTCTTCTAAACTCCAATGTGTAGAGGCCCAACCTACTCAACCTTTCTTCATAAGTCAACCCCTTCATCTCAGGAATCAACCTAGTGAAGGATATACTTGCATTGGAAACTGTTCAGAGAAGGTTCACTAGATTGATTCCGGAGATGAAGATAGGTTGAGTAGGTTGGGCCTATACACATTGGAGTTCAGAAGAATGAGAGGTGATCTTATTGAAACATATAAGATAATGAAGGGGGCTCGACAAGGATGCTTGGAGGACATTTCCACTCATAGGAGAAACTAATCCTAGGGGACATAATATCAGAATAAGGAGCTGCCCATTTAAAACTGAGATGAGGAGGAACTTCTTCTATCAGAGGGTTGAAAATCTATGTAATTCTCTGCACCAGAGAGCCGTGGAGGTTGGTTCATTGAATTTATTTAAGGCTTAGATAGACAGATTTTTGAGCAATAAGGAAATAAAGGGTTATGGGGAACGGGCAGGGAAGTGGAGCTGAGTTCATGATCAGATTAGCCATGATCTAATTAAATGGCGGAGCAGGCTCGAGGGGCCAGGTGGCCTACTCCTGCGCTTATTTCTTAGGTTCTTATGTTCTTATGAACCTTCTCTGAACTGCCTCCAATGTAAGTCATCATCATCTACTGTGAAGATGGATACAACATATTTGTTCAAAGCCTCTACCATTTCCCTATTTTCCATTATTAATTCCCCAGTCTCATTCTCTAAGGGATCAACGTTTACTTTAGTTACTCTCTTCCTTTTTATATACTTGTAGAAATTCTACTATCTGTTTTTATATTTCGTGCTAGTTTACTTTCATAATCCATCTTCCCTTTCTTTATTATTTTTTTAGTCGTCCTTTGCTGGTTTTTAAAAGTTTCCCAATGCACCGGCCTCCCACTAGTCTTGGCCACTTTGTATGCCCTTGTTTTCAATTTGATTCCATCCCTCATTTCCTTAGTTAGTCATGGATGGTTATCTCTTCTCTTAGTCTTTCCTTCTCATTGGGATATATTTTTGTTGAGAGTTATCTCCATAAATGTCTACCACTGCTTATCAACCAGCTTACACATTAATCTATTTTCCTAGTCCACTTTAGCCAACTTTGCCTTCATACCTATGTAATCTCTTTTATTTAAGATCAGGACACTGGTTTGAGATCCAGCTTTTTCACCCTCCAACTGAATTAGGAATTCAACCATGCTATGATCACTCTTTCCAAGAGGATCCTTTACTAAGAGATCATCTATTAATCCTGTCTCATTGCATCTTACCAGATCTAAGATAGCCTGCTCCCTGGTTGGTTCTGTAATGTACTGTTCGAGGATACCATCCCGGATATACTCTTCCTCAAGGCTACCTTGGCCAATTTGATTTGTCCAAATCAATGTGAAGATTAAAGTTAGCCATAATTATTGCCGTTCCTTTCTTACAAGCCTCCATTAGTTCTTGATTTCTGCTCAGTGCAACAGCGTGGCTACTGTTTGGGGGCCTGTAGACTACTCCCATCAGTGACTTCTTATCTCCATCCAAACTGATTCTACATCTTGATCTTCTGAACCAATATCATACCACACTACTGCACTGATCTCATCCTTTATTAACAGAGCTACCCCACCTCCTTTTCCTTCCTGGCTATCCTTCCGAATTGTCAAATATCCCTGAATATTCAGTTCCCAGACTTGATCACCTTGCAACCACGTCTCTGTAATGGCTATCAGATCATACCCATTTATATCTGTGCTGCTATCTTGTTACGAATGCCGCATGCATTCAGATAAAAAGCTTTTAAGTTTGTTTTTTTAACCTTTTTTCCCTGCTTTGACCCCACTTTCTGATACACTCTTATTTTTATACATTCTGTCCCTTCCTGTTACACTCTGGTTATCATTTCCCCCACCGCTACCCTGCTCTATTGCCTTCTCCTTGCTCTTTGACATTTTTAATTGGTTGAGCCAATTATGTGAAACAAATTAGAGTGAGTTCAAAAGAATTGAGCTCTGTAAGTAAATTTGCTTCTGATGTGCACACAAATCTCATGTTTGGCCTTTATGTTAACTTTTCAAAAAATATTTTCCTACTGTCAATCTTCAGCCAATTGATAGAGGTCCTGAAATCTAACCCGAGGTGAAATTCCTGGCAATTTCCCTTCTTTCTATCAACCTGACACTTCTATCTCTGCTCAGTGCTGTGGGAATAGATTAAGAACTGTAATTGTCCATCAGGAAAATCCTAAATGTCAGTCAAGGAGGAACAAAAAGAGATATTAAGCAAAATGCAACCTTGCCAGAAAAAATAATGGGCCAGATTTTGTATTAGAAATAACCGTTATTAAGGAATATATCAGATCACATCTTCTGGTTTCTGCACATGCGCAGTTAAACAATCGGGAAGTTGCTATCCAATTTGCCTGTTCCTCCACAAGCCTCACTACACTGGTACCTCGGTGACATGCTCAGCGTTTAATCACATGAAGGGCATGAAGTTGCAATACTTACCAGATACCAACTAAACATGTGAGGAGAAGTTAGAGCGTGTCTAGTCAAGTGTAAGTAACTTTTCAATGGTGTGATAAGTCTTAATTAATGGAGAGCAACCTCTCTGACACTTAAAATTTACTTTTACAAGTGTGGAGACTCTTCCTTCAGATTTTAATTATTGTTGGAGATTTTTTTTAAATTGAAAATTAAAATATTTTTCTTTGTCTCTTTTATCTCTCTTTCTAAATCCCAACTCTTTCTTTTGTTTTCTGTATATAATTAGGCATTGAATTAAATATTCTAACTTACATTTCCTGGTTTAGACTCTGCGTGTCTCAGTAAGGATTCTTCAATCTGATTGGTTGAAGAGATATGCAGTTGCTTGTTCAGTTCACACAGGTCCCAGATCCCATGTGTAGTATATGTACGCACTCTAATAACAACTCCACGAGGTAAGGATATTGTACTTGAACTGTAGTGACCTTAGTCCGTTTATTGCAGCTCCTTGAGCGAGGACACAATGAGGCGAGCTAACTTTTATACTTGGTTACTTGCAGTGTGCAAGTGACCCTTGTGTCTCCACCAGTAGCACCCTCTGGTGGTACAGGTATGGTGTATACAGTGTGAAGGTACATTCAGTGGTCTCGTGTTACAGTACATACATTAACATACATAACAACACTCCCCGCCCCCCCCCTCCCCAAGTCTTGTGCCACAGGCTTTTGCACTGTGTTCTCTGGCCCTCGACTTGAGTGCCCAAAGCCCTTGCACTTTGTCTTTGCTTGGGAATGGCTCTTTCCCTGTGGACCCACAAGTCCTTATTGCTATGACATTGGGAAGTGGTCAGCAGTGGACGGTTGGAGGCTGTAGTGAGGGTTGTGTGGGTTTTGGGTGTGATCCATGGGTGTCCATTGCTACATACATCCATTTCAATCCCCCTCCCCCCTCCATACATAGACCA
The DNA here is from genome assembly GCF_044704955.1 of Pristiophorus japonicus. Taxonomy (NCBI): domain Eukaryota; kingdom Metazoa; phylum Chordata; class Chondrichthyes; family Pristiophoridae; genus Pristiophorus; species Pristiophorus japonicus. Next base: position 55,952,685 of record NC_091987.1, read on the forward strand.
TGTATGTGGCTCAGTACCTGCATTGGCATACATGTAGAGTGAGTAAGGGATCAGATTGGTTATGTCATTGTTTTTGACTTCAGCAGTGGTGGAGCAGGTACATGTTATAGGTAAGGTACATGCATTATATTGTCTGGGTGGGTGAGGACGTTTAATGGTTGGCAGAGCCACAGGGCGGTGTGGCCTCCCTGTCCTCCATTGAGGGCTGCAGGGTCACCCTGCTGCCCTTCATTGGTAGTGGAAGTCTGGTCATCCCAGATCCCGCTGGGAAAGCTGGAGGGTACTGGCCTCTTGCTCCTGGTGCTGGCCCTGGTGGCCAGGGGGGTAGGGCAGATCTGGGGCAGGTTGCCAGTGGTGATGGCTGTGCCAGCCATTGATCGCTAACCCTGCAGTGGGTATGCTCCCATTGTGTGTGTGTATCTGTACCCTCCCTGGGGCACCACATTGGTCCCGGAGGCGCAGGCTACATGATCAGGTAGCCCGCTGAACCTGGGTGTTTCCCACGGGAGGTTGCCTTTGGCATTGTCGCCATACCTGTCCGGTATCATTTTTCATTTTATCATTAGCATTCATGATACATTGGCTCCGACCACAACCTGCCGACTTGACATTGTTATTTGTCTTTACACTTTCACATTTGTCCATTACAACACTTTCCTGTGTACTATCTGTATCTCTGTGCAAGATTACATTTGGATACCTGCCTTTGTTAGTTATATTTGTCTCATTAGCATTACCAGCATCTCTGTTCAACACTACGAATTTGTCACTTACATCACTTTTTTGAGTACTATCAGCATTTCCGTGCAAGGTTACATTTGGATATGTGCCTTTGTTAGTTACATTTGTCTCATTAGCATTACCGGCATCACTGTTCAACAGTACATTTATATAGTTGCATTCATTAATTATATCTTTATCATTAGTGTCACCGGCATCACTGTACCAAGAGTGGAACTGTCCCTTTAATTGTTTTGGGTTGCCAGTCTCCTTTAAGAGGGCCTTACAATCTTTACCCCAATCCGGTTCGCTGCTCGGCATCAGTTGTTGCTCCCTCAACGCTGCCTCTTGTGGTCTGGTCGCGGCCATCTTGATTTCAGGTGCTTCACCTCGTGGTGCGGGCACCATCTTCTTTTTCTCCATGAGGTAGGCTGCGGTGATCCTTTTCTCCCCAGGTTCTGCCACGGAAGCCGGGAATCTACCTTCTGCACCAACCTTCTTCCCTTGGAGTCCTGCCACTGGAGCCTGGAAGGTGAGGTCTGGTCGTTCAGGTTGGATCATCTCGCCATTGAGTTGTGCAGTTTGTGTCATCGCCACGCAGTCGAGCTGGACGGTAGGATTTCCAGGTGCTATGATGGATCTAAGTTTGGGGCTGCATAGGATGTCGATCACTGGGGCCTGGAGGCTTTCCCCGCTCCAAGAGATTTGGATTTGCTTCATCCATCTTCTTCACAACAGCATTGGACCATCACCAGCAACGATCCACAAAGGATGTTTGTGCATCGCGCCGCCATGGGACACCTGGACATCCACGCTGCCAACAACTGGGATGGTGTCTTTTGTGTAAGTGAGCAGCTTCGCCTGGATTGGGAACATTTTGAGTTGTTTGGCAGGACTGTCCCAGAGTTTCTCGAAGGCCGTCTGATTTATCAGCGATTGGCTCGCCACTCTGTCGACCTCAATCGAGACTGGAACACCGTTGATTTCTACTTTGATTTTCCATGGGGAACTCTCAGCGGAGCAGGTATACACTCCGTACACCTCTTGCAGGGGCTGAGCTGCTTCGTTTTCTTCAGCGTTGGAGCCCGGGTGATCAGCTAACTCATCAGCAACTTGTTGAGTAAAATTTCTTCTGCACATTCGCTGGAGATGACCTTTAGTGTTACAGCCTTTGCAAGTATAGTCTTTGTATTGGCACTGGTGGGCCCTGTGGTTTCCTCCACAGCACCAGCACGGGGCTAGCCGGTTGACCCCATGTGGTGGACTCAGGTTTGCAGGACTAGGGGCAGCAGCCTTGCCTCTGAAAGGTGCCATTCGGTTCACTGTACTTGTTGGGTTAGAGGCCTGCGAGCGAGTCATCATCCTCTGGAGTCGCAGACTGAAATCATGAATGCCTGGCTCACTTTGATTGTCTTCTACAGGGTGACCGTAGTGTCCGCAGAGAGCAGCTTGTGGAGGAGACCCTTGTGGCCGATTCCAGTAACGAAGATGTCCCTTAGTGCTTCGGTGAGGTGGTCGCCAAAATCACATGGTGCAGCCAATCTTCTCAGATCTGCAGCATATTTAGCAATTTCTTGGCCTTCGGGCCATCGGTGGGTGTAGAACCGGTGTCTGGCTGTGAGGATGCTCTCTTTAGGTTTGAGTTGTTCTTGTATTATAGTTACGAGCTCTGCATAAGTCTTGGTTGTCGTCTTTGCTGGGGCTAGCATGTCCCTGATGAGGCCATGGACAGTGGGCCCACAACTGCTGAGCAGGATGGCTCTGCGCTTATCAGCCAGTGAGGTCGGTGTGTCTCCAGCCAGGTCGTTCGCAATGAAAAAGTGTTCGAGCCTTTCCACAAAGGCATCCCAATCTTCCCCATCAGCGAATTGTTGGAAGTTGAATATGTTAGACATGTTGTGCGTGGAAATTCGTAACCTCATCGCCAGTTGTATATACAAGCACTCTCATAACGACTTCACGAGGTAAGGGTATTGTACTTGAACTGTAGTGACCTTAGTCCATTTATTGGAGCTGCTTGAGTGAGGACACAATGTGGTGAACTCCCTTTTATACTTGGATACCTGCAGTGGTGGTACAGGTATGGTGTATACAGTGTGAAGGTACATTCAGTGGTCTAGTGTTACAGTACATACACTAACATACATAACACCATGCAGAGGACACCGTGCTGTATCAGACTCCGATGACATAAATTGCTGCGCAAAAGCCCATGAAAAGTCTGTGGGCAGTTGTAAGCATATTGAATTGCAAGGGCCATTCGTTCACCACTGATCACAAAATCCAGGAAAATAATACATATAGTAGCCGGATTTGATTACAATTCAATCTAAAGAATTTTATTTCTACTTTTTTGACATTCGGTTATATCTCTTAGCTCGAACATGTGATTTTGTGTGCCTCTACCAAAAGTGACAAAAATGTAATTGTTTTGAAATGTAACTAATAACCTTTTATAGTTACTTGGGAAGCTGTAACGGGATGTGTAGAAATCAATGAGAATAATTGAAATTGAAACAATTGTAATCTGATGCTTACCAATTTGATGCTAAGGGTTTAACAATAAAGTCAGACATAATATTTTTGATATTGACGGCTATTCATTTTTTCTCTCTAAATTTCACCCCACGTCAATTAAATAAACAATTGCCAATCAATTCTAATTGATTTTACCTGTCTGTGGTATTCAATTGTAGCATTTTCTCTTTGCAGATGTCATCTGGTTTATAATGATTCAATTCTAACAGGGAACAGAAAATCTAGTAGTGACATTAATATAGATACAAACAACTGTTCTAAATTTAGATGTATATTTGCAGGAGACTGTAGAAAAGTGATTGGAATTTGTCACAAGCAAGGGAAGGAAAACTGAATTGATTTGATACTTGTCCTATGTGTGTGCCTGGATCTTGAGCTGCTTTTTTAACATTAACTCAGTATATATAAAGTGAGATTGGTTTCTTGTGATGAAATTCTTTAGTGTTATCTGGTATTTGATTTTCAAAAATCACTCTAGGTTACCCAGACAGGGTCGCTGATTTATAAAAACAAGGGCAAAACACCTTTAAGTGGCAGTGTCATGAAACTCTTACAAAAATATTCAAATTAAGGAAAGGGAATTGTACTTAGTGTGATGATTTTTTTACAAGGTACTCGGGAGGCATGATGGTCTAATTCCACAAATTACAAGGCAACAAAAATGATACAGCAGTGGTCCAAACACCCTGCCTGGAGTGAACTCTAGATTTGCTAACGGGAGGTGCAAAGTACCCAAATTTTCCCTCCCAAGATGTTTGAATATCATTTAAGATCTGAGAAGATAATGTGGCCAACAATGTCTTGACAGTGACAGGCTGAATGTTCACATTCTAGTCTTGGTAGTATTATTTAAAGGTTTCAAGCAACTTGAAATGCCATGGTGGGTAAGGAGTAAATCCTTTTAAAGTTATCAACCCAGTTATACCAGAATGCTATACTGACACTCCTATAAAAAGAGTTTCAGTAGCCTCTCTCTTGGTGTGCAGATTGATAAGGGATTCTGGTAGACTTGAGCAATTCTCAAAATGATATCCCCAAAATAGGATATGAATTTGAAAGCATTCAGAACCCTGGTATCCTCACTTTTGTTTAAGTCTTGGGATGCAAAATTGAGATTCTGATGGCTGTTCACAGCCATGTGGGTGATTAGTAGTCGCTGATCAACTCGACCTCATTTGGGATAATTATCTGTTTCCTTCTTAAATTATATCTAAGTGATATCTGATTAATTTTCAAACTGAGTAAATCATAGTAACACTTTTCTCTCCTACTGCACATAAAATTTAAGACACAGTAAAGGTTAATTCCATTCTGTTCCTTTGACTGCAGACCTGTTAGAACCGTGGGAATGTAATGTATGCAATTCAACAAGCAATAGTTGAATAATACAGATTGTAATGCTTAGTGTTTGTGATTCAGGGAAAATGGGAGTTTAGAGAAAGATAACCAATGGGATACCTATATTTAGCTCCATTACAGTTCCCTCAGGTGCTAGATGGATTACAGCTTTAACAAGGTTGAATAGCTGCAATATGGAAATCCAAGGAGTATCAAATTAACAATGAAATCACTAGGTGTATGTGCAACTACTTGGTATAACTACCAAGTGGAACCTTTAAGGAAGAGGTAAGAACATGGTTGAATGGACAAATATCCAACAGATATTTTATATGGGTGCTGACCTCGAGCAACACAGTTCAAGTGCTGGAGCCGCATTATGGGGAAAGGATCCGATTGATATTTTCTTGTTGCTCAGCGCATGCCTTCTGTGAAAGCCCCACTGCATTATCTTGTACTACGTGCAATGGGTTCACCTCAGCACTCAATAATACTGACTGCCTGCGCCTCACGTGCACTATGGTGTCAAACATTAAATTATTGGCCATTCAAAGGGCTAGTTTCAAAAGGGTTCGTTTAAACAAGTTCTGTAAACCACCACATGGAAAGTTCCAGAAAGTATTACTTTTTTCAGCAAAGTATATTGAGTTAGCCTGCTCAGAATGATGAAATATTTTTGGGTGAAGAAAAGGATAATTTGGACAATTCAGAAAGCAAAGACATTGGGCGACTACTGAGGTTTAAATTATATTGCAACTGATATGTTCTATATAAATGAGAGCAACGCTCTGCAAAGTGAAGGAGAGGAACACTTAATAATTAAGTATACTGTATTCGCTGTTCACGATGCAGTCTCCTTAACATTGGGGAGATGAAACACAGAACCGTTTACGAAGTCAGCTAGCATGCAGGCCAGGAAATGAAGTTGAGCGGTCAGCAGTTTAGTGGGAATGGGGTCAAGGGAGCAGGAGGTGTGTCTTTTTGACAAGATGAACTTATGAGGGAGAGAAACTAGAGAGAGAGAGAGACATGAGTTCAGGGATATGGCAAGGGAAAGCTGGGGGTGGGTTTAGATTGGTGGTAAGGGGAAGAGAGGGAAAGCAGGAGAGGCAGTTGAATAGATAGTCTCAATCATATTGACGAAGAAATCCATGAGCCTCTTGCAATTGTTGGATGTGGAGTGGGCAGAGGAGAAGGGTAGTGATCTTTGCTCTCCATGATAATCCTAAAGCAGTGGGCAGTTATGACAGAGGACAGTGAGACCCCACAGTGCTCGATGTGGTCAAGCCAAATCTGGTGATGGATGACTATGTTGGTGCCAGATACGCTCCAAGTCTGTATTCCTTGCTCTTGAAGTGAAGATGAGGGATCATACTAGGAGGAATGATGATCATGGGAGAGAGAAAAAAGTTTTGCTGGGGACAAGGGCATCAAAGGTGGAAGTGAAGGAGCGGTTGAGTAAATTGACAATTACAGAAATATTGTGGCAAATGGAAGGTGGTTGGGAGTTTGAAAGTGCAGTTTTCCAGTTTTTTTTTTATAGCTCCTCTCTCTATTCCCTGCCAATGTTTAATAAGCTTAAGGTTAATGAATGCAAACAATTAAATCTAAAAGATACAAAAAAGCTGTATTAATTTACAAACTGTTTTCAATGCCTGTTTCAACGTAATGAGAATTCTCTGCTGCAGAGGATCATAGTGCACTAATTAGGTTCTTCTATTAGTTGCTTTTCAAATTAAATGGTAACTAATCATCAGGTTCTTTAATGAGATTTATAAAGTACAAACATCTGATTTCAGAATAGAAGGATGTGACTACCATTTTTTCCATACTTGACCTTCCTTTTGCTTAGTTAGCATAGCTAGACAAAATAATATTATCGGTGTACAAAAACATGATTGCAAGTAACAGGTGAGCAAGAGATAAGCCAAAGAGTTACAGAGCATATTGTAAAATTGGACTAATTAAGCTAGATGGAGAAGTAAAATAAGTCATTCTCAACAGCTTGGTAGCAGGCAGAGAGATAGCAATGTGCTTAATCAAGTAAGGTGAGCAGCAGGGAACATTCATGAAGGATTTCATGTTCCAGAAGTAAGTGGACACATCAGGGACAATGGTAATGGAGGGTTGAAAGCTCAAACAATTTAAGAGGTAGCGAGTGATTGATTCCTAACAGGGACCACTTTGCTAATCTGCAGACCTGATTTTCCATGACATTGGTCATGAGATGCTGCTAACACTGAGCTCAGGCACTTCCTTTGGAAAAAAATGATTTAAATGGACACATCCCAATGTCCATTAGAAATTCATTGTTGAGGAAAGTTGCTGTAGATTATCGTGTGCTGTAATAGTCCAGCTCCTGCCTTGGAAACAGGCCAGATTGTCAAGGCTGAAATAAACTGCAGCAAATTACTGCATTTTTTATTCTTAAATATCTTTGACCTGTTGAAATATGACTTTGGAAGTGACATGACTGTGTTCTAGATGCAAATTTATATGAATGCCTGGCTGAATTATTTTGAAATGCATCAATGCGGTACTTGTGTGTGATGTTATCATGACAGCCTCAGAGAGCTGTGCAAGCTGGGACATTGAATAAATTTAAAACAGAAATAGACAGTTTCTTAAACGATAAGGGGTTATGGGGAGCGGGTGGGAAAGTGGAGCTGAGTCCATGATCAGATCGTCCATGATCAGATCAGCCATGATCTTATTGAATGGCGGAGCAGGCTCAAGGGGCTGTATGGCCTACTCCTGTTCCTATTTCTTATGTTCTTATAAAATTTATGCTAGCCTCCTCTGCCACTTTAATTATGTTGTACCCTTTTGGCATGTTAATTAGTTTACCAGAAATGTTTACTAATCTAGAGTTGAGAACACTTCAGGTTCTAGTGATCACCATATAAGTTGATTTGATATTCTTGACCTTAATAATACAAATGTGCAAGACATTCGCTTTGGGGACTATAGCCTGGATTTTACGAACCTCAGCTGCCCGTGGCAGGCAATGTCGATGGTGGGTCCCTGCCTCGCTGTTGGCTCCAGATGCTTATGGAAGGAGTCACAGCACGCAAGGAGGTTCTCTTCCCTTCCAATTGGCGGAAGAGACTTCCCCAGGACACCAATGCAGCCTGGTTGCATATTGCACAGGAGGACACAAGCAGGGATGTGGTCAAGAGGACCTGGCTGCAGTGATGCATGACTTTCAATGATCTCAGTAGATCATGAAATGTTACTGCAAAGCCACACTCAACCTCATCATGTTGTGCCACTCATCACATCCCATCACTCTGCCTTCTCTACCCTGCTCCTGCACATCCTTACGCACACCAACCTACCTTGCACCTCCACCCATCCCACTCTATCTACATTATCACTTCCCCATCTCACCAGCCACCCTCACACTCACCTTCATCCTAGTCCAAATCATACCGACTAACAACACACAAGGGTAGGCACTTGTGTGTTTTAGCCAATGTTTATGTGAAATTTCTGTTAATGTGCTGTCAAACATTGAAACCTTTATTTTCAACACTTTGCGGTCCTGGACAGATTTTTGTGCACCTTTGTAAGTGGCTTAGTGAGTTGCAGTGAATGGTGAGACATAACAATATCCCCTGCAATGGTGATGAGTGTGAAAGGAATGGCTTGGTGATTGTAGGGATGCTTTATGGGTTTGCTGTGCGGTAGTGTCAACCTGGCACATCATGTGGCAGCCTGGGTGCACAGCATCAAGTGAAGTAAATCTGGCCATGGTGAGGCCATCCCTGGCATCCCGAGCAGCAATGTGGTCAATTGCTGATGCCCTGTGTCCTGTGCAGCATCAAGTGATTGTGGAGATGGTAGGTGTTGTTGGTGCTGCTGTTGTGCCTGGTGATGCTGGTGCTTGGGCTAATTGTGGTTGGATTCTGAGGACCCAGGTGAGAGCGTATAAAGTGCACCGATGCTGATGGAACAGATGGCAGGTGAAGTAGAGATGACAGAAGTGATCTGTCAATGGTCGGAGAGGTAATGAGGTCAAACTGGACGGAGACTTGTGTAAAGACTTGCAACATTCTGAATCTGTAGTGGAAATGCAGTTTAGAGAAGCTAGTGGCCAAGAGAACATTTCTCAATCAGCTGAGAGCTTTGACTTGACATTTGAAGCTGTCAATTCATCAGCTGAAACAATGGCAAGTAACCTCTCACCTCAGCTTCACTGATGAGGTCTAGGCACAGCGGGAAACCGGTGGGCGACCTGTCAAATTCAAAAAGCTGGGGAAACAGCATTGTTAAGTGGCTGTAAACAAGCCACTAATAATTTCAATTGCCTCCGCTGCTGCTACATGTCGGGTCTGCTCAGCGCTGGCAGACCCGACATTTGGTAAAGGCACATGGCAGTCGGTTGACAGTGGGGTCCCGACCCATTGTTAAAAAACACCTTCCCACTTGATCCGCCACAGATCGCACCTGCTGACACCCCCCCCCGGCGATAAAATTCTGCCCCCTCCTATGTGTTGGGCATCAAGGAGAAGTAAATAGAATGTTTCTTTGAACAATTACTTGAGGAAAGCGAGAAAGAAAATATCTATCTGAGTAAATGACAAAAATATTAAGACCTAGATTACATTGGATCAGTAGGGAAGTGGAGAATAATTTCTGAGCCAAAAAGAATTATTTCAAATACAGGACAGTTGGATGAAATGGAAGTCCTACAAATGCAACCCACATGAATATTTGAAGCAGTAGCAAAGAAATTACAATGATGATTGATATCTGAAAAATTAATTATACAAAGCAGACAGAATGTTAAGTAGCAGCTAGGTTCTTTTATGGGATACGTTAGATAGAAAGATCATGGAAGATAAGGAAATGGATGATGTCTTCAGAAAATCGAGTCAAACTATAATCTATAATACATGTAGAACATATGAACAGAATAAGAGCAGGAGTAGGCTATATGGTCCTTCGAGCCTGATTCGCCATTCAGTAAAATCTTGGCTGATCTGATCTTGGCTCAACTCCACTTTTCTGCCCGCTTCCCCTAACCTTTGACTCCTGATATTTCAAGAATCTGTCTGTCTAATATATTCAATGACCCAGCCTCCACAGCTCTCTGGGGTAGAGAATTCCAAAGATCCACGACCCTCTGAAAGCAGAAATTCCTCCTCATCTCCATCTTAAATGAGTGACCCCCTTATTCTGAAACTATGCCTGTTTGTTCTAGATTCCCCCACGAGGGGAACCATCCTCTCTGTATCTACCCTGTCAAACCCTCTCAGAATCTTAAATACTTAACCTATTTATATCCCTTTCCAGAGTTTTTGGGTTGGAAATTCGGTCTGTTGTCACCTCTGTTCAGGGGCGGTAATGGCGGCGGAATTAATTTCTGGGTGGACGGCCAGCTTCCAGCGCCCCGTCGGTACATTCAGTGTCAGTTTTGCGGGGGTGTGGAGCAGTACCGCCCGGGAGAGACGAGCCAGTGTGCAACGCCCCCGGTTGCAACAATGTTCTGAAATTTGTTTTCTCGGGGACTCGTAGCGCACCCTAGTGCGACCGCCTGGGAAAGCGGGCAGTCCGAGCTGCTCCGGCCTTGGTGAGGGAAGGAATGAATACTTGAGGTAAGTGTGATTGATTTTTTTTTTTGCAATTTATGTTTATGTGGGGTGAGCAAGGTATTGGGAATGCTTTTGATGTTTTTTTTGCCAATTTTTTTTCTCAGAGAAGCCTCTCTTAGGGTGCTCCGAGGCTAGTTCTTTTGCTCAGCCGGCCTAGCGCCCTAAGAGAGGTGTGGAAAGCCTCCCTGAGTGCTCCGCTCTACACTCGGGACCCAGCTGATGAATTTTGTGGCTGCAGACGCAAACCCCATTTCCTGGCGCAAAATTTACTGCCCTGTCGCTATTAGCGCCCTAATTCGCCTCCAACTGAATTTCCTCCCTTTGTCTCCTCTTCACAATTTGCTTTCCCACCTATCTTTGTATCGTCAGCAAAGTTGGCTACAAGGCACTTGTTCCTTCATCCAAGTCATTAAAATAGATCTCCCACATTGGTGACTGGCCTCCCCTCCCCGCCTCCTTCAGCGACGACTGGAGCTCTCCTTCCCCACTGGTGACCTGGGCTCTTTTCCACTCCAACATGTGGTGAGTTCCATGGCTGTGACCCCCCTGCCCTCCCACCCTGAACTCCGGTGGCCCACTGACCCTCCCAATGCCTGCCCCCAATCAGGGCCTCGGATCACCTACCACCAAGGGCGCTACCCAGCGCTGAGCCTGCGGCCAATAGCTCGCCATAGGCAACTAGGCCCATACAGCAGTGCCTGGTCTCCAGTCGTCTTGGACCCCCTTTCCACTGGACCAAGACCTCACTCAGCTAAGCCCGTGTGGTAGCCGGTGTGCAACGACCACCCCACTTTAAAAGAACTCACGCACAGGCATCTTCCACTCTGTTAACATGAAGTTCGGGACCTGGAACGTCAGGACACTCATGCACAACCCCAATAACGACAGGCCGGAACGCCGCACCGCCATCGTTGCCTGGGAACTTAGAGGCTTTAATATCGACATCGCCGCCCTAAGTGAGACCCGGCGGGCAGGGAAGGCCAGCTCAAGGAACAAAGTGGAGGTTGCACCTTCTTTTGGAAAGGGAAACCAGAGGAAGAACGCCGCCTTCACGGAGTCGGCTTCGCCATCTAAAATGAGTTGGTCGACCGCCTCAAAGACTCCCCCTGCGGGATTAACGAACGCCTCATGACTCTTCGATTCACCCGATCCCGGAACCAGTGCACCACAGTCATCAGTGCTTACGCCCCGACACTCGATGCAGCTGATGAGGCTAAAGAGGGTTTTTACTCCAACTTCGAAAAATCCCTGTCCTGCGTCCCGCGGGCGACAAATGATCTTTCTTGGTGACTTCAACGCCAGGGTTGACAAGGACACAGACGTCTGGGGGGGGCATGATTGGCAGATAGGGGGTAGGGAAAGCCAACTCTAATGATACCCTACTCCTGACAAAATATCTAGAGCACGAACTTGTCATCACCAACACCTTGTTCCGCCAGTGGGACAAATACAAGGCATCGTGGCAGCACCCTCGCTCCAAACACTGGCACCTGCTCGACTATTTCATCGTCCGAGCCAGGGATTGCAAGGATGTGTGCATCACCCGAGCCATGACAGGAACCGATGACTGCTGGACGGACCACCGCCTAATCCGATCCATCATCGACATCAACATAGCCCCAAAGCAGAGGGGACAGCAGAAGCAGTGTCGCAAAAAAGTCAATGCCGGAGCACTTAAGGACCCAGCTAAGAGAGCCCTATACAGCCAGCGCCTCACAGCTAACATGGCGTGACTTGACGACTCCGAGCCGCAGAATGCCCACAGCGTTTGGTCTGCCCTCCAGGCCTCCATAACCAGTGCCTGCAAAGAGACACTCGGTTATCAACTAGGAAACACCAGGACTGGTCTGATGAGAATGATCAGGAGATCTAAGAGCTAATCGATCGCAAGCGCAGGGCATTTCTGAGTCTTAAACAACAACACAATGCGGGAGCAGTAAAGCAGCATTACAGACTGCTCAAGGCTGAAGTCCAACAAAAAACCCGGAACCTAAAGAACAAGTGGTGGATGGAGAAAGCACAGGAGATACAGCAGCTGGCTGACAACCATGATGTGTGAGGATTCTTCACCACAGTCAAGGCCACCTTCGGGCCAAACACCCAAGGCCCCACCCCATTGCTGGCCAAGAATGGGGAAACACTCATCGAGGATACCGAGGCAGTCAGGGCCCGCTGGAAGGAGCACTGCAAAGATCTCCTCAATCGAGACTCTGCCTTTGACTCGAGTGTTCTCGACTCCATCCTGCAGCATGCAACCCGCCACCACCTCAGTGAGACCCCAACACTGCACGAGGTAGAAAAGGCCATAAGACAGCTAAAAAACAACAAGGCTATGGGAGCGGATGGAATCCCTGCTGAGGCACTGAAGTATGGCAGAGAGGCACTGCTGGTGCGAATATACAACCTCATCTGGAGGGAGGAGAGCATGCCGGGGGATCGCAGAGATGCCTGGAAGGGGAGGTGCAACGAGACCTGGGTGTCATGGTACATCAGTCATTGAAAGTTGGCATGCAGATACAGCAGACGGTGAAAAAGGCAAATGGTATGTTGGCCTTCATAGCTAGGGGATTTGAGTATAGGAGCAGGGCGGTCTTACTGCAGTTGTACAGGGCCTTGGTGAGACCTCACCTGGAATATTGTGTTCAGTTTTGGTCTCCTAATCTGAGGAAGGATGTTCTTGCTATTGAGGGAGTGCAGCGAAGGTTTATCAAACTGATTCCTGGGATGGCTGGACTGATATATGAGGAGATACTGGATCGACTGGGCCTTTATTCACTGGAGTTTAAAAGGATAAGAGGGGATCTCATACAAACATATAAAATTCTGACGGGACCGGACAGGTTAGATGCAGGAAGAATGTTCCCGATGTTGGGGAAGTCCAGAACCAGGGGACACAGTCTAAGGATAAGGGGTAAACCATTTAGGACTGAGATGAGGAGAAACTTCTTCACTCAGAGAGTTGTTAACCTGTGGAATTCCCTACAGCAGAGAGTTGTTGATGCCAGTTCAGTGGATATATTCAAGAGGGAGTTAGATATGGCCCTTACGGCTAAAGGGATCAAGGGGTATGGAGAGAAAGCAGGAAAGGGGTACTGAGATGGATAATCAGCCATGATCTTATTAAATGGCGGTGCAGGCTCGAAGGGCCAAATGGCCTACTCCTGCACCTATTTTCTATGTTTCTATGCAGTAATCGTGGCCATCTTTAAAGGGGACAAGTCTGACTGTGGCAACTACAGAGGAATCTCCCTGCTATTAGCCACTGGGAAAGTCGTCGCCAGAGTCCTCCTCAACCATCTTCTTCCCGTGGCCGAGGAGCTCTTCCCGGAGTCACAGTGCGGATTTCATCCCATATGGGGTACAATGGACATAATTTTTGCAGCGTGACGGCTACAGGAAAAATGAAGGGAACAGCGCCAGCCCTTATACATGGCCTTCTTCGACCTTACAAAGGCCTTTGACACTGTCAACCGCGAGGGTCTATGGAGCGTCCTCCTCCGTTTCGGATGCCCCCAAAAGTTCGTCACCATCCTCTGCCTGCTCCACGATGACATGCAGGCCATGATCCTTACCAGTGGATCCATCACAGACGCAATCCACGTCCGGACCGGGGTCAAACAGGGCTGCGTCATCGCCCCAACCCTCTTCTCAATCTTCCTCGCTGCCATGCTCCACCTCACAGTCAACAAGTTCCCCACTGGAGTGGAACTAAACTACAGAACCAGTGGGAACCTGTTCAAGCTGCGCCGTCTCCAGCTCAGATCCAAGACCACCCCAACCTCTGTCGTCGAGCTACAGTAGCCGGATGACGCCTGCGTCTGCGCACATACAGAGGCTGCACTCCAGGACATAGTCGACGTATTTACCGAGGTGTACGAAAGCATGGGCCTTATGCTAAACATCCGTAACACAAAGCTCCTCCACCAGTCATTCCTCACCACACATCACTGCCTCCCAGTCATCAAGATCCACGGCACTTCTTGGGAGCCTCCTATCAACTGGAGCAGGCATCAACGGCGAGATCCAACACCGCCTCCAGTGCGCCAGTGCAGCCTTCGGCCGCCTGAGGAAAAGAGTGTTTGAAGACCAGGCCCTCAAAATTGCCACCAAGCTCATGGTCTACAGGGCTGCAGTAATACCTGCCCTCCTGTATGGCTCAGAGATATGGACCATGTACAGTAGACACCTCAAGTTGCTGGAGAAATACCACCAACGATGTCTCCGCAAGATCCTACAAATCCCCTGGGAGGACAGGCGCACCAACATTAGCATCCTCATTCAGGCCAACATCCCCAGCATTGAAGCACTGACCACACTTGATCAGTTCTGCTGGGCAGGCCACATAGTCCGCATGCCAGACACGAGACTCCCAAAGCAAGTGCTCTATTCGGAGATCCCTCACGGCAAACAAGCCAAAGGTGGGCAGCGGAAACGCTACAAGGACACCCTCAAAGCCTCCCTGATAAAGTGCGACATCCTCACTGACACCTGGGAGTCCCTGGCCCAAGACCGCCCTAAGTGGAGGAAGTGCATCCAAGAGGGCGCTGAGCAACTCGAGTCTCAACGCCGAAAGCATGCAGAAATCAAGTGCAGACAGTGGAAAGAGCGTGCGGCAAACCAGTCCCACCCACCCCTTCCCTCAGTGACTATCTGTCCCACCTGTGACAGAGTCTGTGGCTCTCGTATTGGATTGTTCAGCCACCAAAGAACTCATTTCAGGAGTGGAAGCAAGTGTTCCTCGATTCCGAGGGACTGCCTATGATGATGAAATAGTTAAGGCCCCAGCACAAAAGTCAGTAATGCATGTGTTATGCAAAGTTCAAATAATTAAGTGCCACCTGCACCCGATGAAATACAATCTGTAATCCTCAATAAAATACATGAGGAAATAGATGAGGCACTATGTAATATTTTCATGAGCTCCATAAAATATGAACTGTGCCTAAAACTGGAGAGAAGCCCATGCAGAGTCACTAAAAAACAAATTAAGCAAACTGATGTATGGTTCCTTGATTTAGCTCTTATATCAGTAGTAGGGAACATGTCAAGGCTATTTAATAGGACATTATCATTATTCATCTAAAAAGTAAAGCAGTTTTAAGGAAAATCAGCATTCTCTCACAAACAGCAGATCAGGCCTCACTAATCTGATGGATTCTGTTCAGGATATAACTAAACTGGTGGGCATATCAAACCGATATAATTTGATCAGATTTTTCAGATAACATTTGAAAGGGTTTAAGGAGTTTTAAAGAAGTTGCATAGAATTAATAGCTAGGCAATTGAAAATTGGCTCGGCAATAATAAGCCAAAGGTGATGACAAATGGAGAAGGCTTTGTCTGAGAGCCAGTCACTTCTGAGGTTTCACAAAGGTTTATTCTGGGTCCCCAACTGCTTCATAATGATATGAAAAATCCAAAATGCTGATGACAGTCATTTATGTAAGTGGATTGCCATTGCAGAGAGATTTATAAGCATCTAACAGAATCTAGACAAACTAAGCAGATGAATTGAGAAATGGCAGATAGAATTTAATGTTGAACAAAAGTAAGATTTTACAGATTGGTATGGAAAACAAGAAACACAAAGCCCTGAAAATACATAGATCATTATTTTTACTTTCTGAATATAATTGAAGCACGTGGATTGGAAATAATAGCTATGACCCAACTAAACAAAGATGGACAAATAAAACTATTATTTCCTCTGTTAAAGCATTAACCAAAATTTTGTAAAAGGCCACTTTGAATCATAGAGCCTGAGTTTGGTTGACTTACCACCAGCTGCCGCCGAGTTTTCTTGGCGGTCTCCATGTTTTCTGGGTGCTCTTCCCTCCAAGCGAGTTTGGTCATGCCCTCACGCCGATGGTGAGAGAAGACCGCTGGGGACCATCCGCTAGTGTGCAACGCTGACAAAAGTCCTCCCGCCCGCTCACTCCCCACTTTGGTCTGGGCGGTCCTCCGCTCCAGCAGCAGACAACACCGCCGCGTGGAGGCAGCTCTTATCTGAACGGTAAGTGTTATGTTCAGAATAACTCCACAAGACTGTATATTATAACCTCAAACTGTTGTGACCTTGGTCTCTTTAATGTAACTTCAGAGTGAGGAAGCAGCATGGTGGACTGCCTTTTATACCTGCTTGCCCAGGGTATGCAGGTGACCCTTGGGTCTCCCACAGGTGCGCCCCCTGGTGGCAAGTCTTACACATTGGTAATGTTTACATACAGAACATAATTTCCCCCCCCAAAACCTTAGATACAAGTTATTTACAAGTTGAGGCAATCCGGGGCTCTGTTCCTGGGTTGATCGCTTGAGTTGAAGTCCTGGCATGGGTGAGTCAGTCAGATCATTGCTGCACTGCGGTGTGGCTGGTCTGATCGGACTGTCGGGCATGGTGGGTTCATCCTCGTGGTTGACCGTGAGATTGATTGCTGGTTGGGTGTGTGTGGGTGGTCACTGATGGTAATGTCCTCTTCAAACTGTTCTTAGTTGTCAGTGAACCACAGTTTGGTCTGATCCAAGTGCTTTCTGCACGTTTGTCCATTCAAAAGTTTGACAACAAACACTCTATTCCCCTCCTTGGCCAACACAGTGCCAGCAATCCATTTGGGACCATAACCATAATTAAGAACAAACACAGGGTCATTAACCTCAATGTCACACAATATAGCCGCGCGATCGTGGTACACGTTAATCCCGGTGACGCCGGGTTTCTACATGATCATTGAGTTCCGGGTGGACTAAGGAGAGCCTGGTTTTGAGTGCTCTCTTCATTAGCAATTCTGCAAGGGGAACCCTGGTAAGTGAGTGGAGTCGCGTCCGGTAGCTGAGCAGTATCCGAGATAACCGGGTCTGCAGGGAACCGTCCGTAATGCGTTTCAAGCTCTGCTTGATGGTTTGGACTGCCCGTTCCGCTTGGCCATTGGATGCGGGCTTAAACGGCGCAGACCTGACATGTTTGATGCCATTGCGGGTCATGAACTCGTTGAATTCTGAGCTGGTGAAACATGGTCCTTGTCACTAACAAGGACGTCAGACAAACCATGGGTGACGAACATGGCCCAGAGGCTTTCAATGGTAGCAGTGGACATACATGACGACATTATTATACATTCAATCCATTTAGAATAAACGTCCACTGCTACTAGGAACATCTTTCCTAGAAAGAGGCCAGCAAAATCTACGTGGACGCTGGACCACGGTTTGGAGGGCCATGACCACATGACCAGTGGAACTTCCCTTGGTACATTGCTCCACTGTGAGCAAGTGTTACATTGGTGTGCACATGACTCCAATTCCATGTCATTGCCGGGCCACCAAACGTGCGACCTGGCGATAGCCTTCATCATGACTATGCCTGGGTGGGTACTGTGTAGGTCACGTATAAATGTTTCCCTGCCTTTTTTTGGCAAAACTACATGATTCCCCCATAGGAGACAGTCCGGATGGATGGACATTTCATCCTTGCATCAGTGGAATGGCTTAATTTCGTGTTGCATTTCCCCCAGAACCGCCGACCAGCTCCCATTGAGGACGCAGTTTTTTACTAGTGATAACACAGGATCCTGGCTAGTCCAGGTCCCAATCTGGCAAGCCATGATGGGTGACCCCTTGCTCTCAAAAGCATCCATTACAAGGAGCAAGTCTGCGGGTTGCGCCATTTCCACCCCGGTGGTGGGCAACGGTAGCTGACTGAGGGCATCAGCACAGTTCTTAGTGCTTGGTCTGTGGCGAATTACATAGTCATACACAGATAACATTAGTGCTCATCTTTAGATGCGGGATGAAGCATTGGTGTTAATACCTTTGCTTTCTGAGAACAGCAAAATGAGCAGCTTGTGGTCGGTTTCGAACTCGAACCGGAGTCCAAAGAGGTATTTGTACAGTTTCTTAACCCCGTATACGCATGCTAATGCTTCTTTCTCAACCATACTGTAGGCTATTTCAGCCTTAGATAAGCTTCTGGATGCATATGCAACAGGTTGCAGTTTGCCTGACACATTGGCTTGCTGTAACACACAATCGACCCTGTACGAAGATGCATCACCAGCTAGTACTAAATGTTTACACGGGTCATACAATACAAGTAACTTGTTAGAATATAGCAGGTTTCTGGCCTTGTTCAAGGCTGTCTCTTGAGATTTACACCAAACCCAGTTGTCACCCTTGCGTAGCAATAAATGCAAAGGTTCCGGCAAAGTGCTCAACCCCGGTAGAAAGTTACCAAAATAGTTGAGGAGCCCCAGGAACGAACGCAGCTCCATCACATTCTGTGGTCTGGGTGCATTCTTGATGGCCTCCGTCTTGGAGTCCGTGGGTCTGATGCCGTCCGCCGCAATCTTTCTCCCCAGAAATTCGACCTCTGGCGCCAGGAAAAAACACTTGGAGCATTTCAGCCTGAGTCCCACTCTGTTCAGTCGCCTTAGCACGTCTTCCAGGATGAGCAAGTGTTCGGTGGTGTTGTGGCCAGCGATCAAGATGTCGTCTTGAAACAGCACTGTACGCGGAACCGATTTCAGCAGACTCTCCATGTTCCTCTGGAAGATGGCCGCAGCCGAGCGAATCCCAAAGGGGCATCTGTGGTATATGAACAGTCCTCTGTGCGTGTTGATGCACGTCAATTTTCTTGAAGGTTCAGCCAGCTCCTGTGTCATGTAAGCAGAGGTTAGGTCCAACTTGGTGAACGACTTACCCCTGCTAGCGTTGCGAACAGGTCATCCGCTTCGGGTCCTGTAATGAGACTTGGTCGATCGTTACCTTGTAGTCCCCGCAGATTCTGACCGTCCCATCGCTTTTCAACACTGGAACAATTGGACTGGCCCACTTGTTGAACTTGACTGGAGGTATGATCCCCTCTCGTGGAAGTCTGTCCAGCTCAATCTCGACTTTCTGTCGCATCATATATGGAACCGCTTGGGCCTTGTGATGAACGGGTCGTGCATCAGGGATGAAATGGATCTGCATTTTGGCACCTGTGAAGTTGTCAATGCCTGGCTCGAATAACTACAGGAATTTGTTTAGCACTTGGGCACACAAGGCATCATCCACTGCTTTGATGGCGTCCCAGTTCCATCGGATCTTTCCTAGCCAGCTTCTGCCGAAAAGTGTTGGGCCATCGCCTGATACAATCCACAGTGGTAAATCATGCACAGCTCCATCATATGATAACTTCCCTGCCGCACTGCCAATGACTGGTATGAGCTCTTTGGTGTAAGTGCACAGCTTGGTGTAGATTGGGCTTTGTTTTGGCCTTTGTGCCTTGTTGCCCCGCAGTTTCTCAAAAGCCTTCTGGCTCATAATTGACTGGCTCGCCCCTGTGTCCAATTCCATGGAAACTGGAATGCCGTTTAATTTGACTTTTAACATTATCGGAGAGCTTTTGGTGGTGAAGGTGTGTATCCCATACACTTCCTCTTCCTCGGGTTGAGTTGTCTCTCTTACTCGTTCAGCGTGACCCGCGCCAGATCAGTCATCTTTTGCCGACTCTGCCACGTGGAGTCGCAGCATGTCCGCACATTCGCTGGAGGTGACCCATTGTTCCACAGCACTTGCACACGTAGTGCTTGAATCGACATTGATGGGCTCGATGATTACCCCTGCAGCGCCAACATGGTGCTAATGGATTCGCATTCACGCCCACGGCCGACTCTGTGTCATCCTAGGTCTGGCCTCTGCAGGTGTGTAGGCCCTGCCATGTACAGTTCTGCCTGCTGAAGCCATTATTTTATGCACAGTACTTGCCGGTGAGCTTCGATGCTGCAATGATATCTGTTTAGTGTTATCATTCGTGGACATGAAAGCCTGGGCTATCGTGATGGCCTTACTCAGATCTAGGGATTGGGCAGTCAGCAGTTTGCAAAGAATGACCTTGTGGCCGATTCCAAGCATGAAAAAGTCCCGCAACACCTCCCCCAACAACCCAGCAAATATGCATGGTCCCGCCAGGTGTCTTAGGTCGACGACATAGCTCGCCACGTCCTGGCCCTCGGAGCAATGGTGCGTATAAAAGCGATACCTGGCCATCAAAATGTTCTCCTTCGGCTTGAGGCATTCCCGAACCAGTGTGCACAACTCTTCATATGTCTTCTCCATTGGTTCCATCGATGCTAGCAGATTTTTGATGAGGCCATATATCATGGACCTGCAAATGGTGAGGAGAATTGCCCTGCGCTTGACCGCGGTTTCTTCCTTATCCAGCTTGTTGGCCATGAAGTACTGGTCAAGATGCCCAATGGAGGCTTCCCAATCATAGAAACATAGAAAATAGGTGCAGGAGTAAGCCATTCGGCCCTTCGAGCCTGCACCACCATTCAGTGAGTTCATGGCTGAACATGCAACTTCAGTACCCCATTCCTGCTTTCTCGCCATACCTCTTGATCCCCCTAGTAGTAAGGACTACATCTAACTCCTTTTTGAATATATTTAGTGAATTGGCCTCAACAACTTTCTATGGTAGAGAATTCCACAGGTTCACCACTCTCTGGGTGAAGAAGTTTCTCCTCATCTCGGTCCTAAATGGCTTACCCCTTATCCTTAGACTGTGACCGCTGGTTCTGGACTTCCCCAACATTGGGAACATTCTTCGTGCATCAAACCTGTCTAAACCTGTCAGAATTTTAAATGTTTCTATGAGATCCCCTCTCATTCTTCTGAACTCCAGTGAATACAAGCCCAGTAGATCCAGTCTTTCTTGATATGTCAGTCCCGCCATCCCGCGAATCACCTCAACAAATCTCTCAAGAATACCAATGGCAGCCATAACCACGTGAAAGTGTGTGATCTGTTACTCGTCGCCAATTGTTATGTTCAGAATAACTCCACAAGACTGTATATTGTAAGCTCAAACTGTTGTGACCTTGGTCTCTTTAATGTAACTCCAGAGTGAGGAAGTTGCATGGTAGACTGCCTTTTATACCTGCTTGCCCAGGGTATGCAGGTGACCCTTGAGTCTCCCACAAGTGCACCCCTGGTGGCAAGTCTTACACATTGGTAATGTTTACATACATAACAGTAAGTATGACGACCTGCAAGAAAAGGTTAGTGCACTTGTTTTCTTCATTTCATTTGCAGCGATTTTCGTGGATAGGGTCCTCTGAAGGATTTGTAGTAGTTTTTTTTCATGTGTTGAAAATGTTTTATTTTTCCCGCTCCCGTTTCCCTGGGCCCGACTCTATCCTCGGCGTTACTTTGCCGAGGATTGCATTTGTCGCCCAGAAGGTGACCTACCGCCCGCCGCTGCCCAGAATCGGCATGTAAGGCCCATTTTTACTACCGGGTGGTTTTTTCCATCAAATCTCCACCCAAAGTACCATCAGGACCTTAAGGGTGCTTTCGATGCTACATAGGCGGAACTTAGGTTTGACCAAACTCGGGCCCATAGATTCTAACAGCACAGAAGGAGGCCTGTCGTGCCTATGCCAGCTCTTTGAAAGAGCTGTCCAATTCAGTCCCGCACTCCAGCTTTTCCCAATAACCCTGCAAATTAATCCTCTTCAAGTACATGTACAATTGACTTTTGAAAGTTCCTATGAAATCTGATCCCACTACCCTCTCAGATAGTGTGTTCCAGATCTCAACTATCCTCTTAAATTTATCCTCATTTCACATCTAGTTCTTTTGCCAATTATTTTAAATCTATGACCTCTGGTTACCGACCCACTTGCCAGAGGAAACAGCTTTTTCCTACTTGCTCTATCAAAACCCCTCATTATTTTGAATACCTCTATTAGGTCTCCCCTTAACGTTCTCTGCTCTCAGAAGAACAATCAACCTTTCTCCAATTCACATTTAGTAAGTATTCAAAATTATTTCACCTTGAGGAAACCAACAGTAGCTCCATATGTATCGATAATTGCCACAACTGTTGCCTCTGGGTCAGAAGGTTCAAGTACTACTCATGTAGCACATAATCTAAGCTAATACGATCTTGGCTGTAAAACACTTTGGGACACTTTGCAAAAGGCGTTATAAAATGCAAGGCTTCCTTTTTTTTCCAGTGAAGTACTAAGGGTGTGCTACATTATCAAGGTGTTGTTGTTTGGGTCAGGCTCTAAATGGAGGCCCATCTGCATGTTGTTGTGGTTCAGGTGAATATTAAAGATCTTATGGCAATATTTGAATAAGAGCAGAGAGTTCTCCACAGGGTTCTGATGAATGGTTCATCAGAAATGGATTAACTGCTCATTCACCTCATTGCTAATTGTAAAAGTTCTGTGTGTGCAAAATGGCTACCGTGTCTGCCGACATTAAAATGGTCATCTCAACCATCTTCTCGCTATGGCTGAAGAGCTCCTCCGAGTCACAGTGCGGATTCTGTCCAGTAAGGGGTTCAACGGACATGATCTTCACCGCGCAGGGAACGGCACCAACCCTTGTACATGGCCTTCTTTGACCTCCCAAAGGCCTTTGACACTATCAACTGTGAGGTGCTATGGAGCATTCTCCTCCATTTCGGCAGCCTCCAAAAGTACATCACCATCCTCCGCTTGCTCCACGACGACATGTAAGCCGTGATCCTGACCAACGGATCCACCACAGACCCGATCCACGTCCGGACCGGGGTCAAGTAGGGCTGCGTCATCGCGCCAACCCTCTTCTCGATCTTCCTCGCTGCAATGCTCCATCTCATTCTCAACAAGCTCCCCGCTGGAGTGGAACTAAACTATAGAACCAGTGAGAACCTGTTCAACCTTCGTCGCCTCCAGGCTAGATCCAAGGTCGTCCCATCCTCTATCATCAAACTACAGTACGTGGACGACGCTTGCGGCTGCGCACGATCAGAGCCGAACTCCAAGCCATCGTCAACTTCTTCACCGAGGCGTACGAAAGCATGGGCCTTACACTAAACATCCGTAAGACAAAGGTCCTCCACCAACCTGACCCTGTCACACAGCACTGCCCCCACCCCCCCCAGTCATCAAAATCCACGGCGCGGTCTTGGACAACGTGGACCACTTTTCATACCTCGGGAGCCTACTATCAGCAAGGGCAGACATCGATGACAAGGTCCAACACTGCCTCCAGTGGGCCAGCGCAGCCTTCGGCCATCTGAAGACCAGGACTTCAAATCTGGCACTAAGCCTATGGGCTGCAGGGCAGTAGCGATACCCGCCTTCCGCCAGATCCTGCAAATCTACTGGGAGGTTAGACGCACCAACATCAGTGTTCTCGCTCAGGCCAACATCCCCAGCATCGAAGCACTGACCACACTCTACCAGCTCCGTTGGGTGAGCCACAACGTCCGCATGCCCGACACGAGACCCGCAAAGCAAGTGCTCTTCTCAGAACTCCTTCACAGCAAGCGAGCCCCAGGTGGGCAGAGGAAACGTTTCAAGTACACCCTCAAAGTCTCCTTGATAAAATGCAACATCCCCACCGGCACCTTGGGATCCCTGGCCCAAGCCAGCCCAAAGTGGAGGAAGAGTACCCGGGAGGGCATTGAGCACCTCGAGTCTCAGCGCCAAGAACATGCAGAAATCAAGCGCAGACAGCGGAAGGAGCGTGTGGCAAACCAGACTCCCCACACACCCTTTCCTTCAACCACTGTCTCTCCCACCTGTGACAGAGACTGTAATTCCCGTACTGGACTATTCAGTCACCTGAGAATTTACTTTTAGAGTGGAAGCAAGTCTTCCTCGATTTCGAGGGACTGCATATGATGATGATGGTCACTGCACTTTAACTGTGTCCAGTTTTGGTCTTATTGAATAGTGGGTGAGATAGAGGCCCTGGAAATGGTTCAAAGGTGGACCATGAGAATGATCACTATTTTAACAGCCGTTAGTTATCACAATCGGCTTAGCCAGCTGGATGTTTTCACTATGGCAAAACTTAGATTTTAATGTGATTTAATTGAAGCAGTTAAATAATGAAGGGACTTGACTGTGTTTGTGCGGACAGACTATTTGAACTAGATAGGTTAGGAAAAACGATGGGTCGTTGCATGTAAGCTGTGTAAGCCTGGAACTAGGTTCGATATCAGGAGGTTTTTCTTTAAGCAGAGTGTTATTGATACTTGGAACGATTTGCCCAGTTGTGTGGCGAGTGTGAATTTCCTGCAACAGTCCAAAAAGGGGGCTAGACAAGTTTCTTGCTGTGGCTAATAAATATCTCTGTGTACAAAAGGTAAGAGGGATATTCGGTATGAGCCTCATGGTCATTGTGATCTCCTGAACTCACATTAATCGCTTTAGGAGGTTGGACAGGAATTTCCAAGATTTATTTTCTCTGAATTGACAAAGGATATTTTTTTTAATCTGTTTTGTCCTCACCCAGGAGATTACATGCGTACTGCTTGGAGGGAATGCTAGAGGTCATGAGGCTTAGTTGCGTCATGATGGTTTGGGACAGGCTCGATGGTCCAGCCGGTCTTTTCCTGTCCATCTTTCTGTACATTCGTAAGCTGAAAGTAATTAATTGAAGTGCTTTGAGACATTGCTGAGAAATGTGATAACTTATTATTTATGACTAAAAGAGTTGTCAGTGATTTATCAGTTTGAATGTCATTCTGCAACCAAGCCTAATTTTTCAAAGGACAGTTGTATTCTTCCCATGAATAGGCATCTGAAAATTAAATGGCAAAGAAGTTAACATTTATTCTGCGATATATACTGTACTTTGGAGCATGTTTTTCCACATAATTTCACTTCCGCTTTTTCTACCAGACATTAGGAAAGTTTTATATGATAATTCAACCTTTACAGTCCTTCACCCATGCTCACTGAGCTGAAGGATGACCATATTGAAAAGGATGCCGTTTTCTGCTTTGCACCAAGTAATGAGCATTGCTTGATAAGATGTAGCTCTGGTAATATGCAAAGAACAGTTCCTTCTAAATTACCCCAACAATGCAGCTCACCTTAATCGCAGATGAGCACCTCCACTGGACCAGTGTGACATTTCTATTTCGCAAAAATCTATCTTTGCAACTTCTCAAGAAAAGATTGCTCAATTAATGCCATATTTGAAGCAGTTTGGAGTTGTGGATTTATTGCTTGCCTACTGGGAATGATGAGATTGACACTGCCAGCACTTAATGCATTGTCAGAGGAGGAGACATTTTTTGCAGTTGGCATGGTTGATTTGAATTCCGTTTTACAGTAGGTGAGTGAGTTTCCACTTATCTACTATGTAAATGTAGCAGCATAAAAAGGTATAGTGCCTGTGTCAAACAAATCATTTTGCCTTTGTAGGATTTTTGATATAAGCAATATACTGTTTTAAGCAATCATTAATCGAAGATAGCTCCAGGGCTGGCAGCTCCTTACTGATCACCTTTCCTTTGCAGCTCTGTCTGTTGCCTTCCTTTTCCCTTTTCCTCAACAGTGGGTGCATTTTAGCCCAAACTTCAATTTCAAACTACAAATTTAATGCTACCTGTACAGAGCACATTGGGGGCTGAAATTCGGTCACTAACGCCAGCTGATAACACCCAGTGCGAAATTTGATTCTGATTTCTCAAAGGCATAAAGAATTGGCACCCCGCCGACTACCGCCATGGAAATCGGCAAATTCACTTTTGCCGCCTCACTTACTGACTCGCAGCCATCACACCACAAAAAGTTGCGGCATTTAAACGGAGTTGCAGCCGGAGCAAAGAGGTCGCGGTCAGTGCAGCATTTGGTCCTTGCACAGTGCGTAGGTGTTGACGTGCTGAGTCTGCTGGCTACTCAGCTTGACTACGAGGATTTCCCAAACGTTGGTGGGCTTCAGGTCGTTGACATTGGCAACTTGTAACTTGCTGTTACCTCTGCAATTCAGTGGAGTCAGTGATGGCACACCGTGTCGTCCAGCGCTGAAGACTTTAAAAATCAAAAGTTAATTTATTTAACAGAAAACCATATTAGAAACATAGAAACATAGAAAATAGGTGCAGGAGTAGGCCATTCGGCCCTTCGAGCCTGCACCGCCATTCAATGAGTTCATGGCTGAACCCCATCAGTACCCCATTCCTGCTTTCTCGCCATACCCCTTGATCCCTGAGTAGTAAGGACTACATCTAACTTCTTTTTGAATATATTTAGTGAATTGGCTTCAACAATTTTCTGTGGTAGAGAATTCCACAGGTTCACCACTCTCTGGGTGAAGAAGTTTCTCCTCATCTCGGTCCTAAATGGCTTACCCCTTATCCTTAGGCTGTGACCCCTGGTTCTGGACTTCCCCAACATTGGGAACATTCTTCGTGCATCTAACCTGTCTAAACCTGTCGGAATTTTAAACGTTTCTATGAGATCCCCTCTTATTCATCTGAACTCCAGTGAATACAAACACAATTGATCCAGTCTTTCTTGATATGTCAGTCCCGCCATCCTGGGAGTCAGTCTGGTGAACCTTCACTGCACTCCCTCAATAGCAAGAATGTCCTTCCTCAAGTTAGGAGACCAAAACTGTACACAATACTCCAGGTGTGGCCTCACCAAGGCCCTGTACAACTGTAGTAACACCTCCCTGCCCCGTACTCAAATTCCCTTGCTATGAAGGCCAACATGCCATTTGCTTTCTTAACCGCCTGCTGTACCTGCATGCCAACCTTCAATGACTGATGTACCATGACACCCAGGTCTAATTGCACCTCCCCTTTTCCTAACCTGTCACCATTCAGATAATAGTCTGTCTCTCTGTTTTTACCACCAAAGTGGATAACCTCACATTTATCCACATTATACTTCATCTGCCATGCATTTGCCCACTCACCTAACCTATCGAAGTCACTCTGCAGCCTCATAGCATCCTCCTCGCAGCTCACACTGCTTCCCAACTTAGTGTCATCTGCAAATTTGGAGATACTACATTTAATCCCCTCGTCTAAATCATGTACAATGTAAACAGCTGGGGCCCCAGCATAGAACCTTGCGGTACCCCACTAGTCACTGCCTGCCATTCTGAAAAGTACCCATTTACTCCTACTCTTTGCTTCCTGTCTGCCAACCAGTTCTCAATCCATGTCAGCACACTACCCCCAATCCCATGTGCTTTAACTTTGCACATTAATCTCTTGTGTGGGACCTTGTCGAAAGCCTTCTGAAAGTCCAAATACACCACATCAACTGGTTCTCCCTTGTCCACTCTACTGGAAACATCCTCAAAAAATTCCAGAAGATTTATCAAGCATGATTTCCCTTTCACAAATCCATGCTGACTTGGACCTATCATGTCACCTCTTTCCAAATGCGCTGCTATGACATCCTTAATAATTGATTCCATCATTTTACCCACTACCGATGTCAGGCTGACCGGTCTATAATTCCCTGTTTTCTCTCTCCCTCCTTTTTTAAAAAGTGGGGTTACATTGGCTACCCTCCACTCCATAGGAACTGATCCAGAGTCTATGGAATGTTGGAAAATGACTGTTAATGCATCCGCTATTTCCAAGGTCACCTCCTTAAGTACTCTGGGATGCAGATCATCAGGCCCTGGGAATTTATCGGCCTTCAATCCCATCAATTTCCCCAACACAATTTCCCGACTAATAAGGATTTCCCTCAGTTCCTCCTTCTTACTCGACCCTCTGACCCCTTTGATATCCGGAAGGTTGTTTGTGTCCTCTTTAGTGAATACCGAACCAAAGTACTTGTTCAATTGGTCTGCCATTTCTTTGTTCCCCGTTATGACTTGCCCTGATTCTGACTGCAGGGGACCTACATTTGTCTTTACTAACCTTTTTCTCTTTACATATCGATAGAAGTTTTTGCAGTCCATTTTAATGTTCCCTGCAAGCTTCCTCTCGTATTCTATTTTCCCTGCCCTAATCAAACCCTTTGTCCTCCTCTGCTGGATTCTAAATTTCTCCCAGTCCCTGGGTTCACTGCTATTTCTGGCCAATTTGTATGCCACTTCCTTGGCTTTAATACTATCCCTGATTTACCTTGATAGCCACGGTTGAGCCACCTACCCTTTTTTATTTTTACGCCAGACAGGGATGTACAATTGTTGTAGTTCATCCATGCGGTCTCTAAATGTCTGCCATTGCCCATCCACTGTCTACCCCTTAAACATCATTCGCCAATCTATCCTAGCCAATTCACGCCTCATACCTTCAAAGTTACCCTTTTTTAAGTTCTGGACCATGGTCTCTGAATTAACTGTTTCATTCTCCATCCTAATGTAGAATTGCACCATATTATGGTCACTCTTCCCCAAAGGGCCTTGCACAACGAGATTACTAATTAATCCTCTCTCATTATACAACACCCAGTCTAAGATGGCCTCCCCCCCCTTGTTGGTTCCTCGACAAATTGGTCTGGAAAACCATCCCTTATGCACTCCAGGAGATCCTCCTCCACCGTATTGCTTCCAGTTTGGTTAGCCCAATCTATATGCATATTAAAGTTACCCATGATAACTGCTGTACCTTTCTTGTATGCACCCCTAATTTCCTGTTTGATGCCCTCCTCAACATCACTACTACTGTTTGGAGGTCTGTACACAACTCCCACTAGCGTTTTCTGCCCTTTGGTTTTCCGTAGCTCCACCCATACCGATTCCACATCATCCAAGCTAATGTCCCTCCTTACAATTGCATTAATTTCCTCTTTAACCAGCAACACCACCCTGCCTCTTTTTCCTTTCTGTCTATCCTTCCTAAATGTTGAATACTCTTGGATGTTGAGTTCCCAGCCTTGGTCACCCTGGCGCCATGTCTCCGTGATGCCAACCACATCGTATCCGTTAACTGCTATCTGCACAGTTAATTCGTCCACCTTATTCCGAATACTCCTCGCATTGAGGCACAGAGCCTTCAGGCTTGCCTTTTTAACACATTTAGACCCTTTAGAATAACACGACATAGCACTACAATCCTCAGCAAATAATCAAACCCGCAGGACCCCTTCAAACATTCCCAGGGACATCTAAGTGCAATGATTTACACGAGATCATTTTCCAACAAAGTAGCCATCTCTGGCAACTATCAAACAATTGTTTGCTGGTTCATTAAAGTGAAACTATTTGCATGAGTTCAGAATTAAATAAGATTTAACAAGGCCAGCATCTGTGTTCACCATCCCCCAGTTGTTGAATGGGTTTTGCTGAGTGCTTTCCCACCTCTTCCCTTCTCCCCACTACCCTCCCCCCCCCCACCCCCGCACCCCCCACGCCTATTGCTCCTCCTCAATGGGGTCTCAAGCCTGCAAGAAGGCCAGTAGTCAGCTGCTCACTTTGAACTGCTGCCACACATGATGGCCTAGCAGAACGTACCCGACCAGCTTGGGCCCTGGAAGGCCCGGCTGCGGACTGCATCACCTCAGCTTGGGCGGCAACACTCTGGTGTGGATGGGTTTCAGAGAGCGGCAGGTGCAAAGGTGGAATGATATCCTCCTGAGAGAGGACATCAGGTTCCAATAGGCCCAACATGGTGCTACTACCCCTGGGGCAGAGCCTATACATCTGGAGAAATCTGGGTGAGCACGGATTGCTGCCCTGCTTCGGCAACATTGGGTCTCCGTTGAACTGATGGGGCCCCAGACATGATGGCAGCAGTCAGTGCATCCATGACATTAATTTGCCTCTGCATTAACACAGACTGTGACTGCAGCACATCACAGAACTGAATGATGCCACCATGCACTGATGACATTGCATTATGCAGGCCTCCAATAACGTTGGCCTGGTGCTCAATGGCTACTGCAATGTTAGCCATAGCCCATGCCACCATGTCTGAGACCCCATGGTCACTTGTTGCATCCAACATCCGTTGGTCTCTACCAAGGATGGGCTCAGTGGGCTGCTGAGAGGCAGGTGCAAACCTTGAGGTGGATTCCTCCATCCTCACAACTAGAGCACCGAGACTCTCGGGCACCCTTGCCAGTGCACCCAGCAGACCGCGGTGCAACCGCAATGTATGTCTTGCGACAACCCGTAATTCAGCCTCATCAACAAAGTGCTGGCTGCTGAGCATCACCCTGGCGCGCACTCTCCCTCCGGGGAGCTGGCCCTCATACTTTCCCTCCCCCATGGTGTTGCTGCAGGCCACAGGGTCCCGGAGCATCACCCACCTCCACCTCCCCGACCACGCCTTCCTCCCAAAAGCTGCTGGCCCCGCTCTCTGAAGTTGCTGTTTCCTGTCTGACGTCCATAGAAGTGTCCTCCTCCTCCTCTTCCTCCTGTGCAATATCTCCCACAGTAGAAGGCTGACGTCCAGGCTCTGGTCCATCTGATTGATCATCTGAAAGCACTAAGCCAGGCAAGTGTGGTTACCTGCAGGGGAGAGGGCCAGGACTGGGAAAGGCATTTGGAAATGCCAGTCTCATGGAAAGAGCTAAAGGATTGTGGTTTCAAGGCTAAATGGCCTGCTAAATGTTGCAAGGGAACTCGACACACTGTCACTGTCCCAAGGGGATTCGGCCTCGCCCACTGCCATCCCACCAAATTGAGGGCCCATCAGGACCGGGATGCGTTCCTCCAACTCAATAAGGGGATGGAGGTCAGGGACCCCGCCTCCAGTCCTCATCTGCTCCCTTCGCTTGTGGGCGAGCTTGGCCTGCAAGATTAAAGAGCACGTCAGAGCTAGTGTACTTCTATCGGTGCCTTACATGGCAGAGTACATGTTACTGAATGAGAGTCTTCACAGGTTGAGGAAACTTAGACTAGCTGTGTGTCTTTGGTTTGCCAATGCTTGAATGAGGGGCCCAGGATCTAACAGTAACGGTGAGGCTACTGTCTTCCACACGCATATGAAGAGTGAGGAGGTAACAAGATGAGGGGTGGGTGTGAAAACGGATGAGGAAGGTTACCAGCGTTTGCAGGCCCTTGGAGTGAGTGAGGCTGCAAATGCGAACGTTGCATCTTGCCTCACCCACATAGAGCATGGGGCCCGACACATTCACATTGTGGACACACTGCACATTGAGCTGATGGCATAGTAAGGTTAATGTTAAAGAGACTCACCCTCCGCAGCCATGTTATGTCGTTCCACTTCTTGTGGCATTCAGTGGCTGTCCTGTGCACTGTGTCCCTTGCTGACACTCTTGCAGCCACTTCCCTCCATAGGCCTCGAATGACCTGTGGCAGTGGCCTCTGCCCAGCCTCTGTCCTCAGTAGTTCCCGACGCCCCTCCACGACATGAAGGAGTGCATCGATGGCAGTGTCCGAGAAGCGGTGAGCGCGCTGGCGTGCTGCTGCTGCATCTGCCATCTTCACCTTCTGACTGGGTGTAGGAAGTGAATATAACCACGAGGCGGTGAGGCGCCCAATTACCACCTCAGTTGAATGCAGGTGGCACAGCTGCAAATGCTGCTCAATGCATTGGCTGAAAGTGACAAATCATTAACTGAAAAACGTGACAAACGGGGCAATTTTGTAAAAATGCTGCTGTTGCCGCTCCACTTAACGGCCCACTTACTGCCATTTACGGCCTCCAGAGCAGCATGCAAGGCCTGGATTTAACGCTGCAATCCACTTTACAGGCGGCAAAACTGAATTTTGCGGTTCCAGGCGGCAAATAGCACCTGGCATTAAAATCTGCACTCAGTCGGTGTCACCGCCTCAAAATCGACGATACCAAATTTCAACCCCAGTGTCTATTTCCCAACCATTCTTATTCTGTCTTTTTACTGTGCTCATTTCAATGGCTGAAACACTGCTCACATTTAACTTCCCAATTTCTTGGATTCCTCTGCCATCAAGACTGGACTACTCTGTAAGACTTGGATGCCGTGACTTTGCTCTGCTACTCCGCCATTTCAAGTTTTACCTTAACCTGTTCTAGCTGACAGTGCCCACTCCCACCTGCTGCTATTGCCTGCTGAGCTTCAGGAATGTAATGAACTATTTGTTTTTCAGCTTTACTCTGCTGCTCTGTTGGGTACTGCAAATAAATCCACTTTCTCTGCTGGCTTTGTGACTTTATAATAATCTCCACTTTCACAGCTGCTTTCTACAGAGACAGCATTCTTTGTTGGATTGCCTCCATTGTAGTACCTGGTCTGCTCCTGCATCCTGTTGTCTGTGCCTTGTTTTTCTCATGCTACACTGAGCTAGCTCTGATCTGTTGCTGCTGGTTCACATCCAGCTCTGGATTCCGTTCCATTGCTGCTGAATGAACATTGCTTTGCTGCTTTCCACTTGCTGCCTCTAACTGCTGACGGCACTCATGCTTCAAAACTCCTGTGTCATCTTTTGCTTGACTGGGTTAGGATGACTCCTCAAGTTCCAACCACTGCTCCCAATATTCTGTGCTCCTCACCTCCCTATAGCTGTTCCTCAGACCAGCTTCACTGATCTTGTGGATTTTCATTTCACCATTCCCTGGTTTCCTGGGCTTCACTACTCTCGGTCCTTGTGTTTCAATCCCATTGCTCCTCACTCCTCACTGGCATATCTGCTGCCATACATTACTAATACCCAGGCCTCTACTCATTTCTGCTGAAGCCCAAGATCAACCTCTGCTGACTCATGGTTGCCTCGTTAGCTCATGTTTGCCTCGCCATGTCTCCTCGGCTCTCTATTTTCCACTTGTAATGTATACACCTGTGAGTAAGCTCACAGGTTTGTACATCTGTTGAGTTGGGAGTGGCTTAGCCAGACATGTGGTGTTCACACGACTCAATAAAACCCCAGCCAGTTGGGTTCGGGGGATCCACGATGAGGCAGGTGGTTGTGAGCCTGGTGGATGAATTGTAATTTCTGTTGTGATTGTTAAACCTTTGCTAATAAACCAACTAGTTCTTCATAGCAATGTGTTGCTATGAATTCTTAAGCAAAGAACCCATGAAGCAGATTCATTACACCACTGTTCAACCTCCAGCAATGTGTGCACTGATATTCCACTCTCAAGTAGCTGCTGGATTCCTTTGCTCCCCACAACTATCTCCGAACCTGGACATTGGATCATTGATCTGCCTATTTCCACCTCCGTAACATCGCCCGTCTCGGCCCTTGCCTCAGCTTATCTGCTGCTGAAGCCCTCTTCCATGCCTCTGTTATCTCTAGACTTGACTATTCCAACGCACACCTAGCTGGCCTCCCACATTCTACCCTACGTAAACGAGAGGTGATCCAAAACTCGGCTTTAACACAAAGGTAGGTAGAAATTTGGAACCCCTCCCCCCACCACCACCACCATCAAAGGTAGATTCTAGGACAGTTAGAGCTTTCAGGACTGAGAGAGATATATTTTTGTTAGGTAAGAGTATTAATGGCTATGGATCAAAGACAGGAAAAAGTAGTTGAGGTGCAGATCAGCCATGAATGGCATAGCAGACCTGAGGAGCTGAATGGCCTACTCCAGTTTCTCTTGTTCCTATGATCCTATTTGATCTGAAGTTGAACTTCTGATCTCCACACACTTTCCATCACAAAGACTGCCTACTTCCTCCTTGATAAAATTACACATCTCTGCCCCTGCCTCAGCACATCTGCTACCAAAACTCTGATCCATGCCTTCTTCACCTTAAGACTCGACTTTCTAATGCTCTTCTTCACCCACCATAAACTTCATCCAAAACTATGCTGCCCGTATCCTATCCTGCAGAGTCCTGCTCACCTTCACCCCTGTGCTTACATAAGAACATAAGAAATAGGAACAGGAGTAGGCCATAAGGCCCCTCGAGCCTGCTCCACCATTCAATAAGATCATGGCTGATCTGATCATGGACTCAGCTCCACTTCCCTGCCCGCTCCCCATAACCCCTTACCCCCTTATCGTTTAAGAAACTATCTATTTCTATCTTAAATTTATTCAAAGTCCCAGCTTCCACAGCTCATTGACCTGTAATGGCTCCAGGTCCCCCATCAATTTGAAATTATGATCCTCGTAGCCCTTCAAGGTCTCGCCCCTCCCAATCTCTGTAATCGTCTCCAGGCCGTCAATCCTCTAAGAATGCTGCGTTCCTCTAACTCTTGTCTCTTTTGCATCGCAATATCTCTTTTCTCAACCACATACATTCAGCAGCCTCAGCCCAAAACTCTGGAATTCCCTCCCTAAACCTCTCCACATCCCTCTCCTCTGTAAAACCCATCTCTTTGACTAAGCTTTTGTCACCCATCCCAATATCTCCTCCTTTCGCTTAGTGTTGATTAAAGGCGCTTGAAATGAAAGTTGTTGATATTGTATTTAGATGGCTTGCAAATACCACAGCCATTTCTGTGTGCAGGGTATTCCTCTGCACAAGATTACCACCACCCACCACTGAGTCAGGTGTGTCTTCTTTCTCTCAGCAGACTGAGCATTCTGACTTGAGGCAAAGAAGCTGCAGATATACAGTAAATTAAAGAAAAGTGAACTGACAAATCTACTAAATCAGAAGGCCGAAGAGACCAAGAAACTGGCCCTAAAAAGCAAAATTTAGAGTATAGAAGTAATGGGCAGATGAAACAAAAAAAACGCATTCTGTTTAAACTTTAATTAAAAGATTAATTAGTTCTCAACTAATAGAACTCCAATTAAGATATTTTATTGCAGTTGACCTATGATCTCTGATATAAACTTCTGTGTTTTTGTTGTAAGCGGGACTGTAATTAATCTAACAAGTGATTTCTCTGAATAAGCTGTTGTTCACAAATCAATTAGTGGCATTAATAATTTTCATTATTGGAAAGGCTAATTTGTTTTAACATGTGGTTGTTCCTTGGTTGAATGTTAATACCTGTAGTGGCAAGCTGTAAGGAACTGAAACTACTGAGGACTTTAAGTTAGCCATAGTGGAAATCTACTCTTTGCATTCCAAAACATTGTGCTTGGCTAGTGGGTGATGGTTTTATTTTATTTCAGTTGAGCAATACCAAAAGAAACCTTTTGATAAAACATACCCAGTATGGTTAATTTTCTTGTAACAGTAATGTTCTGGAAAATGAGGGCTCTGATTGGTTACATGCTTATGATTGGCCAGTACATAGAAATATATGGGCTCAAGTTTTGGCCTGAGTTGCTCCTATTTTTTTGGAGCAACTGGTTTAGACTGGAGCATCTTAGAAATTGCAATTCTCGGCATTTAGTTTGCTCCAGTTCCAGTGAGTTAGAATAGTTCCATTTTAGAACAGATTTTTTTTTCAAAAGGGGGCGTGTTCAGCCACTTAGGCCTGTTTTGCAAGTTTAGGCAGCAAAAACTTATTCCAAACTAACTTAGAATGGAGTAAGTGTAGATTTTTGTATGCTCAGAAAAACCTTGCCTACACTTAGAAATCGGGCGTAGGGAACAAGAGATGGGGAGTGGGGTTGGGGGTGGGGAGGAGAGGGAAGATTACAAACAGTAAACACTTCACTTTTACAAATAAAGAGCCATTATCAAAATAAATGATAAATAAATCAATAAATCAACCAATAAATCAATTAAAAAAATAATTAAAAAATCAATAAATAAAAAATTAAGTTTCTACTCACCGACTGCAGCACCAGAAGTCCTCCAACAGCGGCTGGGATGGGCCTCCCCCAGTGTCTCTCTCTCTCTGTCAGTGTCTCTATCTCTGTCTCTGTCAGTGTCTCTCTCTCTGTCTCTGTCAGTGTCGCTCTGTGTTTCTGAGAGCGAGGGGGGGGAGGAGGGGGGAGGGAGAGAAGGGGAAGGAAAAGGAGAGAGGAGGGGAAGAAGGGAGGTAGAGGGGGGGAAGAGGAGGGGGAGGGAGAGAAGAGGAGGGGGAGGGAGAGAAGAGGAGGGGGGGAGGGAAGAGGAGAAGGGAGGGGGGAGAGGAGAGGAGAAGGGAGGTGGAGGGGGAGGGAGGGAAGAGGAGAGGGGAGGGAGGGGGGAGAGGAGAGGAGGAGGGGGTGGAGGAGAGGGGGGGTGAGCTGGAGCGGGATCTGAACGGGAGGGAGGGGAACGGGAGCTGAAGCTGAGATTTTTCTTATCCCGTTCCTTCAACCACTCAACCCATACAGAGTATTTCCTTGGCGCTTCAGGGCATAAACCACATCCATGGCAGTGACCGTCTTGCGTTTGGCATGTTCGGTGTAGGTAACAGAGTCCCTGATGATGTTCTCCAAGAAAACCTTCAGGACTCCGTGAGTTTCCTCAAAGATGAGTCCCAAGATGCGTTTCACAACCCTCGACGAGCCAGGCGATGGATGGCGGGTTTGGTAATCCCCTGAATATTGTCTCAGAGAACTTTACGGTGACGCTTCGCACCACCTTTACCCAGACCTTTTCCACCTTTACCTCGTCCAGACATATTCAAAGTAGGAACTGGAGTTTGCTATGAAGCTGAACAGGAGGGAGGCCTGAGTCCGATCTTCACCGCCCTGGGAGCCCATTCGGCCAAGGGTAGGGGCAGCGTGCTTCGGGCCTCTCCCACGCAGCCTCGGGAGCCTGGAGCTACTGCACATGCGCGCAAACTCTAGCGTGCATGCGCAGAGGTCCCGGCACTGTTTTCAGCGCCGGGACCTGGCTCCGCCCCCGACCCCTTGTGCTGCACCATGCCGCGCACGAAGACGTCCTGAGGAGACCGGAGAATCACAAGGTGAGTTCTCAGCGCCTTTTTCTTCCAGAAAGTCAGCGCACCTTATCGAGATATGCCATTTTTTCAGAGGGCGGAAACTTGAGCCCGATAGAAACATAGAAAATAGCTGCAGGAGTAGGCCATTCGGCCCTTTGAGCCTGCACCACCGTTCAATAAGATCATGGCTGATCATCATCTCAGTACCCCTTTCCTGCTTTCTCTCCATACCCCTTGATCCCTTTAGCCATAAGGGCCATATCTAACTCCCACTTGAATATATCCAATGAACTGGCATCAACAACTCTTTGCGGTAGAGAACTCCACAAGTTAACAACTCTCTGAGTGGAGAAGTTTCTCCTCATCTCGGTCCTAAATGGCTTACCTCTCATCCTTAGACTGTGTCCCCTGGTCCTGGACTTCCCCAACATCGGGAACATTCTTCCTGCATCTAACCTGTCCAGTCCAGTCAGAATTTGTATGTTTCTTTGAGATCCCCTCTTATCCTTCTAAACTTCAGTGAATACAGGCGCAGTCGATCCAGTGTCTCCTCATATGTCAGTCCTGCCATCCCTGGAATCAGTCTGGTGAACCTTCGCTGCACTCCCTCAATAGCAAGAACGTCCTTCCTCAGATTAGGAGACCAAAACTTAACACAATATTCCAGGTGAGACCTCACCAAGGCCCTGTACAACTGCAGTAAGACCTCCTTGCTCCAATACTCAAACCCCCTAGCTATGAAGGCCAACATGCCATTTGCCTTCTTCACCGCCTGCTGTACCTGCATGCCAACTTTCAATGACTGATGAACCATGACACCCAGGTCTCACTGCACCTCCCCTTTTCCTAATCTGCCGCCATTCAGAAAATATTCTGCCTTCATGTTTTTGCCCCCAAAGTGGATAACCTCACATTTATCCACATTATACTGCATCTGCCATGCATTTGCCTACTCATCTAACCTGTCCAAGTCACCCTGCAGCCACTTAGCGTCCCCTTCACAGCTCACACCGCCACTCAGCTTAATGTCATCTCAAACTTGGAGATATTACACTCAATTCCTTCATCTAAATCATTGATGTATATTGTAAATAGCTGGGGTCCCAGCACTGAGCCCTGCGGCACCCCATTAGTCACTGCCTGCCATTCTGAAAAGGACCAATAACAAGAAGTAAGTCTAGTCTTCAAAGTATGACTCTACCATTTACGCTGCTGGGTTCTACCTAAAAACAATCCAAGTTTCTATCTGTAGCTATTAAAATGTCATTTATTTTTGTTATTATGATGCAATTTTTCAGATTTTAGGTCATGCTGATTGTGTTTCAAGATTAATGGCTGTTCGGTTAAAACATTAATGTTCATAATGAAATTTGAATTTAATGTACTCTGTACCCTCCCCCCATTGCTGTTTGTGGGAGCTTGCTCTGCACAAATTGGTTGCTGCATTGCCTACATTACAATAGTGACTACACTTCAAAAATAATTCATTGCTTGTAAAGTGCTTTGGGACATCATGAGGATGTGAAAGGTGCTATATAAATGCAAGTCTTTCTTTATTGTTCTACAATAGCACAATAGAATCGTCAGAAAATGTTTCTCTGTCAACATCTACCCCATTTATTTCCTTAGGATGTGATTTTATGTATGGTAATAATTAAATTGTGCTGATTCAGTACTCATATTGCTGCTCAAAATCAAAGACTCCCAGCATTCCATTAACCTGGAAATGCTGACTATTCATTTTGTATAAGAACATCACATTGTCAGAGCTGAGTAATATAATACATTCTCTGTTGTAAGATTGCTGGAGTATAAATCCTGACACTTTTGTGTTGCATCTTATGTTCTGTTGACACTTTTATATAGAGGTGCCTTTTCTAATCTACAAATTGTTTGGTTCACAATGACTGCAGAATTATAATGAAATGGATTTACTTCTATTAACCCAATGATAGATTAGTTGCAGTACTGCCAAGAATCATGACTTTCGCAAAGAAACCACAGATTAAGTTGTTCCTATAAATCAGCAGTTTTTTATTTAAATATGTGGGATACAATTAGAGTGAAGATGCCCATCAACAAGGTCTCTGGTAACTAGCATAATATCATCATCCTTTAAAGCATCATTTATGATTCATTGCACTGAATTTCCTGGGGGTGGGGGCGAAGTCCCTCTCAGCATATCTGGGTAGGCAGGTATGTCTGATCTAATGACGTACTTCCACTATCCAAATGCCAGGTTCCTCTGAAGGACAGGGCCGTGGGAACTCGTAACTTCCCTACCACCAGTCCTTATGACAATGCCCTGTAAGGAATGAGTGAGGGCTCTGCCCCAACATGCCAGCCTGCAAAATTTGTTGCAAGTTTGGACTTTCGAATTTCTCCAGCTACTTTGCTGAAAGGTACAAGGGCCTAGAAATTCGATAAGGCCCGAAAACGGGTGGTGATACCGCAGGGCGTGATTTGCTCGCACTGTTTAGAAAGTGAAGGCAGTACCTTAATTTGGTGCTGCTTGCTGATTTGAATGATTTTAGTGCACAGCCCAGCGATGAACGCGCTGCTTCAGGCTGTGCACTCAGCAAATGGCTCAATGTCACATCGCTACATTCTCTTAAAGCAAGGCTGTCATTTTTGAAGGCAGTTTCAGCCCTTAAAGGTGAACTGCCTTCTGAAAAATAATGTAAAATCTTTCCAAACTATGCAGTCTTCGGCTTTTAAAGCTGAACTGCCTTCTGCATGTGAAAAAAATAGAAGTGTTTCAGCAGTAACACAAATTGCTCAACTGGCCAGGAAAAGGATACCCAAAGTCTCGTACGCAGCACTCCAGCTTTGTGCAGGGGGTCAACACTGGAAGAGAGATCCTCTACCTGTACCTAGGATTGGAAATTTTGCTTTGTGATGGCTTTTATTTCAGCATTGTGGCCAGGAGGATGCTGTGATGGTCAGTAACAGAGGGGAGGTGAGGTGTGGGACAAATGTGGAAAGGGGAATTGGGGTTGCGGTCACTGGTACCGTAGGCAGATGATTCGATCCCGGATACCCCGGCCAGAAAGGAGCTTGTCTGGGTTGCATCCTTCCTTCTGCTTCCTCCTCTTCTGCTTCCTCATTCCTCCATGAGCAGCTTTTCCCCTTTGCTGCCTCTGCTTCATCTCCAGCCCAAGAGGGACTGCAACTAGAGCCCCCAGGATTGGGAGCAAGTAGCATTCTCAGAGGACTTTCTTTAACATCCAAAGCCATACAAGCATCCAGCAGCACTTCCTGCATTCCCTGCACACTAACAACTTTTTAAATGTATTGCACCAAACCACCACTCAAATAAAATGTAAAAAAAACTCCAAAAGCCCCCATTTTTTTCAACAAAACCGTCCTTAACAACCAGTGCAACATGATCAAGTTTCGCGGCCATGGATTTTCAAGGCCCAGAATCTGCCATTGGTCAAATTAGTTTGTTTAATTGATTAGAGGTGGATTCCTATGAACCACAACTGGTTTGTTCCATTGTGAAGAATAATATACTCAACATAGACATGCAAAGTGTTTGTGTCTTCCTGGATATTTGCCATTGTGCTTGTGACATTTGCTCCCTATTCATTGATATACTTGTGAAGTAAATTGAGTTTATCTGGGTTCTTCTACCACAACAAGATAACACAAGTGTTAGTGTTCACGCATTTGGGATTAACAGCTGTAAATTTGAAGCAGGATTTATTTTGAAATTTGGTCTTTAACCAGAATAAGAGAACCAATAATTCGCTGTGGATGGACTTACGCAGAACTTTGCAAAAGGATGAAATGGGCTAAATTCAGAAGCCATTCTTCTGAAGGGTAATTATCCCATTCCAGACCTTCTGCTTTGCACAAAAGTAATGAAGTACTTTTTGTATTTGTTGATTACTGTACTTCATGTTACTAATTATTTTTATATAGAGATATTAGTTGCTTCTTTAAATCTCTGGTTACATGAGTAATGTCTACCAATTTGAAGAGGATTTAGTAGGGTGATGTGAATCTGTGCTAAATGTAATAGACATATTACTGCAAGCAGAACAATTGTTGTCTCCTGTAGTATGAATATCTGAGTACACAATAGTGAAAAGCTTTAGTTTCTGGACAAGATGCTATCTTAGAAACCATATTACATCTTTGAAAGAGAAGATAACTTTAAAAAAAAAATCAGAATTGTGACACTTATCCTGATGTAAATGTTTACAATTTTTTAAAATTGTTGACAAACACAATAATGAAAAATTAATTGAGAGTCATTTATTTTAGTATTATGTGCACTTATTACAATATTTTTCTCCCTCTGTTATAGAATCATAGAATCATATAGCACAGTAAGAGGTCATTCGGCCCACTGTACCTGTGCTGGCCCTTCGAAAGAGCAGTCAAGATTAGTCCCACGCCCCGATCTTTCCCATAGCCCTGCACATTTTTCCTTTTCAAGTATTTAACCAATTCCCTTTGGAAAGTCATTATTGAAACTGCTTCCACACCCTTTGAGGCAGTGCATTACAAATCATAACAACTCACTGTGTTTAAGAAAAAATCTCTTTATCTCATTACTTTAAATCTGAGTCCTCTGGTTACCAACCCTCCTGTCACTGGAAAGAGTTTCTCCTTATTTATTGTATCAAAACCCCTCCAAATTTTGAACATCTCCATTAAATCTCCCCTTGACCTTCTCTATGCTAAAGAGAACAATTTCAGCTTCTCTACTAGCGTCATATAAGTCCCACAACCCTGGTATCATTCTAGCAAACATCCTCTGTACCCTCTCTAAAGCCTTGACATCCTTCTCAAAGTGTGGTGCCTGGAACTGGACATAATACTCCAGCTGAGGCCTAACCAGTGTTTTATAAAGGTTTAGCATAACTTCCTCTTGATTTTGTACTCTCTGCCTCTATTTATAAAATCAATGATCATATATACTTTTTTAACAGCCTTCTCAACTTGTCCTGTCACCTCCAAAGATTAGTGTACATAAGCCCTCAGGTCTCTCTGTTCCTGCACCCCCTTTCAAATTGTACCATTTAGTTCATGCTACCTCTCCTCATTCCTCCTACCAAAATGCATCACTTCACACTTCGAAGAGCTTTCTCTCCCTGAGTGACTTGTGGTTTGCATATTGTTTCATAGTGTACACAAGATGAGGTATGGTTTTATGTCAGGTTAATCTGTTGTACCGTATAGACAGCTCACCACCTCATTGGTCTACTTCTCCCATATCCCTAGTTTCAAATTAAAGTTTTTTACCCTTTATTTTGTATCTACTGGTTGATCCACCATGACCATGGTTATAACGTCAAGGTCAAGTATAGTCTTCAAGTGAAGTAGAATTGGATCAGAGCACGCAGATGTAATTCACTCTCCATTTTAAAGTCACACATTCTGTCCTTATTCTTATATCGTATTTTGATTTGATATTTGTTGTTAAATGGAAAAACTTGTGGAAATTTGGGAAACAGAAGTAGAGTTGTTTGGAGAACAGTTGGTCAATTTTAATAGCTAGCAGGCAGTAGGTGAGGTAACTGCTCTTCTAGCTCAATGACATTGGCGGGAGGTCTAATAGATTTGGGTGCTCAAGCCTAATGTATATGCAAGAGATAAGATGCCAGCATCGATTCATCATCACAGGCAGTCCCTCGAAATCGAGGAAGACTTGCTTCCACTCTAAAGGTCAGTTCTCAGGTGACTGAACAGTCCAATACGGGAATTACAGTCTCTGTCACAGGTGGGACAGACAGTGGTTGCAGGAAAGGGTGGGTGGGACTGGTTTGCTGCACGCTCCTTCCGCTGCCTGTGTTGGTTTCTGCTTGCTCTTGGCGACGAAATTCGAGGTGCTCAGTGCCCTCCAGGATGCACTTCCTCCAATTAGGACGGTCTTTGGCCAGGGACTCCCAGGTGTCAGTGGGGATGTTGTCTTTTATCAAGGAGGCTTTGAGGGTGTCCTTGAAACATTTCCTCTGCCCACCTGGGGCTCGCTTGCCATGTAGGAGTTCCGAGTTGAGCGTTTGCTTTGGGAGTCTTGTGTCAGGCATGTGAACAATGTGGCCCGCCCAATGGAGCTGATCGAGTGTGGCCAGTGCTTCGATGCTGGGGATGTTGGCCTGATCGAGGACGCTAAAGTTGGTGCGTCTGTCCACCCAGGGGATTTGCAGGATCTTGCGGAGACATTGTTGGTGATAATTCTCCCGTGATTTGAGGTATCTACTGTAGATGGTCCACGTCTCTGAGCCATACAGGAGGGCGGGTATCACCACAACCCTGTAGACCATGAAATTAGTGGCAGATTTGAGGGCCTGATCTTTGAACACTCTCTTCCTCAGGCAGCCGAAAGCTGCGCTGGCGGTGTTGAATCTCGCTGTCAATGTCTGCCCTTGCTGATAATAGGCTCCCAAGGTATGGAAAGTGGTCCACGTTGTCCAGGGCCGCGCCATGGATTTGATGACTGGGGGACAGTGCTGTGTAGCGGGGTTAGGTTGGTGAAGGACATTTGTCTTATGGATGTTTAGTGTAAGACCCATGCTTTCATATGCCTCAGTGAAGATGTTGCTGCTTATAAGTGGCTTGCTGTGATTAAACTTCAAAAGTACTTAATTGGCTGTAAAGCACTTTGGAACGACCTGAGGTCTATTTTCTATTTTTCTTTGCTGACTACCTATATCGAGGACTGCTTGAAAATCAGAACGGGCAGACCTCTACTGTTCAATTGGTAGTTTTTCTTAATTTTTGTCCGCTAGTGCCGCATTTGCTCGTGTAAACACAAGACTAGCGAGATGATAATCAGTCCCCAGAAGTATCGCTTCAGTGCGGGCAGACAAGGTGGAAATGTAAAGCAGCATCACCAAAAGCAGGCAGATGTAATTATAGAGCTGTGGACTTTGCAAAGGCAGTGTCCATTCTAAATGTGGATATACGCATTTTATACTTACCTAATTGCTACATTCTAGCCCCACCCCTTGAAAAAAGGACAAATTACTTTATTCAAGCAATAGTATTCCTATTTCATTAGTGTTGTCTTCCAGGTACACATTAAAAATTGTACCACCCTGACCACTTAGAATATATTACACGATGAACATTAAACAATGGCAACGTTCCAAATGCCAAATTTCACTTGTCACACCTTGCCTGCTCTTTAAAAACATTGCAAATTGCTGGAATAACAGGGTGTAAACAGCATTATTCCGAAGTGTTGCCCCACCTTTTCTTCAGTTCATACTGTAGAATTTTCAGTTTGTACTTTGCAGGATGAAATTAAATCCTTCTATCAGAACTCTGATTGACTTTTTTCTCATCATCAAGACTGAACTGTGGTCACCCTATTCCTGACAAAAAGGAAAAAAATTAGTATTCATCAAAGGATTCCTATGTAGTATCTTCCTTTTACTTGCTAAAACATTGTCCAGACTTCTTGTGTATTTACCAACTATTTGGTGCACCATGAATTCCATTGGACTACTTGGGTCTATTTTCTTTTTTCACTTTTATTAGCAAGAAGCATTCAGTCACCTACTGAGAACATAAGAACATAAGAATTAGGAACAGGAGTAGGCCATCTAGCCCCTCGAGCCTGCTCCGCCACTCAACAAGATCATGGCTGATCTGGCTGTGGACTCAGCTCCACTTACCCACCTGTTCCCCATAACCCTTAATTCCCTTATTGGTTAAAAATCTATCTATCTGTGATTTGAATACATTCAATGAGCTAGCCTCAACTGCTTCCCTGGGCAGAGAATTCCACAGATTCACAACCCTCT
Source organism: Pristiophorus japonicus (assembly GCF_044704955.1). Taxonomy (NCBI): domain Eukaryota; kingdom Metazoa; phylum Chordata; class Chondrichthyes; family Pristiophoridae; genus Pristiophorus; species Pristiophorus japonicus. The sequence continues at coordinate 55,996,999 of NC_091987.1, forward strand.
GGGAGAAGAAATTCCTTCTCAACTCGGTTTTAAATTGGCTCCCCCGTATTTTGAGGCTGTGCCCCCTAGTTCGAGTCTCCCCGACCAGTGGAAACAACCTCTCTGCCTCTATCTTGTCTATCCCTTTCATTATTTTAAATGTTTTTATAAGATCACCCCTCATCCTTCTGAACTCCAACGAGTAAAGACCCAGTCTACTCAATCTATCATCATAAGGTAACCCCCTCATCTCCGGGATCATCCTAGTGAATCGTCTCTGTACCCCCTCCAAAGCTAGTATATCCTTCCTTAAGTAAGGTGACCAAAACTGCACGCAGTACTCCAGGTGCAGCCTCACCAATGTAGAGTTGCAGCAGGACCTCCCTGCTTTTGTACTCCATCCCTCTCGCAATGAAGGCCAATATTCCATTCGCCTTCCTGATTACCTGCTGCACCTGCAAACTAACTTTTTGGGATTCATGCACAAGGACCCCCAGATCCCTCTGCACCACAGCATGTTGTAATTTCTCCTCATTCAAATAATATTCCCTTTTATTGTTTTTTTCCCCAAGGTGGATGACCTCGCATTTTCCGACATTGTATTCCATCTGCCAAACCTTAGCCCATTCGCTTAACCTATCTAAATGTCTTTGCAGCCTCTCTGTGTCCTCTACACAACCCGCTTTCCCACTAATCTTTGTGTCATCTGCACATTTTGTTACATTACCCTCTGTCCTTGTACTTGTATGGTGGCTGCTTTTATTTTACTGTCATTCTATTTTTTCTCACATTGTCGCTTCTTGTTTGCATTCCCTTGAGCACTTGCATAATTTCTCAGAGATCATTTAAGTTCACATGGTGTCTTGATCAACATTTTTCTCTCAACCAACTCCACCAAAACGGAGTTGCTTTTGTCGTGACCTTTTTCACAAATTGTTTTCTGTGTGTGCCTGCATGACAATAGTGACTGCATTTCAAAAGTCATTAATTGGCTATGAAGTAGTTTGAAATATTCTGAGGACACAATGAGGTGCTGTATAAATGCAAATTCTTTTGTATATCATCTCTGGAATACATTCTTTTGATTCTGATGTTGCAACTGAAGTTTAACTTAGAAAGGTTCAAGCTTGAGTTTAGGATCTTTATCCATTACAGTCACCTTCCACTGGAAAGGTGCTGGTGTTTCTGGGCAATATATGGGAAATAAGAGTCACTAATATGCTGGCCTACTTCCCTAATGACATAAGTCAACATTTCAACAGCATCAGTCCTGTTAGTTTTAACTCCCAGAACAATACGGGTTGAATGTACATTGCTGAGCATTGTGTTGACTTTGTTATTTTGACCATGAATTTATCATTCTGAAGCTCTTGCTTTATATTAATTACAATTTATGTCCTGATAAAATAAATGACTCTTTATTGCAAACACACATATTGCCTGTTAATTAAACATGGGACTGTAGTGAGATGATGTAGTTAATCGTCGTGCAATGCTGCGCAACGCTCCGGATGGAACATTTAGCCCTTACACGTCATTTAATGCCCGCCCCAGGAAACGCCTGAAAAAAACAGGCGTTCCCAGGGTGCAGCAGAGGGTATTGGCAGTGTATTTAAACGGAGGCTGGAGGATCAGACATTGCAGTTGTCATTGACTGCTGCAGTAGCGCACAGCACGCTGTGTGAAGATCCAAATTGCAAACAGCACTTTTATGTGCCATTACAGTTTCCTTACAAGGTCATTGATAGATTTGAATGGGGGCATTATTAGGTCGCCAACGTATCATGCCGGTTGCTATTGGCAGGTGACTTCAAGATGGAAGAAAGGCTCTTGGCCATGTTGGTCCACAGATGAGGAGAGGTCGAAGACATCTGGGGAGGAGGTCTTCCCCCCATGGGTTTACAGGGACCATCGCTCATACCTCCAGCTCTCTTGGATGCAGTGCATTAGAAGGTTGCGCTTCCGAAAGAAGTGCTGACAGAGATATGCCAGCTCCTACAGGCAGATTTACAGCCTACCAGCACCAACAGGACTGCACTGCCCGTTATAGTGAAGGTGATTGTGGTGATGGCCTTCTATGTCTCCGGCTCTTTCCAGGCAGGGGACATATGCAGCATCTCTCAACACGCTGCACATCGCTGCATTCGCCAGGTTATGAAGGCTCTGTATGCCTGCAGAATGGACTTCATAATGTTCCCTATGAGCAGGACAGCCAGAATGAGAGGGCTTTAGGGTTTGGCAGAATTACAGACTTCCCGAGAGCCATTGACTGTACTCACGTGGCCTTGCGGGCACCAATACTCAACGCAGAGGTATTCAGAGACCGAAAGGGATACCACTCCCTACACATGCAGCTGGTGTGTGATCACACACAGTGCATCTGGCAGTGAATGCCTGCTTTCATCTTGCGTGAGAGCAGTGTCTCACGAATGTTGCAGCGACATAGGCAAGGGCCCGGCTGGCTGATCGGGGACAAAGGATACGGCCTGGCCACCTGGTTTATGACACCCCTCCGCAACCCCACCACAGAAGCCGAGCAGCACTACAATGACAGTCATGCAACCACCCGCAACATCATCGAACAGCCAATTGGGGTGCTGAAGCAATGCTTACGATGCTTGGCCCGCTCTGGAGGTGCCTTCAATTCTCCCCTCAACAGGTCTCCAAATTCATTGTGGTGTGCTGCATGCTACACAACTTAGCCAGCATTGACCGTGGGGATTCCAGCCCAACCTCAGGAGGAGGAGGATGACGATGAGGAGCCGGGCGAGGCACTGATTGCAGTGTCACCCCATCCACAGGGGAGGCAGTGTGGAGACGCTGCTGCAGAAAGAGCTGCACATCGCCAGCTCATAATGGACTGCTTTGCTTGAATGGGGCAGGTGGGAATGCAGCTAAGACACAGCTCTGTGCCACTATAAAGGCTCATCTACACTGAATTCTGCAATGGCAAAGGTCAAAGTAATATTTTTATTAAAACTAGTAAGAAACAATAATCTCAACAAAACCAAACGATACAATGAACAAACAAAACCAAACTAAACAATAAACTGTGTTGTGCATCAAGTCATTGAACAACAAGTACATTTTTCAAACACAACTATTTAAAGGTCTCCTCATTTTTGAGCTATGCATCTGCACAGGTTGTGCCACCCCTTAACGAGACTTTCCCTGACATTTCCCCCCCCCCTTGTGCTCATCCCCCTCCCACGGCTGCTCCTCCTCAATGAGGCCTCAGTGCCTACAGCAAGGCTGCTTAAGGGCTGCGGTGTTAGGTGGGCAGACAGTACAGACGTCTTATGACGATGCCCTGGACCAGCTCTTGGCCTGGAAGGCCTGGCTGCGGACTGCTGCACCTCATCATTGGCAGAAGCAGTCACTGGTGGCTGGGGTGTGTACTGTGCCTGGTGCATGGTTGGTGAGTCAATGGTGGGAGCTGGAATGCTGTTGTCCTGAGGAAAGATGGCACCTTCCAGTTCCTGGGAGCTACTGACACTCCGACGGGGCGGGGCCTGTTCATCCTGTGCATGATGTGTCTCCACAACTTGCTGGCCTGCTTCAGCACCATCCCTTCCATGTTGGACAGCGGGGAACACAAAGAGGATGGGAGCAGTCATCGACCACAACACATCACCAAGCTGCAGCGTAGCTTGTGCCTGCGCTGCGATCGATGCAGCAACTTAATCAAGGGCACACATCACACAATGTGGAACACCACTGTCGCTGCTGAAGGCCACCTGCCTCTGTGAGTGGGCAATGATAGCCTCGCTGGAGTCCTGAGTTGCACCGACAATCCATAACGCTGCCTCCGCAACAGTTGCAGAAAGCTAGTCGATGCTCTCTTGAGATCCAACCCAATGCAGCCGTGAGCTCACGATGCATTCTTGTGTTCTCCAAGGCCATTTCCACCAAGTCCAGTTCCATGTCTGTTTGTTGTTGAGCAGACCTACTTTGCAACTCACCCTCCGGAGAGCTGGCCTACGAGATTCCCCTCTCACTGCGCGTTGCTGTAGGCAACGGGCCAGGAACCTCCGATGATTCGAAACCCGCAAAATTGTCCTCGTCCCCAAATGTGGTGTCTTGCATCGGGACAACTGGTGGGCTTGGCGGCTCAGCCATCTGAGTTTCCTCACCAGCCTCGTCATCTCCGCCATGGCCAGATGTCGATGCATCACGGGAAGGTTGTCACGATTGTGGCTGTTCTTCTGCAAGCACAAAAAAACATACGTGTGGTTAGTAGCAGGGGAGGGGGCAGGGTGACAGGAGGAAGGTGTACATTTACATTTGCACATGTACATTTGAAGGCCTGCCGCCACTTCATTATATATCTCAATGCAGTCATATCAGTGGCACAATCCATTTACAAACCCTCACTACTCGAAGGGGGCTCAGCATCGTCTGGTGCTCCAATGAGTACCGACACCCGTTCCTTGCTATGTCAATGGAAGAATTTGAAGTGGCCCCCATCTGGGCACAGTTGCTCCCTCCTGTTGTGGAGTGCTTCTCCAAAGAGAAAAATAGGAGGGGTTTAGAAAGGATTCATCGTCTGTTGTGTCACATATACCTACCATATTTCAATAGGTGAGACTGTGTCGATGTTCTCATGAATTCACTTCAATCTGTGTGGATGTTACATGAGCTTTGTGAGCGATTGTTAGGAGGTGAGAGGGATGTAGCATAGGGCTGCAGCTGATCTTTATGAAACCCATAACAGCATTGGGAGTGGACTGCGAGGGAGGTTCTCAATGATTAGGGACCAAAAATGTATGTGCATCTTTCATTACGAGGCAATGGGTAGAGAAGTCATCCTTCATCCTTCTTATGGATTGTGAAACCCACCCCATAGACTGCAAGACTTTGAGACTGGCCACATGCATGAAAGACTTCACAAAGTCTCTGAGATTCATGTTGGAAGGATATGAGGCATACATAAGTGTGAATGGTACTCACCCTGACAATTCCAGTAAGGTCGTTGAACTTTTTTCTGCATTGTGTCCCAGTTCTGGGAACAGTGTCTGTTGCAGAGACCTCCTGGACAATTTCTTTCCATACTTGCTTGAAGATTCCTAGCCAGATGGAGTGAGGACCACCTCCTCTCCATAGCGTGCACTAAGGCCTCAGAAGCCTCATTCGAAAAGTGCCTGGCACGCTGCCTTCCCTCCTGCTGCTCCATCTCTGCAAAAGTGGCAAAAGTGGGGCGGATCATGCGCGCAGGAAGCTGTCGGGTCCTGAATTAGCGTTTGTGACCGGGAAAATAAAAACAATGCGCATGCGCCGCGAGCTTTGGCTGGGGTGCACCAAGTCCATTATGTAACGCCTGATTTAACGCCAACGCTTATGCATCTTAACTTTTTGCTGAATCTTTCGGTCGATGGCGCAAACTTTTTTCAGGCGATATCTTTACCGCCCCGCCACGATTACCACCCCGAAAATCCAGCCCCTAGGTATTAGTTCTCTTCTCCCTAGAATACTTATCAAGCACATATGATATATGTTCATGGGCACGTTATATACCGTTTGTAAAGAAAATGGACACTATATATGGGAAATCCATGCTTTATGCTCCAGTTATATTAACAATGCTGGTACAGTGCCAGCTCCATTTGTGCAGCAATTGAAATAGGGAGCGCTGAGATATTCTACCTACACTCACTGTTATGATTGCAATGGCCAAGAAATTGCATTCACAGAGTGTGCTTTATCAGCATTGTGGATTGTCATTGAACTTATTAAAAGAATCTTATAGCTCTTTTCATTCAAAATAAAGTTGAATAACAGTACAAGGACCAGCACAATAGTTTTTTTTTTAAAACAGGGTGAACAAAAGAGGGTGATGTGCTGCTGCAGTTGGTACAGAAAGGTCCTTCGAGTAAAGGTCATACCAACACCGGCAGCTTAATACTGTACTCTGAGGTAGTGTAAGAAAAATAATAGTGTGGTATGACCTCAGAGAGTACAGTATGACATTTTAGGATTTGCAACTATCCAAATACTGGCTACTTTGTGTACAGTGCCACACAATATGCCAACCATGATACACCAGTGATAGCTTTCCCTGCTAATGTTTGTGATGTCAAGGGGCTGTGCTGATTAATGTGATGTTTGCAACAGCATAGAACAATCAAAACCATGACACAGATGTTAAACACTAAGCTAACGTTATCAAAACCTCTGAAATGCAAAGCATGCCAACTCCCATTGGGTTCTTCTCAGTAATTGCAAAGATCATCATCATCATAGGCAGTCCCTCGGAATCGAGGAAGACTTGCTTCCACTCCTAAAGTGAGTCTTTTGGTGGCTGGATAGTCCAACACGGGAGGCACAGACTCGGTCACAGGTAGGACAGATAGTCGTTGAGGGAACGGGGGGTGGTGGCACTGATTTACCACACGCTCCTTCCGCTGCCTGCGCCTGACCTCTTCATGCTCGCAGCGTTGAGATTCGAAGAGCTCAAAGCCCTCCCCGATGCACTTTCTCCACCTAGGGCGGTCTTCGGCCAGGGAGTCCCAGGTGTCAGTGGTGATGTCGCACTTTACCAGGGAGGCTTTGAGAGGTCCCTGTAACGTTTCCGCTGCCCACCTTTGACTCGTTTGCCGTGAAGGAGCTCCGCATAGAGCAATTGCTTAGGGAGCCTCGTGTCTGGCATGCGAACTATGTGGCCTGCCCAGTGAAGTTGATCGAGTATGGTCGATGTTTCAATTCTGGGGATGTTATCCTGGGCGAGTACACTGATGTTGGTGCACCTGTCCTCCCAGGGGATTTGCAGGATCTTGCAGACACATCGTTGGTGATATATCTCCAGCGACTTGAGGTGTCTTCTGTACATCGTCCATGCCTCTGATCAATACAGGAGGGCGGGTATTACTACAGCCCTGTCGACCATGAGCTTGGTGGTAGATTTGAGGGCCTGGTCTTCGAACACTCTTTTCCTCAGGCGGCCAAAGGCTGCACTGGTGCACTGGAGGGGATGTTGAATTTCTGCATCAATGTCTGCCTTTGTTGATGAAAGGCCCCCGAGGTATGGGAAGTGGTCCACGTTGTCGAGAGCCGTGCTGTGAATCTTGATGACTGGGGGGGGCAGTGTTGTGCGGCGAGGACAGGCTGATGGAGGAACTTTGTCTTACGGATGTTAAGTATAAGGCCTATGCTTTCATAATCCTCGGTGAATACATCGACTATATCCTGGAGTTCAGCCTCAGAATGTGCGCAGACGCAGGCGTCGTCCACATACTGCAGCTCAGCGACAGAGGTTAGGGTGATCTTGGACCTGGCCTGGAGGTGGCCAAGTCCAAGGTTAAACAGCTTCCCACTGGTTCTGTAGTTTAGTTCCACTCCAGCAGGGAGCTTGTTGACTGTGGTTGTTGACATGAGCATGGCAGCGAGGCAGATTGAGAAGAGAGTTGGAGCGATGACGCAGCCCTGTTTGACTCCGGTCCAGACATGGATTGGGTCTGTAATGGAACTGCTGGTAAGAATCACGGCCTGCATGTCATTGTGAAGCAGGCGAAGGATGTTGACAAATATTTGGGGGCATCCAAAACGGAGGAGGATGCTCCATATGCCCTCATGGTTGACAGTGTCAAAGGCCTTTGTAAGATCGAAGAAGGCCATGTATAAAGGCTGGCGCTGCTCCCTGCATTTTTTCTGCAGCTCTCGCGCTGCAAAGATCATGCCCTTTGTGCCCCGTAGGGGATGAAATCCGCACTGTGATTCCAGAAGGAGCTCCTCAGCCACAGGGAGAAGACGGTTGAGGAGAACTCTAGCGATAACTTTCCTAGTGGCTGATAGCAGAGAGATTCACCTGTAGTTGCCGCAGTTGAATTTGTCCCCCTTTTTAAAGGTGGTCACGATCACTGCATCTCTGAGATCTCCCGGCATGCTCTCCTCCCTCCAAATTAGAGAGATGAGGTCATGTATCCGCGGCAACAGCGCCTCTCCGCCATACTTTAGCGCTTCAGCAGGAATTCCATCCGCACCCATAACCTTGTTATTCTTGAGCTGTTTTATGGCTTTGCCTACCTCATGCAGTGTTGGGGTTTCACTGAGGTGGTAGCGGGTCACATGCTGCGGGATGCAGTTGAGAACACTCGAGTCAAAGGCAGAGTCTCGATTGAAGAGATCTTCAAAGTGCTCCTTCCAGTGGGCCCTGACAGCCTCAGTGTCCTTGATGAGTGTTTCCCTGTTCTTGGTCAGTGGTGGGGTGGGGCCTTGGGAGTTTGGACCTAGGTGGCCTTGACTGCAATGAAGAATCCTCAGACATCATGGCTTTTGGCCAGTTGTTGTATCTCCTGTGCTTTCTCCATCCACCACCTGTTCTTTAGGTCCCAGGTTTTTTGTTGGACCTCAGCCTTGAGCCATCTGTAATGTTGCTTCACAGCTTCCGAGTTGGGTTGTAGCTTGAGGCTCAGAAATGCTCTGCGCTTACGATCTATTAGTTCTTGAATCTCCTGATCATTTTGATCAGACCAATCCTGATGATTTCTGGTTGAGTAAACAAATGTCTCTTCACAGGCACTGGTTATGGAGACCTGGAGGGCAGACCAAGCGCTATGGGCATTCAGCATCTCAGGGTCATCAAGGCACGCCAGATTAGCTGTGAGGCGCTGGCTGTCTAGGGCTCTCTTAGCTAGGTCTTTAAGTGCCCCGGCATTGACTTTTTTGCGGCATTGCATCTGTTGTCCCTTTTGCTTTGGGGCTATGTTAATGTCGATGATGGGTCGGATTAGGCGGTGGTCCGTCCAACAGTCGTCAGCTCCTGTCATGGCGCAGGTGATGTGCACATCCTTGCTATCCCTGGCTTGGACGATGACATAGTCGAGCAGGTGCCAGTGTTTGGAGCGAGGGTGTTGCCACGATGCCTTGTATATGTGTCTCTGGCAGAACAGGGTGTTGGCGATGAGGAGTTTGTGTTCTAGACATTTTGTCTGGAGTAGGGTACCACTGGAGTTGGCTTTCCCTACCCCCTCTCTGGCAATCACGCCTCCCCAGAGGACTGTGTCTTTTCCGACCCTGGCATTAAAGTCACCTCGAAGGATCAATTTGTCGTCGTGGAGACGTGGGACAGAGATGTCTTGAGGTTGGAATGAAACCCTCTTTAGCCTCATCCGTTGCATCGAGTGTTGGGGCATACGCATTGTGGCGCATTGGTTCTGGGATAGGGCAAGGCGAAGAGTCATGAGGCGTTCGTTAACCCCGCAGATGGAATCTTTGAGGCAGTCGACCAGTTCATTTTTGACGACGAAGCCGACTCCATGAAGGTCGCGTTCTTCCTCTGGTTTTCCTTTCCAGAAAAAAGTGTAACCTCCACCATGTTCCTTGAGCTGGCCTTCCCCTGCCTGCCAGGTCTCGCTTAGGGCAGCGATGTCAATGTCAAAACATCGAAGTTCCCGGGCAACTATGGCAGTGCGGCGTTCCGGCCTGTTGCTATTGGAGTTGTCCATGAGGGTCCTGACATTCCACGTCCCGAACGTCATGTTAACAGAGTGGAAGATGCCTGTGCACGAGTTCTTTTAACGTGGGGTGGCCGCTGCACACCGGCAACCACATGGGCTTAGCTGAGCAAGGTTTTGCTCCAGTGGCAAGGGGGTCCAAGACAACTGGAGATCAAGCACTACTGTATGAGCCTAATTGCCTACGGTGAGGTGTTGGCCTCAAGCTCGGCGCCGAGTAGCACCATCGATGGTAGATGGCCTGAGGCTTGGTTGGGGGGCAGGCATTGGGAAGGTCAGCTGTCCGCAGGGGTTCCGAGGGAAGTTTTGCAAAGTTTCTTCCAAGGTTAAAAATTTCCCAAAGGTTTCCAAGTTGTTTTAAAAGTTTAAGAGTTTAAAAGTATTTCCGAATTATTGAAAAGTTACACAGCTTGATCGAAGGTTTAATAAATAGATCAAATTGATAAAGTTGACAAAAGTCTAAAATGTAAATCAAGTTGTTTAAAAGTTGGAAAAAAAAAGAAAAAATGTTCTCCAAGTTGATAAAAAATGTAAGAGTTTTCCCGAATTATTTAAGAAGTTTAATAGTTGATTAAAAGTTTAAAAAATTGAGTCCCTTCAGCCGGTTCGACGCCGGCCCCGGAGTCCCTTCGGCCGGCCCCGGACAGAATGTTTCACAGTTGCCGCAGGAGGTCCAGCCGGGAGGCCCAAGTCGCGAGACTGCAGTACAGGGCACAGGCTAGAATCTCACCACACCTGCTCTGTCCCCTGCTCCAGGGCTGGGTCTGTGCTCCGCTCCGGGCTGTGTCAGTCCTCCGCTCCCGAGCGGGGTCTGTCCTCCACTCAAACCCACAAACTTCTGACTCAGAGAGAAGCAGGTCAGCGCGGGGTCCCTTCGGCCCAGGATAGAAGCGGGCCGGTGCGGGGTTGTTTCAGCCCGGGATAGAAGCAGGCCGGTGCGGGTCCTTTTGGCTAATAATCTGATCCCACTCTGGGCCCATATTGCAAAGATGGTTGGTATTTGTACAACTCACTATCATTAAAAATATTATGGAAGACACTGCTGCAGAAACTAGTTAAAAAAAGAAACTCCGTGATTTAACAAATCCCAATTGACTCATGTATTTCACTACCTTATATTTAATTATGCTTGACTATCTACTCAATGAATGATATTCTGTAATGCATTATGTGGTCCAGCAACATAGGATTGGGCTAATAGTAGTGAGGGCCAAGGTGGACCAGAAATGTTAAGATTGACTATCATATTTGCAAACTTGCCCATGAAAAATGTAATAGGGCATTGGATCCTAATCAGTTTATTCAGCAAATGTTTCCAACCTTTATGTGCATCATCATCATGGGCAGTCCCTCGAAATCGAGGAAGACTTGCTTCCACTCTAAAAATGAGTTCTTAGGTGCCTGAACAATCCAATATAGGAACCACAGTTTCTGTCACAGGTGGGACAGACAGTCGTTGAAGGAAAGGGTGGGTGGGACAGGTTTGCTGCAAACTCCTTCCACTGCCTGCGTCTGTTTTCTGCATGCTTTCGGCGATGAGACTCGAGGTGCTCGGCACCCTTTCAGATGCACCTCCTCCACCTAGGGCGGAATTTGGCCAGGGACTCCCAGGTGTCGGTAGGGATGTTGCATTTTATCAAGGAGGCTATGAGGGTGTCCTTGAAACATTTCCTCTGCCCACCTGGGGCTCATTTGCCGTGTAGAAGTTCCGAGTAGAGCGCTTGCTTTGGGAGTCTTGTGTCAGGCATACGAACAATGTGACCCGCCCAACGGAGCTGGTCGAGTGTGGTCAGTGCTTCACTGCTGGGGATGTTGGCTTGGCCTGATCGCGGACGCTAATGTTGGTACATCTGTCCTCCCAGGGGATTTGCAGGATCTTTATGTACATGTGATGTGATGACATCATTCACACTATGAAAACATTGCATTGCTGTAATTCCTCATTTTATTGTACATGAAACAAGGTAAGACCAACACTACCTGATCACAAGTGGTGCAGCTGGCTTGTGGCTAATTAGTGCAACTGTTTAAAACATTCAAACTGTAACATTTCTCTTTGTTTCCGAGCACCAGTGGAGAGGAAAAACTGGAGGCAGTCATCCCTGGATTGCTCTTGCATGCATCCCAGCGGCAGGTCCAGATCTGTATTGGTAGAGGCCAGGATGAAAGTTTGATCCTCTTCATGGCAAATGGTGCATAGAAACATAGAAAATAGGTGCAGGAGTAGGCCATTCGGCCCTTCTAGCCTGCACCACCATTCAATGAGTTCATGGCTGAACATGCAACTTCAGTACCCCATTCCTGTTTTCTCGCCATACCCCTTGATCCCCCTAGTAGTAAGGACTTCATCTAACTCCTTTTTGAATATATTTAGTGAATTGGCCTCAACTACTTTCTGTGGTAGAGAATGCCACAGGTTCACCACTCTCTGGGTGAAGAAGTTTCTCCTCATCTCGGTCCTAAATTGCTTACCCCTTATCCTTAGACTGTGACCCCTGGTTCTGGACTTCCCCAACATTGGGAACATTCTTCCTGCATCTGATCTGTCTGAACCCATCAGAATTTTAAACGTTTCCATTAGGTCCCCTCTCATTCTTCTGAACTCCAGTGAATACAAGCCCAGTTGATCCAGTCTTTCTTGATAGGTAAGTCCCGCCATCCCAGGAATCAGTCTGGTGAACCTTCGCTGCACTCCCTCAATAGCAAGAATGTCCTTCCTCAAGTTATGAGACCAAAACTGCACACAATACTCCAGGTGTGGCCTCACCAAGGCCCTGTACAACTGCAGCAACACCTCCCTTCCCCGTACTCAAATCCCCTCGCTATGAAGGCCAACATGCCTTTTGCTTTCTTAACCGCCTGCTATACCTGCATGCCAACCTTCAATGACTGATGTACCATGACACCCAGGTCTCGTTGCACCTCCCCTTTTCCTAATCTGTCACCATTCAGATAATAGTCTGTCTCTCTGTTTTTACCACCAAAGTGGATAAACTCACATTTATCCACATTATACTTCATCTGCCATGCATTTGCCCACTCACCAAACCTATCCAAGTCACTCTGAAGCCTTATAGCATCCTCCTCGCAGCTCACACTGCCACCCAACTTAGTGTCATCCGCAAATTTGGAGATACTACATTTAATCCCTTCGTCTAAATCATTAATGTACAATGTAAACAGCTGGAGCCCCAGCAAAGAACCACTAGTCACTGCCTGCCATTCTGAAAAGTACCCATTTACTCCTACTCTTTGCTTCCTGTCTGACAACCAGTTCTCAATCCATGTCAGCACACTACCCCCAATCCCATGTGCTTTAACTTTGCACATTAATCTCTTGTGTGGGACCTTGTCGAAAGCCTTCTGAAAGTCCAAATATACCACTTCAACTGGTTCTCCCTTGTCCACTCTACTGGAAACATCCTCAAAAAATTCCAGAAGATTTGTCAAGCTTGATTTCCCTTTCACAAATCCATGCTGACATGGACCTATCATGTCACCTCTTTCCAAATGCGCTGCTATGATATCCTTAATAATTGATTCCATCATTTTACCCACTACTGAGTTCAGGCTGACCGGTCTATAATTCCCTGTTTTCTCTCTCCCTCCTTTTTTAAAAAGTGGGGTTACATTGGCTACCCTCCACTCGTTAGGAACTGATCCAGAGTCAATGGAATGTTGGAAAATGACTGTCAATGCATCTGCTATTTCCAAGGCCACCTCCTTAAGTACTCTGGGATGCAGTCCATCAGGCCCTGGGGATTTATCGACCTTCAATCCCATCAATTTCCCCAACACAATTTCCCGACTAATAAGGATTTCCCTCAGTTCCTCCTCCTTACTAGACCCTCTGACCCCTTTTATATCTGGAAGGTTGTTTGTGTCCTCCTTAGTGAATACCGAACCAAAGTACTTGTTCAATTGGTCTGCCATTTCTTTGTTCCCCGTTATGACTTCCCCTGATTCTGACTGCAGGAGACCTATGTTTGTCTTTACTAACCTTTTTCTCTTTACATATCTATAGAAACTTTTGCAATCCGTCTTAATGTTCCCTGCAAGCTTCTTCTCGTACTCCATTTTCCCTGCCCTAATCAAACCCTTTGTCCTCCTCTGCTGAGTTCTAAATTTCTCCCAGTCCCTGGGTTCGCTGCTATTTCTGGCCAATTTGTATGCCACTTCCTTGGCTTTAATACTATCCCTGATTTCCCTTGATAGCTACGGTTGAGCCACCTTCCCTTTTTTATTTTTACGCCAGACAGGAATGTACAATTGTTGTAGTTCATCCATGCGGTCTCTAAATGTCTGCCATTGCCCATCCACAGTCAACCCCTTAAGTATCATTCGCCAATCTATCCTAGCCAATTCACGCCTCATACCTTCAAAGTTACCCTTCTTTAAGTTCTGGACCATGGTCTCTGAATTAACTGTTTCATTCTCCATCCTAATGCAGAATTCCACCATATTATGGTCACTCTTCCCCAAGGAGCCTCGCACAACGAGATTGCTAATTAATCCTCTCTCATTACACAACACCCAGTCTAAGATGGCCTCCCCCCTAGTTGGTTCCTCGACATATTGGTCGAGAAAACCATCCCTTATGCACTCCAGGAAATCCTCCTCCACCGTATTGCTTCCAGTTTGGCTAGCCCAATCTATGTGCATATTAAAGTCACCCATTATAACTGCTGCACCTTTATTGCATGCACCCCTAATTTCCTGTTTGATACCCTCCCCAACATCAGTGCTACTGTTTGGAGGTCTGTACACAACTCCCACTAACGATTTTTTCCCTTTGGTGTTCTGCAGCTCTACCCATATAGATTCCACATCATCCAAGCTAATGTCTTTCCTAACTATTGCATTAATCTCCTCTTTAACCAGCAATGCTACCCCACCTCCTTTTCCTTTTATTCTATCCTTCCTGAATGTTGAATACCCCTGGATGTTGAGTTCCCAGCCCTGATCATCCTGGAGCCACGTCTCTGTAATCCCAATCACATCATACTTGTTAACATCTATTTGCACAGTTAATTCATCCACCTTATTACAGATACTCCTTGAATTAAGACACAAAGCCTTCAGGCTTGTTTTTTTTAACACCCTTTGTCCTTTTAGAATTTTGCTGTACAGTGGCCCTTTTTGTTCTTTGCCTTGGGTTTCTCTGCCCTCCATTTTTCCTCATCTCCTTTCTGTCTTTTGCTTTTGTCTCCTTTTTGTTTCCCTCTGTCTCCCTGCATTGGTTCCCATCCCCCTGCCATATTAGTTTAACTCCTCCCCAACAGCACTAGCAAACACTCCCCCTTGGACATTGGTTCCGGTCCTGCCCAGGTGCAGACCGTCCGGTTTGTGCTGGTCCCACCTCCCCCAGAACCGGTTCTAATGCTCCAGGAATTTGAATCCCTCCCTGCTGCACCACTGCTCAAGCCACGTATTCATCTGCGCTATCCTGCGATTCCTACTCTGACTAGCACGTGGCACTGGTAGCAATCCCGAGATGACTACTTTTGAGGTCCTACTTTTTAATTTAGCTCCTAGCTCCTTAAATTCATTTCGTAGGACCTCATCCCTTTTTTTACCTATGTCGTTGGTACCAATGTGCACCACGACAACTGGCTATTCTCCCTCCCTTTTTAGAATGTCCTGCACCCGCTCCGAGACATCCTTGACCTTTGCACCAGGGAGGCAACATACCATCCTGGAGTCTCGGTTGCGGCCGCAGAAACGCCTATCTATTCCCCTTACAATTGAATCCCCTATCACTATCGGTCTCCCACTCTTTTTCCTGCCCTCCTGTGCAACAGAGCCAGCCACGGTGCCATGAACTTGGCTGCTGCTGCCCTCCCCTGATGAGTCATCCCCCTCAACAGTACTCAAAGCAGTGTATCTGTTTTGCAGGGGGATGACCACAGGGGACCCCTGCACTACCTTCCTTGCACTACTCTTCCTGCTGGTCTTCCATTCCCTAGCTGGCTGTGGACCCTTCACCTGCGGTACGACCAACTCGCTACACGTGCTACTCACGTCATTCTCAGCATCGTGGATGCTCCAGAGTGAATCCACCCTCAGCTCCAATTCTGCAACGCGGTCCATCAGGAGCTGGAGGCGGATACACTTCCCGCACACTTAGTCGTCAGGGACTGCATGCTGTGGTTAGATCAGCAAAAGAGAAGGGGAATACTTAACACAAAATAATTTTTTTTTAATTCTAAATTTTGATAATGTGAATTTTAAGAGACAGTAACATTTTCAAAATCAAAGTGGCGAAATTGCCCTGCACCCCGATTTGGGGCAGTAACTTTCTGGGGCCGTGACTTTTCACGCCCGGTGCAGAGGTCCTGGCCCTGCCGCAGAATTGTCCTTACCGCCCCTCAAAGACAGCGCAGTGCAAGCTCACATGCTCTACTTTCTTTGGGGCGGTAACCGGGGAGCTGAAGGAAGCGCTGTGCTGTCGGTACTCTCTCTGTGGCTTGGCAGCACGGCTGCCCTTAAAGGGGAGGTGGCGCAGCCGCCGCTGCCACGTTAGTTTTTTTTGTCGGCCGACTGCCAGGTCAGGCCGACAATTATGCCCACAGGTTCGGCCAGGCAGCCAACAGGCAGCCTGGCGCCCCCTCTTAGTTGGCAGGCTGCTGGCTCGGCCGAAAGCCTTCCTGGTAGCCCAGTGTTTGCCACTGAAGTGACTGCAGAGTTCGCAGCGGCCCTCCCCTTTAACTGAAGGGGAGAGACGTTGTGACGCGTCAGCGTGACATGGCACGTCCGCGCCGTGCTGACATTAACAGCGTGGCGCTGATGACTGGTTGGGGCGGGGGACCCACTGTAAAGGCACTTCCTCCCCACAACTTCCGCCTCGAGCCAAAAAAAATGTTGAAGTTTACAGCAGGGCTCAATTTCGGCCCCTTTACAATTTTCTATTCTTTCATTTGGCCTCCCTTCATATACAGCAGAACAACTAAGATCAGGAATTCAGTGTAAGGTGGATTGCGAGGCAAATTCACATTCTACTACTCCATGGCATGGTGTTAGTATTCAAGTGTTACTTTATTAGCTGTGATCTAGCTGTATTGTTAATATTTAATATTTAAATCAGCAAATCACAATAAATATTTATGAAACGGTGACAATCTCAATTAAGGTTTTCATAGTGCTATTCATTTTTCATTAATCTTGAAGAGGAATGTATTGTCAGAATATTTTAACTTGTTCTATATTTAAATACGTTAATCTGAAAACATGATTGTGCTCTATATTGTTGTAATCGTTAATTTTATCAGTATTTTAGTTAGTTTCCTCTACATTTCATTAGAAGTTTACCAATAAATGGTAAGATATTTCTTTGTAGCATTGTTATAGTACTCTTATTTGCATTGTCTGTTTCTCCCTATCCACAACCTATATGAATCAGTGTCTGACTTGTGAACATACCTTAGTATTGTGCTCCATAAATGTCTAAATATCAGTTTGGATAGAATTTGGTCCACAACACATATTTACCATTCGTTTTTACATGTTTCAAAAAAACATAGTTGAAAATCTATCTACAGGTTGGACCTCTTTGGTCCGGGACTCTCTGGTCCGGAAACATCTGTAGGTCAGCATTAGTTGGCCCTGAGGGAGAGGAGGGTTTATATTTTTAAAAAAGAGCACCAAACCAATGTTAACCACTGCTGGGAGCAGCTGTCAGTCAGTGAGTGTGTGCGGCGATTGACTGGAGCGGCTGTCAGTCAGTGAGTGTGTATGCAGGTGCTGAGGGAAACGCCCACAGATTGCCAGCACGCGCACACACACACAGGAGCCTGCTGTCGACAGGTAAACCTAGGCTAGGCATAACCTCCCTTGGTCCGCAAAATTCTCTATTTCAGCACTGGTCAGGTCCCGCGAGTGCCGGACCACAGAGGTCCAACCTGTATAATATATCCAGAATCTTTAGTCCAATCCACTTGACTTCCTATTGTCAACAGTTTTGTTGCACTTTTTCTGTCAACGTTTTCCAATTACAAATTCCTATGGCCACATTTATAATAGAAACGCTTCTGTAAACTTGTCACTCTGATTGTACAATCTGTCCATCAGGTTCTCCATGAATGATGCCCTCTGGGGAGAGGGTAACCTTTCTTATAGCCACCTCATGCAGCTGCATGCCCACTTAGCTATCCCTGAAACAGCTGTGGTAGCTCTCATTGATCTGCCTGTAAAATCAGTTTTGTATCCCCACTTTGGGTTTCGCTTCACTTCATTTACACCGAATCTGAAATGTGTGAAATTGATTTTGAAGCTTGATAAAGCTGAAATAGATATTCATCCCTATATCCCTATATCCATGGACTCACCTTTTAAGTACACACATCCCTTTAATGTGGATTTGGTAGCCAGAAACTCCACTTGTTTTGTTGGGCTGGCTGCCTACACAAGGGAAAAGCTGTGCTCGCAGCAATACATAATTCTTCAAAGAGCTGGAAAACAAATTTTGGAGCAGTCGGTGCACATATGCACTGGGGAAGAAAACCATTTCAGTAGTTCAGCTGACTAAATAGTACTGATGCATCTTGGGAAGTTAGGTTCGCTGCACATACTCAGATTGCACAACTCGCTGGTAAAACTAGGCAAAACTATGCCCACAGACTTTTGGGAAAGGCTTTCAAGTAAAAACAAATTAAGGCATTAAAAGGCAATTCATTAGATAAATTTAATCACATTATTGTGAAATATATAATTAATTGATTTTTAAATGTTGTTTAAAACCAAATTTTGGACAATAAGAATTTCAGTGACTGAGAAAAAATGTTTGCTAATTTGTGGGAAAATATAATAGCATTAACCAGTGGTGTGAGAGTGAATGGTTACAAGTTACAGGTAGGCTTATTTAGTTTTGGAATTCCTATCAAAGTGCCACATAGAGGTGTTTATAGATAAGAGTTACAAGTAAATATTAACATTTTAACATTAGAATTCTCACAGAAAAAATTACATAACAGGTTACAATAGTGTGCATGTCATAATCAAGATTTTTAATAAGATAATGATTATGACAACTATCAACTTCCAAAACTTTTTTGCCATGGAATTTTATTTGAATTTATATCATTAACAGAACATAAGTGCTAAAAAAGCTAGAATGTGTTTTTTTAATTGTTGTATTTGCACCATCATGACAAGAAATTGACTAAAGTATTTACTTTCTCTTGAAAGGAAATGTTAGAAAGTGATGACTTTGAACATTAAAGAAAAGAAACAGTGGCAATCCTTCTTGTCTGCCCCGAGAAAAGAGCAAATTAGTGGTCATGTCTCTGAGCTGCTTGAGTGCGCTGCAACTGCATGATGATGTATGTGTCAGCACCACTTATCAGTAAAGTAGCATTAGAATGAGCCACAGACGGGATCAGTTCCAGTCACTGCATATATGCTGCCAACTTAAGCTATTTAGCTTGGCCTTCAGCTGATCGAAAACATCAAAATTCCTTTACAAAATTGGCTGTGTATCATTCTGTTCAATTGACACCAACAGTGTGGTAATAGAAGGTCGCTTAGGTGCCAGAAACCACAATTACTTTCAAGTGAGTTGAAGCACTCAAGAAACCATTTCTTCCTGCTACAAAATAAGGATGGCATGCAATAGAAATACACTTGCAAATCAGGTGAGTATTTCTTATTGAATTGAATAGGAAAAGAAAAAGATATTTCCTTGGGAAAAATGGCCACAAGGATAATGTTGAAGAAAGCTGAAAAAATGCAATGCTTTATCGAGAAAACCATGTCTGGGCCACTGATCATTTTTAAACAACAATCTCTTTTGCAGGCCATTTCATTTTGATTCAAAACAATCTAAATAAAAAGAGAATTCCTGAGGCCCCACCCCTGACGTGGAATTGGGCCTACCGCCCGTCAAAGGAAGCAGAGCGCTGTCTCCAGGGTTCTGCTTCCTTTGGAGGTGATCCCGGAGCAGTAATGCGGCGCTGAATCCAGCGGTATGCAGATGCTCCGTGTAGCACTGACGCATTACAACACCCCTCCCCTTCTATTAAAGGACATTCTGCGCGGCCCTTTGGCAGCCACCAAGGACCTCCAGGGCAGCGTGAGACCAGCCTTGCAGCCCAGCATCCAAGATGGAGTTCCAGGCTGCACGATGGTGGCCCGGTCCATACCTGGACCGCCATCATTGAGCTGACCGGAGAGTCAGCCGACGAATAAAGATGCCTCCCCTGTAAACAGCGCCCCGAGAGCGGATGTCCGCCAGCTTCGCGATCCGCGGGGAAATTTCCCCTGCAGGGCGTTAAGAGGTCGGCGCGGGGTGGTGAGGGGGTCATCGGCGGTTGCGCGGTGGCCTGGTGCGCTAACCGCAGGGCGCAGCGCTGCCAAGGCAGCACCCCAAACCACCGGGGCAATTTCCCGGGAGACGATAGCGCCCATTCCCCTGGGTGAAAACTGCCTTGTGCCCTGTTACCATCTCCGGAGGTGCAAACGGGTCATAAAAAAGGGGAAATTTCACCCCCATGGACTTTCAAAAGGTGTTTGATAAATTACCACATATTAGGCTTGTTGGCAACATTGAAAATAAAAGGGGCAGTGGCAGCATGGATACAATATTGGCTATGGGATTGAAAACAGAGTTGTGGTGTATGGCTGTTTTTCAGATTGAAGGGAGATATACCATGGTATTTCAAAAAATACAGTACTAGGACCACTGCTGTTTTTGAAATACATTAATGAATTGGACTTGTGGGTACAGGGCATCATTTTGAAATTTGCAGATGACACAAAACATGGATCTCGTCCTCACCAATCTATCTTTCACAGATGCGTCTATCCATAACATTGGTAGCAGTGACTACCACACAGTCCTTGTGGAGACGAAGTCTTGACTTCACACTGAGGACACCCTCCATCGTGTTGTGTGGCACTACCACCGTGCTAAATGGGATAGATTCAGACAGACCTAGCAGCTCAAAATTGGGCATCCATGAGGCGCTGTGGGCCATCATCAGCGGCAGAATTGTATTCCACCACAATTTGTAACCTCATGGGCTGGCATTTCCCTCATTCTATCATTACCATCAAGCCAGGGGATCAACCCTGGTTCAATGAAGAGTGTGGAAGAGCATGCCAGAAGCAGCACCAGGCATACTTAAAATGAGTTGCGAACCTGGGGATGCTGCAACACAGGACTACATGCATGCTAAGCAGCAGAAGCAGCAGGCTACAGACAGATTCCACAACCAACGGATCAGATAAAAGCTCTGCAGTCCTGCCACATCCAGTCATGAATGGTGATGAACCATTAAACAACTAACGGGAGTAGGAGTTGCCATGAACATCCCCATCCTCAATGATGGAGGAACCCAACACAAGAGGGCAAAAGACAAGGCAGAACAGTTTGCAACCACCTTCAAACAGAAGTGTCAAGTGGATGGTCCATATCGGCCTACTCCAGAAGTCCCCACCATCACAGAAGCCAGTCTTCAGCTAATTCGAAACACTCCACATGACATCAAGAAATGGCTGACCGCACTGTGTACAGCAAATGCTCTCGGCCCTGACAACATACTGGCTGTCATGCTGAAGACTTGTGCTCCAGAAGTAGCCTTGCCTCTAGCCAAGCTGTTCCAGTACAGCTACAACACTGGCATCTACCCGACAATGTGGAAAACTGCCCAGGTATGTCCTGTCCACAAAAAGCAGGACATATCCAATTCAACCAATTATCGCCCCATCAGCCTATTCTCAATGATCAAAGTGATGGAAGGTGTCGTCGACAGTGCTATTAAGTGCCACACACTCACCAATAACCTGCTCAGTTTTGGTTCTGCCAGGACCACTCTGCTCCAACTCTCATTACAGCCTTGGTCCAAACATGGACAAAAGAGCTGAATTCAAGACATGAGGTGAGAGTGACTGCTCTTGATATCAAGGCAGCATTTGACCAACAATGTCATCAATGAGCCCTAGTAAAATTGAAGTCAATGGTAATCAGGGAGAAAACTCTCCACTGGCTGAAGTCATACCTAGCACAAAGGAAGATGGTTGTGGTTGTTGGAGGCCAATTATCACAGCCCCAGAATATCGCTGCAGGAGTTCGTCAGGGCAGTGTCCTCGGCCCAATTATCTTCAGCTGCTTCATCAATGACTTTCCCTCCATCATAAAATCAGATGTGGGGGTGTTTGCTGATGATTGCATAGTATTCAGTTCCATCCGCAACTCCTCAAATAATGAAGCAGTCCATGCCCGAATGCAGCAAGACCTGGATGACATTCAGGCTTGGGCTGATAAGTGACGAGTATCATTTTCGCCATACAAATGCCAGGCAATGACCATCTCCAACAAGAGAAAGTCATACTCCGCCCCATGACATTACCATTGCCGAAACCCCCAGCATCAACATTCTGGGCATCGCCATTGACCAAAACCTTAATTGGACCAGCCACATAAATACTGTGGCTACAAGAGCAGGTCAGAGACTGGGTATTCTGCGGTGAGTGTCACACCTCCTGACTCCCCAAAGCTTTCCACCATCCACAAGGCACAAGTCAGAAGTGTGATGGAATACTTTCCACTTGCCTAGCTGAGTGCAGCTCCAATAACACTCAAGAAGCTCAAAACCATCCAGGATAAAGCAGCCTGCTTGATCGGTCTACCACTTAAAACGTTCACTCCCTCAACCACTGGCACACTGTGATTGCAGTATATGCTATCTACAAGATGCACTGCAGCAACTCGTCAAGGTTTTTTCGACAGCAGCTCCCAAACCCGTACCATCTAGAAGGACAAGGGCAGCAGACATATTGGAACACCATCACCTCCAAATTCCACTCCAAGTCACACACCATCCTGACTTGGAAATATATCATCATTCCTTCATTGTTGCTGGGTCAAATTCCTGGAACTCCCTCCCTAACAGCACTGTGGGAGCACCTTCACAACATGGTCTGCAGCGGTTCAAGCAGATGGCTCACCACCACCTTCTCAAGGGCAATTAAGACTGGGCAATAAATGTTGGCCTTGCCGGCGATGCTCACATCCTAGGAATACATTTTTTAAATAGTGTAGTAAATACTGACGAAGATAGTGATAGACTTCAAGAGGACATAGATAGGCTGGTGGAATGGATGGCCACGTGGCAGAGGAGAGTGGATACATTTCGGTAGGAAGAATGAGGAGACAGACAATACAAGCACATTTGTGAAACTTTAAAGGGGGTGCAAGAACAGAGAGACCTGGGGGTGCTTGTGCATAAATCTTTGAAGATGGCAGATCATGTTAACAATGCCGTTAATGAAGCATATGGGATCCTGGGCTTTAAAAATAGAGGCATAGAGTGCAAAAACCTATATAAACACTAGTTAACAGAGTTAATGGAAAGTAGACAGAGCTCAATATCCAAGATTATCTCTTTCAGAAAAATGTCACAGCGACTTTATTTTGTTGTACTATTAAATTGAAAAGGGAGAACCAGTGGATGTGGTGTATTTGGACTTTCAGAAGGCCTTCGACAAGGTCCCACACAAGAGATTAATGTGCAAAGTTAAAGCACATTGGGGGTAGTGTGCTGACGTGGATTGAGAACTGGTTGTCTGACAGGAAGCAAAGAGTAGGAGTAAATGGGTACTTTTCAGAATGGCAGGCAGTGACTAGTGGGGTACCGCAGGGTTCTGTGCTGGGGCCCCAGCTGTTTACATTGTACATTAATGATTTAGACGAGGGGATTAAATGTAGTATCTCCAAATTTGCGGATGACACTAAGTTGGGTGGCAGTGTGAGCTGCGAGGAGGATGCTATGAGGCTGCAGAGTGACTTCGATAGGTTAGGTGAGTGGGCAAATGCATGGCAGATGAAGATGATTATAATGTGGATAAATGTGAGGTTATCCACTTTGGTGGTAAAAACAGAGAGACAGACTATTATCTGAATGGTGACAGATTAGGAAAAGGGGAGGTGCAACGAGACCTGGGTGTCATGGTACATCAGTCATTGAAGGTTGGCATGCAGGTATAGCAGGCGGTTAAGAAAGCAAATGGCATGTTGGCCTTCATAGCGAGGGGATTTGAGTACAGGGGCAGGGAGGTGTTGCTACAGTTGTACAGGGCCTTGGTGAGGCCACACCTGGAGTATTGTGTATTGGTCTCCTAACTTGAGGAAGGACATTCTTGCTATTGAGTGAGTGCAGCGAAGGTTCACCGGACTGATTCCTGGGATGGCGGGACTGACATATCAAGAAAGATTGGATCAACTGGGCTTGTATTCACTGGAGTTCAGAAGAATGAGAGGAGATCTCATAGAAACGTTTAAAATTCTTATGGATTTAGACAGGTTAGATGCAGGAAGAATGTTCCCAATGTTGGGGAAGTCCAGAACCAGGGGTCACAGTCTATGGATAAGGGGTAAGCCATTTAGGACCGAGATGAGGAGAAACTTCTTCACCCAGAGAGTGGTGAACCTGTGGAATTCTCTACCACAGGAAGTTGTTGAGGTCAATTCACCAAATATATTCAAAAAGGAGTTGGATGTAGATCTTACTACTAGGAGAATCAAGGGGTATGGCGAGAAAGCAGGAATGGGGTACTGAAGTTGCATGTTCAGCCATGAACTCATTGAATGGCGGTGCAGGCTCGAAGGGCCGAATGGCCTACTCCTGCACCTATTTTCTTTGTTTCTATGTTTCTCTGTTTCTAAATGATGAGGATATAGAGTTACTGGAAGTTTATATAGGTACCTGTGGCCTGAAATTTCAATGGTGCTACTCTTGCTCTTTGTAGGAGTGAGGAGTTTGAAAGCTTAGAAGATTCCCAAATTTTACTTACAGGTTACTGTAACATAAGCTAAGAAGCAGTAAGTGCATATACATGCCCTGTGATGGATCTGCAAGAAAGGATGGCAGAAGGTAAGTTCTTTGGGATGGAGACCTAGAAAGAGGGTAGACGTTGAGTGTGTGGAGTGCAGCAGAGGGTTGCCATGGCAACATTATAAGGGCACAGTTACTAATCTGGTACCAGCAAGTTGCTGTCGACCATGGCATCTGCCATAATAATAGCTGGGTGTGTGCCCACCCATCAGCTGCATGATCTTGTCCTTAATAGGGGTTTGAAGGTAAGACTGCTCCGCTGGTGGCCTGTCTTTGTTGGACATTTTGTGCCAACTTCTCCTGCACAGAAATAAGTAAATGAGGGCAAGGCTGACAGTTAAAGAGCGTACATGTGTAAGGGTAGACACCTATTTTTCTTGGAACAAGGCACAGGAAGAGGCCACTAACAAACTGTTTTCAAGTAAAAACTTTTGGACTACCTGGGAGGGAAAAAGACACCAGCCTGAGGCAAGTGGTAACTCATCACCTATTAAAAGCAATCTCTGTGATCAAGGACTAAAACTTGGTTATGCATACAGACAAAGACATTGATACGATCTATCAGAGGAGCCCCGGACTTGATTAGCCACAGGGGGTAAAATAGTTCATCTCAGAGAGTACAGGTCTGCAAGAAATCAGGACTACAAAGGACTTAACGAAATGCACATTTTTGAATAACAGGGCATTAAGGATAAGGAGTAATCTTTTGCACTGTTGACTCCATGTGCAAATTAGTAGCCATTGAAACTCATCACCACAGCCAGTTAAACAAATCACCACGTTGATCCAGATGCATTAAACGGACCCCGGCCCAGCAGGAAATTTATTCATACTATGGATATAAATATATGAACACAGAAACACAAGAACAGGAAGGAACAGAAGCCGGAGGAAGAACAACGAAGAAAGACAAACAGAGAGACAGAAGGACATAAAAGGAACAGCACTGCAGGGAACGGCCAGAAGAAAAACCAACTGGTCACGGAACCAATGACCACAAACCTACAATAGCTACAGCCAGGAAAGGTTGATTGTATGTTTTCAGTCGATTTCTCTCAGAAGTCTAGACCTGTAGCTTTAGTCGGTTTTTGTTGCACAATAAAACTGACACTGGTTAAGCCTAAATTTTGTGCCACGTGTTGTCTTTTCCCACTATAAGTTCCGAGGTCTAAGAATCAGAGTAGAGTGAAAAACAAACACCCTACATGGGAGAAGTGAAGTAAAAGATGAGGGGTGTGAGGGGGTTACAATAGAGGAAGGTGTTTTGAGATTGTGCACAGTACAGGATAAGGAGGTAGAGGCACATTTAACCAGAGTGCAGTACAAAAGATTATTTATTTAAGTTTTGCTTCAGAAAATGGAGAGTGTGGTTGTGCCAGGGTGGGCAAGAATGCGAAGGCAAGCATGGTGAGTGTGTTACATTGCGAGGCCTGGTCAAGTCATTGAACTTCTTTTGGCTCTGTTTTGCAGTCCTGTGAATAAAGCAGTCAGCAGTTAATGCCAGTGCCCCCTCCTTCCAGAACTGACATTCCTGGTTGTGGTTTGCTGGATTGTAGACCCAGAACTCTGTGCCTCCAACATCCATAAGGCCATCCAGGAGGGCTTGGGAGGTCTTAATCAGATAAATTGTGGGTCCTTCTCTTGGCTGTTGCTCTGCCCTGTTGCTCTCTGAGCACAGATGGCATTTGACTGATGATAATGCTTCCAAAATATGATCATGATATTTATGAAGAATGTATTGATGTCATTTGAGAGAGAAATGAAAGAAAGAAATGGTGTTTTTGATTTATTTGTTTGTCTCCCAAGGTGGTGTTGATGAGAACAGGATGAACAGAGCTTTTAAAATGCTACACATAAATTTCCTGTAGGCTCAGCTGCTTACATAAAACCCATTCTACATGGGTTTTATGCCATTATAGATATCCAAATGAGTGTACTCAGGAAACTTCCATGTATTCAATGGCGGATATAACACCATGTTGAATGAAAGGTGCAGCTGCAGTGTAAATCCTATCAAGGAAATTCTGTGCCATTATTTAGAATTGCAGCAAAGCTGAATGCATGATTCCAATTCAACTGAACTGAATGTTGCATTCCTACCTGTTTCTGGTCTATAGTTTGTATAATCATCCCACAAGGCCTTGCGTGAGATAACTCTTCTTCACATATACAATGTTAGTGCATGCAAAGAGGAGATAGTTCATGCAAGGTTTTGACAGAAGATTTGAAGTCCATATGAGACATTGATAAAGTTGGTTGTACAAAATACGATTGATTAGCAGCTGTGAATTTGTTTTTCAATATTTTAGCAAAACCACAAACTATTGATATAAGTTGATCAATCATAGATTAATCATCTTAACAGAACTAATGTAAGCAAACATCCAATAATTATTGAATGGTTCATCAATCATTTTTATTAGATACATAGACAAAATATCTGGTGTTCTTTCTCTTGCTTTGATATTTGAAATGTATGAAGTATTAAGGATTTGTAAGTAAAATGGTAGTTGAATAGGTTTTGCTAATAGATTAAATTTCACATTGGCAAGCATCCAAAAGTGCATTTCAATAAAGTGATATATACAAGAGGCTCAAAAAGTAACTACAGATATTTCATACTTCTTTTAAAAGTTTGTGTTCTAGTTAAAATGAGAATAGACAGAGTTCTGCCTCCTGAAAAAGGGAAGATATCTTATGCTTAGCAGTTCCAGAAATTTGCATCATGTAATTTGAACAATATGCGCACCTAAAAATGGTCTGATAATATTTCCTATGGAACTAAAACTGGTGGTAGATGGTAGTTGTGAGCAAGCAATCATGCAGTAATTAGTTTCTTCGGCTGAAAGGTACAAATGAATCATTGGAGACATCACTGACATACCTTCAAAATTTCAAAGAGTATGACAGTGCAGGCATCAAATTTGTCACTTTTGTGATAATAGGGCCTCCGACCTGCAAAAAATCTACAAACTTACCTGATTGTTTAGAAGATTTGGACACTTGCGTTCCTGGGCTTCTACGAGTAGCCCTTGCGTATGTATGGAACTCCCATAAGTATGACTGGGGATCACATAAAAAATACCCCAACACTATCAAATAAATAAATAAATAAATAATGTATTTAAAATGAATTAAAATAGCATTTAATTAAATATTTACAACAAAACTAATTTCTTGAAAAAAGTAATTTACATGTTTTAACAGGGCTAAAAATAAACTTATCTTATTGCATCGGGTTTTTACTGTATAAATTATCTAAAAATTTTATTTTTCTGTTTAATTTTACTCTTACGCTGGTAAAAGCAGGCCTTCACAGGCATTTGCTGGACAGAAACGAGGCTAACTCTTTGCCCGCAGATTGCAAGTTCTGGACTTCAGCGCATGCGCAGCACATGACTAAACCTGAAACTTGCGCGGCCCTTACGGGCACGTGCGCACCTCATACGCAGCCCTAGGAGCCGCAAATGACAACCCATTAATATTATTACAGGAAAATATTTGTACCGACTTCCTGATTAGCACAAGAAATTATTTTTGCATCATTTCATCACTTATAACAACATTACTTTTTCCAGGTCGTGTAAATTTTTTCATTACTGAAAATCAGTTGCAAAGTGCAAGTGATTCTTTAATCAGAAATCGGGTTTCTGCATTGTGAAAAAACCCTCGACTGCTACTAAAAATGACACAGAGAATTTAACCAGTTCAAGGGTTACTGGAAGCTTCTAAGAACACCGGGATATATACTCTGATAAGAATATTTATTAAGGTCACCAAACAAATCCTGAACACTTCAATTTAACTGATTGTCAGAACTGTCTGGATTCACAACCCAGTTTATACCTAGGACTGAATGATGCCCAAATTTGGTACACCGAACTGCCTTATATCAGCCAATTTGGATTATATTCGCACTTTTAAACATGTCAATTATATCACTCCTCATTCAAAGATACTCCAACCTTCAAAGATTCTCCAACAAAATGGTCGATCATGACACCCATAGTCAAATATAACAACAACTTGCATTCATGCAATTTATACAACAACAACTTGCCTTTAACATAGCAAACATCGCAAAATACTCTACAGAGGAGAAATTATATATTGGAAAACGCATGCTAGTTTAACTGCAGGCCTGAATAAGGCCCACATGGTGTCGAACCTGCCAGTGAAAGCTGGCAGAAGCCAGGTTCCTGGTTTCACGAGGTCCATGTAAGTTCATTTTCTAAAGTTTTTATAGGTTTCTTATCCGCCAAGGATATCTTGAGCCTCATGTGCGATCCTGATCGTGAACCTTACTGATTCCCCCTTTGTAACTTACCTGGTTGGGCATTGTTTCTGTGAGTCCCCAGTGACGGCCTAAACCTCACTGAATTTCAACTCCTGCCAGCCGGCGGAGACGTCATTCCTGCCTGGTTCAGGTGGGAGTGGGTGTCGGGGTATTCACATGAGGCCTGGGAGTTAAAACCGGGGCTTTAGTTTCTTCTCTAGTATCTGGGTGAATATGCTACAGGGAGTGGGGCAGATGTACAAGGGACCAGATTAAGAGAACCAAAAAGTATGTGCTAGGTTGTAGGAAATAAAGGGGAGAAATTGCTTAGCGTCCAGATTGGCCCGGTAACTTTTGTGGTAGCGCAAAAGAATCGCCAGGCGCTACACGAGGGACTCTGACACGAACTTACGATTTAGTGCTCCAGGAAAGAAGTGGAACGCTAAATCAAGTGCTACCACTTCCCTTGGAACTCTAAAACTGGCAAGAGGGGCGGTAGCAGTGCGGCACTGCCCAATGTCGAGGGCAGCACTGCCGGGAACAGAGGCTCCTTCCCTCCCTTAAATGGAAGGGCCATCGCTGCAGGTTCTGCATTGAAACACGATCCATTGTCGCCGACAACTGCCACAATCCACGACGATCAACCCCAAGCACTCTAATAGCTGATCAATCATGGCCAAAGAAAATGGTGCAAAATTTACCTAAGGGATTCAAAAACAATTTTTACTGATGCAAGCGGCTTTACCTTTAAATACCGCTCCCAAGTGGCTGACCTCCTTAACAACGCCTCCTGCAGCTGCCAGTGTTGGCGCCAGGCGATACAGCAGGAGACGGAACCGAAGTTCAGGGCACGACCGGGGCGAATGCGCAGACATCATGATCTCCAGGTCACAGTAGATCGTGGCACTAATGGTTACCGACACCGCAAACCTCCATTGGAATTTTGCGGGCGTCGGCACTCTCGCTGCGCCCGGTCGCAGAGCCGGTAGCGCCCCATTATCGCCCCCTGGAGGTGCTCACGAGGGATGCAAAGGAGGCCAATTTCTAGCCCAATATGTGTATTCAGAATTAGGCTACAAATGCCACTTGTATAAGAGAATGAGATTCATCAAATATTTTTGGCATTCATTGATCTCTTTTCTTCATTCATTTATTTCTCTTTGCAAAGGAAATATGTGAAATTCAAATATCTTAAGCTGAACATTGCAAAACATAATAGAAATAATAGCCTATGGCATGTTTTTAGTTAATTGATATACAACATGATAGACCGTTTCTCTGCAGAGCGAACCTTTCTGGTATGTGTAACAGCGTGTTTCTACACATAACATTTTCCAGGTGTAGTTATATTGTTAAACCTTCTTCATCCTATGGGTTAAAAAAGTAGGCCTTATCTCACATATTAAACATCTGCATTTGTAGATTAAGTTCAAATGTCACAGCTCAGTAGTTACTTCACAAGCCACCTACTAATATTATGGTAAGCCTTGTGCTTTAATCAACTTGATCCACTTTTCCAACATAACACAATGTGGAACATTCATTATAACCAGTGAAGCAATGGTTGAAGCCTGCTTGAAATCATAATGTCAGCAGCACAAAAAAAAGCCATTATAATAGAAGCGAAAAATAGGATCAGAAAAATTTACAGCAGTAGTACCAAACTCAGATAGGAGCACTTACTGATCTGGAAAATGGACGAATGCATAAAACATAAAGAAAAGCCTCGGAGTAAGTTACATGCTCCTAATATTTTATACTCCCTTTATATTTTTTGTACCAAACAGAAATATTTGTGAATCTTCCAGTGTTTCTTCTGATGAGTCAGGAAATATACTGTATTTGATGATAGGATTATTAGAACAAACAGACTCCATACCATTGGTATTGATTCCATCCTCA
The DNA here is from genome assembly GCF_044704955.1 of Pristiophorus japonicus. Taxonomy (NCBI): domain Eukaryota; kingdom Metazoa; phylum Chordata; class Chondrichthyes; family Pristiophoridae; genus Pristiophorus; species Pristiophorus japonicus. The sequence continues at coordinate 56,027,433 of NC_091987.1, forward strand.
TCCCTGGTCATTGACTGAGTCTGAACCAGACCTTTCACAATCTTGCTGGCTGTTTTGACCCTGAGCTCAGTTTCCAACCCTGTATCTGTCCATCACAAAGAATGACGACTTCCACTTCCATAAAATTGACGGCCTCCATCCCTTCTCATCCCATCTGATGCTGAAATCTTCCTCCATACGTGTGTCACCTTCAGACTCCACTATTCCAAAGCTATTCCGGCTGGCCTCCCTTCCTCCGCCTTTCATAAGCTTCATCTCATCCAAAACTCTGGCCGATATCCTATCCCACACCAGATCCCATTCACCTTTGACTCACTTTCCACACTAAAGTCTCCAATTTATAACTCTCACCCTCATATTTAAATGCCTCATGATCTCATCCCTCCCTATCTCTGTAACCTCTTCCAGCCCTACAACTCTAACCTATCTCTCCATTCATCTGGCTCTGACCTTTTGTACATCCACCCCTCCCTTTACCTTACCACATTACTATTGATGGGAGCCCTGACTTCAGTAGTGCCAATGTAAGGTAAGTGAAGTGATTTTCTGTTTGCAGAGGTACATAAAAAGGATGCAATTTCACATAGGGAGTTACACAGGCAGCAGTATAAACACTGCCAGTCATCAGACATCAATTGTTTCGCTGGACATTTGGAAAAGCAAAATTCGGTCAGGCAGAGTCTGAAGGGGATTTATGAAGGGGAAATCATGTTTGACAAATTTGCTAGAATTCTTTGAGGATGCAACAAACAGGGTGGATAAAGGGGAACCAGTGGATGTGGTGTATTTGTACTTCCAGAAGGCATTTGACAAGGTGCCACATAAAAGGTTACTGCACAAGATAAAAGTTCACGGGGTTGGGGGTAATATATTAGCATGGATAGAGGATTGGCTAACTTACAGAAAACAGAGAGTAGGGATAAATGGTTCATTCTCGGGTTGGCAATCAATAACCAGTGGGGTGCCGCAGGGATTTACAATCTATATTAATGACTTGGAGGAAGGGACTTAGTGTAACATAGCCAAGTTTGCTGACGATACAAAGATATGAGGAAAAGCAATGTGTGAGGCGGACACACAAAATCTGCAAAAGGACATAGACAGGCTAAGTGAGTGGGAAAAAATTTGACAGATGGAGTATAATGTTGGAAAGTGTGAGGTCATGCACTTTGGCAGAAAAAAATCAAAGAGCAAGTTATTATTTAAATGGAGAAAGATTGCAAAGTGCTGCAGTACAGCGGGACCTGGGGGTACTTGTGCATGAAACAAAAGGATAGTATGCAGGTACAGCAAGTGATAAGGAAGGCCAATGGAATCTTGGCCTTTATTGCAAAGGGGATGGAGTATAAAATCAGGGAAGTTTTGCTACAGTTGTACAGGGTATTGGTGAGGCCAAACCTGGAATACTGCATGCAGTTTTGGTTTCCATATTTACGAAAGGCTATACTTGCTTTGGAGGCAGTTCAGAGAAGGTTCACAAGGTTGATTCCAGAGATGAGGGGTTTGACTTATGAGGAAAGGTTGAGTAGGTTGGCCTCTACTCATTGGAATTCAGACGACTGAGAGGTGATCTTATCGAAACGTATAAGATTATGAGGGGGCTTGACAAGGTGGATGCAGAGAGGATGTTTCTACTGATGTGGGAGACTAGAACTAGAGGGCATATTCTTAGAATAAGGGGCTGCCCATTTAAAACTGAGATGTGGAGAAATTTCTTCTCTCAGAGGTGTGTGGATCTGTGGAATTCGCTGCCTCAGAGAGCTGTGGAAACTGGGACATTGAATAAATTTAAGACAGAAATAGACAGTTTCTTAAACAATAAGGGAATAAAGGGTTATGAAGAACAGAAAGGGAAGTGGACCTGAGTCCATGATCGAATCAGCCATGATCGTATTAAATGGTGGAGCAGGCTCAAGGGGCCGTATGGCCTTCTCCTACTCCTATTTCTTATGTTCTTATCATTGCTGTAGAATCAATATAAATAGGATATATTCTATTGCACTAGAGCCAAGGGTTTTAATTTTTGCAACATAATTAATGCTGCTACAAAGTAAAGTACTTATGACATTGAGGCAGTGAAATATAAGGAACCAACCGATTGCTACAGCTGTATCTGGCACAGAAAATAATACCTGAGTTGATTCTACACTGGGAGTAATCAGTGTGAACTGGACACCTTTACCTAATTCAACATCATGGGTTTATCTCCTGAGTTTAGTTTAAGTTTGAGGTACTCTGTATAATTCCGATATTAGTTTTACAATTCAACTTACACTTTTAGTATTTTAGTGCTTCTAGTTTTCCAAATTTTCTCCACTTAGGCTATATACTAGGAGCAGTGGAACAACTGCACACAATTGGTCAAATAAACATGCTTACAACTTTACATTTCTGGGTGTGATATTAGGAGAAGGACCGTTAAAGGTAACAGTGTGAAAACTGCATAGCTAGTCTGCATGGACAGATTGTAAATTACCTTAATAAAACTTAAATGATCTTATTGTTTAGAAATATATTTATTGGCTTTTCTCAATTAAAAGGAGGGGTGGTCATAATATTGGTTAAAGAAACAATTACAGCAGTGAGAAGGATCATCAAATGAGGCTTTATGGGTTGAACTGAAGAACAAAAAAGTGGCAGACACACAGCTGGGAGAGTACTATAGACCCCCAAACAATCAGGGGGGTAGAAGAGCAAATATGTAGGCAAATTGATGAGAAGTACAAAAACAATAGGGCAGTAATAGTGGGGAATTTCAACTACCCTAATATTAACTGGGATAGAATCGGTGTAAAAGTTATAGAGGGCACAAAATTCTTAAAATGCATACAGGAGAACTTCTTTTAGCCAGTACATGGCAAAGCCAATAAGAGAGGGGGTGGACTGGATTCAGTTTTAGGGAATAAAGCTGGGCAGGTGGAAAGGGTATCAGTGGAAGACTATTTTGGTACAAGTGATCATAATTTAGATAGATTTATCACTGTTATAGAAAAGGACAAAGATAGATCAGGAGTAAAAGTTCTCAATTGGGGGCAGGCCAATTTTACTATGCTGAGATGTGATTTACCAAAAGTGGACTGGTGATCCAAAATTCGGCTGCCCGTGTCCTAACTCGCACCAAGTCTCACTTCTCCATCACACATTAGGCGTTCAGTGACCTCAGTCTTTATTAAGACACTCCAGAGTGAGGAGCAGGCCTGAGGGGCCGGCTTATATACAGTGCTCCCAAGGGATGCTGAGATCCCCTGCGACTTCAGGGGATGCACTCCCTGGTGGCAGAACATGAGAGTGCATGCTTTACAGATACACAACATCACTCACCCCCAAAGTCAAAGTGAAAACTATTTACAAGGTGAGGCGGTCGGGAGCCTTTCTTTCCCTGGTGGACCGCCTCGGTACAAATGTCTGTTCTGATGTGTTGGCTGGCCCTTGCTGGGCTGGCGTGTTGTTGGCCCTGCAGGGCTGCTGTGTGAGCCTGGTCTTGCTGAGCTGTTGGCCGTGATGGCTTCGATTTCCTGGTCCGGGGTGGTGTCGTTGATCGTTTGGGTGTGTGTTGTGGGCTCGAAAAAGGTGGTGTCTGCTGTAGGTTGTTCAGGGCAGTCTGTGAACCGCAACCTTGTTTGGTCCAGGTGCTTTCTGCAAATTTGTCCATTGTCTAGTTTGACTACAAACACCCTACTCCCTTCTTTAGCTATCACCGTGCCAGCGATCCGCTTGGGACCATGTCCATAGTTTAGCACATACACAGGGTCATTCAGATCAATTTCCCTTGACCACAGTGGCATGACCATCATTTACATTTTGTTGCTGCTGCCTGCTCTCTACCTGATCATGCAGGTTGGGGTGAACCAGCGAGAGTCTGGTTTTAAGTGTCCTTTTCATGAGTAGCTCAGCCGGGGACACCCCTGTGAGCGAGTGGGGTCTCGTGCGGTAGCTAAGCAGTACTCGGGACAGGCGGGTTTGGAGTGAGCCTTCTGTGACTCGTTTAAGGCTCTGTTTGATTGTTTGTACTGCCCACTCTGCCTGACCATTGGAGGCTGGTTTAAACGGGGCCGAGGTGACATGTTTGATTCCATTGCAAGTCATGAATTCTTTAAATTCGGCACTGGTGAAACATGGCCTGTTGTCACTGACCAGTATGTCAGGCAGGCCTGGGTGGCAAACATGACCCTCAGGCTTTCAATGGTGACGGTGGCAGTGCTTGCCGACATTATTTCACATTCAATCCATTTTGAAAAAGCATCCACCACCACCTGGAACATTTTACCGAGAAATGGGCCTGCATAGTCGACATGGATCCTTGACCATGGTTTGGAGGGCCAGGACCACAAACTTAGTGGTGTCTCTCTGGGCACGTTGCTCAACTGAGTACACACGCTGCATTGCCGAACACAGAACTTTTAAGTCAGAGTCGATACCGGGCCACTACACGTGGAATCTGGCTATCACTTTCATCATTACTATACCCGGGTGTGTGCTGTGGAGATCCGAGATGAACGTCTCCCTGTCCTTTTTGGGTTGCACTACGTGGTTACCCCACAACAGGCAGTCTGCCTGAATGGACAGCTCATCCTTTCGCTGCTGGAACGGCTTGATTAGCTCTTGCATTTCAACGGGGATGCTGGTCCAGCTCCCATGAAGTGCACAGTTTTTTACTAGGGATAGCAGAGGATCTTGGCTGGTCCAAGTCCTAATCTGGCAGGCCGTGACAGGTGATTTATCATTTTCGAATGCTTCCATGACCATCAACAAGTCTGCGGGCTGCGCCACCATCAACAAGTTTGCAGGCTGCGCCATTTCCACCCCCGTGGTGGGCAATGGTAGCCGACTGAGAGCATCCGCACAGTTCTCGGTGCCTGGTCTGTGGCGGATGGTATAGTTATATGCTGATCGCGCGAGTGCCCAACTTTGTATGCGGGCTGAGGCATTAGTACTTATCCCCTTGTTTTCAGCGAACAGAGATATGAGGGGCTTGTGATCAGTTTCCAGTTCAAATTTGAGGCCAAAGAGGTACTGATGCATTTTCTTTACCCCGAACACACAGGCTAATGCCTCTTTCTCAATCATTCTGTCGGCCCTCTCGGCCTTAGAAAAGCTCCTGGAGACATAGGCGACAGGTTGCAACTTCCCCGCAACGTTAGCTTGTTGTAATACATACCCGACTCCATACGACGACGCATCACATGCTAGCACAAGTCTTTTACACGGGTTATTAGCAGCTTGTTGGAGCATAAAATGTTTCTGGCTTTCTCAAAAGCAAATACTTGTTTTTTTCCCCATACCCAGTTCTCACCTTTACGCAATAACACATGTAGGGGCTCTAAGAGGGTGCTTAACCCCGGTAGGAAGTTAACAACATTTTTGAGGAGACCCAAGAATGACCGCAGCTCCGTGATGTTCTGTGGCCTGGGCGCATTCCTGATAGCCTCTGTCTTGGCGTCTGTGGGCCGAATGCCGTCCGCTGCGATCTTTCTCCCCAAAAACTCCACTTCTGTTGCCATGAAGACGCATTTCGACCTCTTCAGCCGCAGCCCTCCGCGATCCAGTCGCTGGAGGACCTCCTCCAGGTTTTGTAGATGCTCGGCAGTGTCCCGACCCGTGACCAATATGTTGTCCTGAAAAACTACCGTGCGTGGTACCGACTTGAGTAGGCTCTCCATGTTTCTCTGGAAGATCGCTGCAGCCGACCGAATTCCAAACGAGCATCTGTTGTAGATGAACAGTCCCTTGTGCGTGTTGATGCAGGTGAGGCCCTTCAAAGACTCCTCCAGCTCCTGCGTCATGTAGGCTGAAGTCAGGTCGAGCTTGGTGAACGTCTTGTCTCCTGCCAGCGTTGTAAATAGGTCGCCTGTCTTAGGTAGCGGGTATTGGTCCTGTAGCGAGAAACGATTAATAGTTACTTTATAATCGCCGCAAATCCTGACCGTGCTATCACTTTTGAGTACTGGAACAATCGGGCTGGCCCACTCGCTGAATTCCACCGGGGAGATGATGCCCTCGCGTTACAGCCTGTCCAGCTCGATTTCCACTCTCTCCCTCATCATGTGAGGTACCGCTTGTGCATTGTGGTGAATGGGTCGTGCCTTTGGGACCAAGTGGATCCGAACCTTCACCCTGGAAAAGTTTCCAATGCTTGGCTCAAAAAGGGAAGGAAATTTGTTAAGAACTGGGTACATGAGGCCTCATCGACATGTGATAGCGCTCGGATGTCATCCCAGTTCCAGCGGATTTTGCCCAGCCAACTCCTTCCAAGTAGTGTGGGGCCATCGCCTGGGACAATCCAGAGTGGCAGTTCGTGCACTGTGCCCTCGTAGGTGACCTTGACCATGGCGCTGCCCAGCACAGTGATGAGCTCTTTGGTGTACGTTCTCAGTTTCATGTGGATGGGGCTCAGGGCTGGTCTGAGTGCCTTGTTGCACCACAGTCTCTCAAACATCTTTTTACTCATGATGGATTGGCTAGCGCCAGTGTCCAGTTCCATGGCTACGGGTAAGCCATTAAATTTTACATTTAGCATTATAAGTGGACATTTCGTTGAAAATGTGTGCACCCAGTGTACTTCAGCATCTGCTTCCTCTCTCTCAGGCTCGAAATTGCTTTGATCCACCATGGACCGATCTTCCTCTGCCATGTGGTGGTTAGCAGGTTTTGCAGAGCTTGCAGCTCGTCTGCAAGCTCATTGGAGGTGCCCCATTGTTCCACAGTTCTTACAAACATATCCTTTGAAGCCCCATGAATAGGCTGAATGGAAGCCTCCACAACGCCAACAAGGTGTGAATTGCCTTGCATTCATCCTTTGTTGCGGACTCTGAGTCATCTGGGTCACCTGAGGCCTGCTGGCAGTTGCAGACTCGTGGGTTTTGCCCTGTACATTTCTGCTCGCAAACACAGTTCCAGCTAATTTATGAACATTGGTAGCACTTGTGTGCTGAGAGATTTGTTTGGTGTTATCACTGGTGGACATAAATGCCTGTGCTATCGCAATTGCCTTACTGAGGGTTGGTGTCTCTACAGTCAAAAGTTTTCGTAGGATGGTGTCGTGGCCAATGCCCAGTACAAAAAAGTCTCTGAGCATTTGCTCCAGGTAGCCATCAAACTCACATTGTCCTGCAAGTCGCCTTAGCTCGGTGACGTAGCTCGCCACTTCCTGACCTTCAGATCGCTGGCACGTGTAGAACCGATACCTCGCCATCAGCATGCTCTCCCTCGGGTTAAGATGCTCCCGAACCAGTGTACACAGCTCCTCATATGACTTATCTGTGGGTTTCACCGGAGCCAGAAGATTCTTCATGAGGCTGTAGGTCGGTGTCCCGCAGTCCGTGAGGAGGACCGCTCTCCCTTTTGCAGCGCTTCCTTCTCCGTCCAGCTCGTTGGCTACTGGTCTAGCCGTTCGACATAGGCTTCCCAGTCCTCACCCTCCGAGAACTTCTCCAGGATGCCCACAATTTGCTGCATCTTTGCGTTGGATTTGTATACTCGTCGCCAGTTATTGTGTTCCTAACACCGATGAGACTGCACACAGGGAGGTTAAAGTAACAGTAACCTCAGTCTTTATTAAGATACTCCAGAGTGAGGATCAGGCCTTAGGGGCCGGCTTATATACAGTGCTCCCAAGAGATGCTGAGATCCCTTTGGACTTCAGGGGATGCACTCCCTGGTGGCGGAACATGGGAGTGCATGCTTTACAGATACACAACAAAAAGGATTCGAGGGGAGTTGAGGAGAACGTTTTTCACCCAGAGGATGGTGGGGAAATGGAACTCACTGCCTGAAATGGTGGAAGAGGCAAAAACTTCATTGCATTTAAAAAGTACTTGGATATGCACTTGAAATGCCATAACCTACAAGGCATTGGACCAAAAACTGGAAATGGGATTCGGCTGGAGAGCACTTTTACGGCCGGCACAGACATGTTGGGGCGAATGACTTCCTTCTGTGCCATAAATTTCCATGATTCTAACATGCACTCCCCGATGTGTAAGACTTGTTATTTAAAGTGCATTTTATTGAAAGTATCTGAGGACTAAAATAGCATTTCTGCAAAGGGATAGACAAGATAGAGGCAGAGAGGTTGTTTCCACTGGTCGGGGAGACTAGAACTAGGGGGCACAGCCTCAAAATACGGGGGAGCCAATTTAATACCGAGTTGAGAAGGAATTTCTTCTCCCAGAGGGTTGTGAATCTGTGGAATTCTCTGCCCAAGGAAGCAGTTGAGGCTAGCTCATTGAATGTATTCAAGTCACAGATAGATAGATTTTTAACCAATAAGGGAATTAAGGGTTACGGGGAGAGGGCGGGTAAGTGGAGCTGAGTCCACGGCCAGATCAGCCATGATCTTATTGAATGGCGGAGCAGGCTCGAGGGGCTAGATGGCCTACTCCTGTTCCTAATTCTTATGTTCTTATGTTCTTATAAATACAATTAATAAAAGATATTTGCTCTATAATGCTTATTGCAAATTTACATAGAATCCTATTTAATGTTTGTAAAAGTAAAGACACTTAGTTTGAAAATTCTACGGGTATCTCCATACATTGATACAAATGAAGAACCAGATAAATCTGTGAACGCCATAAATATGCAGTGTCGATAAAATCTTCCTCTTACTGAAGGAGTACATGAAATACTGTGTGTGACATTCTTCTCTGTTCAGCAATTCAGATAACACCACCTTCAGTTCTCCTGTCTCAAGAGTGCTTAAAGTAGGTTGTTTTTAACTCTGAATAAGATATGTGCAAAATAGGCTGGTGTTATCATGCACCATAATAAACAAGAAGGTTAGCACTAAACCCTGGATAATGTGTCCCCAGCCAGTGTTTTGCCGCTGCCTCACATTCAGTCTGTACCTTTTTATAATTTGCACTTATTTATCTGGAGACTTACGATGAGCACATTTTGCCTGAGAATCAGCACTTATTGTTCAAAAAAACAGGTGCGATATACCAGATTTAATTTAAGATCAACTATTAAAGCCCAGGGGATCATAAACTGGCTTCATGGAACATGATGCAGAAATCTGCTTTCTTTAGTTACTGAGGTGCCAGATTTTCCTGTGCAGAATAGGCTGTGCATATGTCATCATATATATATCCTAGTTTCAAATTCAGAACTCTGCACTGATTTTATTAATCTAATATGTTGATATTAACAGGCCTAACATGTCTTTGTTTATTTTGCTTTAATCTAATGTATCCCACTCTTAAAACTAAACACCACTCCAGAGAGTAAATGAAGCAATCCAAGGTTTTTGACAGAAACCATACCTGAAGGGTCTTGGGTTGGAGAAGCAGGGATGTCATTGCTTTAATGTCCAAGGGGGAATGTTTGCAAGTGCTGTTGGGGAGGGGTTAAACTAATATGGCAGGGGGATGGGAACCTATGCAGGGAGACAGAGGGAAGTAGAATGGGGGCAGAAGCAAAAGATAGAAAGAAGAAAAGTAAAAGTGGAGGGCAGAGAAACCCAAGGCAAAAACCAAAAAGGTCCACATTACAGCAAAATTCTAAAGGGACAAAGTGTGTTAAAAAGACAAGCCTGAAGGCTCTGTGCCTCAATGCGAGGAGTATTCATAATAAGGTGGACGAATTAACTGTGCAGGCAGCAATTAACGAATATGATATAATTGACATCACGGAGAATTGGCTCCAGGGTGACCAAGGCTGGGAACTCAACATCCAGGGGCATTCAACATTCAGGAAGGATAGACAGAAAGGAAAAGGAGGTGGGGTAGTGTTGCTGGTTAAAGAGGAAATTAATGCAATAGTAAGGAAAGACATTAGCTCGGAGGATGTGGAATCTGTATGTGTGTGGCTGCGGAATACCAAAGAGCAGAAAACGCTAGTGGGAGTTGTGTACAGACCACCAAACATTAGTAGTGAGGTTGGGGACAGCATCAAACAAGAAATTAGGGATACATGCAATAAAGGTACAGCAGTTATCATGGGCGACTTTAATCTACATATAGATTGGGCTAACCAAACTGGTAGCAATACTATCGAGGAGGATTTCCTGGAATGTATTAGGGATGGTTTTCTAGACCAATATGTCGAGGAACCAACTAGAGGGCTGGCCATCCCAGACTGGGTGATGTGTAATGAGAGAGGACTAATTAGCAATCTTGTTCTGCGAGGCCCTTTGGGGAAGAATGACCATAATATGGTAGAATTCTTCATTAAGATGGAGAGTGACACAGTTAATTCAGAGACTAGGGTCCTGAACTTAAGGAAAGGTAACTTCGATAGTATAAGACGTGAATTGGCTAGAATAGACTGGCGAATGATACTTAAAGGGTTGACGGTGGATAGGCAATAGCAAACATTTAAAGATCACATGGATGAGCTTCAACAATTGTATATCCCTGTCTAGAGTAAAAATAAAACGGGGAAGGTGGCTCAACCATTGCCAACAAGGGAAATTAAGGATAGTGTTAAATCCAAGGAAGAGGCATATAAATTGGCCTGAAAAAGCAGCTAACCTGAGGACTGTGAGAAATTTAGAATTCAGCAGAGGAGCACAAAGGGTTTAATTAGGAGGGGGAAATAGAGTATGAGAGGAAGCTTGCTGGGAACATAAAAACTGACTGCAAAAGCTTCTATAGATATGTGAAGAGAAAAAGATTAGTGAAGACGAATGTCGGTCCCTTGCAGTCAGAATCATGTGAATTTATAATGGGGAACAAAGAAATAGCAGACCAGTTGAATAAATACTTTGGTTCTGTCTTCACTAAAGAAGACACAAATAACCTTCCGGAAATACTAGGGGACTGAGGGTCGAGTGAGAAGGAGGAACTGAAGGAAATCCTTATTAGTCGGGAAATTGTGTTTGGGAAATTGATGGGATTGAAGGCCGATAAATCCCCAGGGCCTGATAGTCTGCATCCCAGAGTACTTAAGGATGTGGCCCTAGAAATAGTGGATGCATTGGTGATCATTTTCCAACAGTCTATCGACTCTGGATCAGTTCCTATGGACTGGAAGGTAGCTAATGTAACACCCCTTTTTATAAAAGGAGGGAGAGAGAAAATGGGTAATTATAGACTGGTTAGCCTGACATCAGTGATGGGGAAAATGTTGGAATCAATTATTAAAGATGAAATAGCAGTGCATTTGGAAAGCAGTGACACGATCAGTCCAAGTCAGCATAGATTTATGAAAGGGAAATCATGCTTGACAAATCTTCTAGAATTTTTTGAGGATGTAACTATTAGAGTGGACAAGGGAGAACCAGTGGATGTGATGTATTTGGATTTTCAAAAGGCTTTTGACAAGGTCCCGCACAAGAGATTGGTGTGCAAAATCAAAGCACATGGTATTGGGGGTATGGTACTGACGTGGATAGAGAACTGGTTGGCAGACAGGAAGCAGAGAGTTGGGATAAACGGGCCCTTTTCAGAATGGCAGGCAGTAACTAGCGGGGTGCCGCAGGGCTCAGTGCTGGGACCCAAGCTATTTACAATATACACCAATAATTTAGAATTGAGTGTGATATCTCCAAGTTTGCAGATGACACTAAGCTGGGTGGCGGTATGAGCTGTGAGGAGGATGCTAAGAGGCTGCAGGGTGACTTGGACAGGTTAGGTGAGTGGGCAAATACATGGCAGATGCAGTATAATGTGGATAAATGTGAGGTTATCCACTTTGGTGGCAAAAACACGAAGGCAGAATATTATCTGAATGGCGGCAGATTAGGAAAAGGGGAGTTGCAACGAGACCTGGGTGTCATGGTACATTAGTCATTGAAAGTTGGCATGCAGGTGCAGCAGGCAGTGAAGAAGGCAAATGGTATGTTGGCCTTCATAGCTAGGGATTTGTGTATAGGAGCAGGGAGCTCATACTGCAGTTGTACAGGGCCTTGGTGAGGCCTCACCTGGAATATTGGGTTCAGTTTTGGTCTCCTAATCTAAGGAAGGACGTTCTTGGTATTGAGGGAGTGCAGCGAAGGTTCACCAGATTGATTCCCGGGATGGCAGAACTGACATATGAGGAGAGACTGGATCAACTGGGCCTGCATTCACTGGAGTTTAGAAGAATGAGAGGGGATCTCATAGAAACATATAAAATTCTGACGGGACTTGACAGGTTAGATGCAGGAAGAATGTTCCCGATGTTGGGGAAGTCCAGAACCAGGGGACACAGTCTAAGGATACGGCGTAAGCCATTTAAGACCGAGATGAGGAGAAACTTCTTCACTCCGAGAGTTGTTAACCTGTGGAATTCTCTACTGCAGAGAGTTGTTGATGCCAGTTCGTTGGATATATTCAAGACGGAGTTAGATATGGCCCTTACGGCTAAAGGGATCAAGGGGTATGGAGAGAAAGCAGGAATGGGGTACTAAGGTGAATGATCAGCCATGATCTTATTGAATGGTGGTGCAGGCTCGAAAGACCGAATGGCCTACTCCTGCACCTATTTTCTATGTTTCTAACTCTTACTTGAGCTCCCTTGCAGCATGGCTCCCTCAATTTATTCTCATATGTTTAGTGTGTTTTCATTCATAAATTATACTTCTAAATCTTAAACTGATCTTGAAAGCTATGTATTGTCCGACTGCAAAACTTTTTATACATTAAGTATAGACTAAAATATATACTTTCAAATCATCTGTGTTTAAACCCAATTTATTGGCATGAATATCTCATCCTTGTAAAGGTATATCATGAAGTGATTTGTGCAGTTTCGACTGAAGATCATAGTGCGAATGGATCCACATCACTGAACTATTCAGAATTCAGCATGAACTGGGGGAAGAAACATCCACATGCACTGATGTAGTAGTGAATGTTTTTCTGAGGTAGGGGTTAAGGTACCAATTTGGAACAGAGTAGAAGGAACTTTATTGCTTATTTTGCCCATTTTATGCCTAACCTAGGATTATTTCATGCGAGCAATTCTGCATCAAAGGATGAAAAATGTTTGCTTCCCTAATACTGACATCCGTTACCTTGAGCAGTTAAATTCAAAATGCAAACTTAATTTTCAAGATTCTGTGTAGGTCTCCTCGAAATTCCAATTTCAGGCCTTAAAATAGTAATAGTGAGTTTTTGCTTGTCTAATACTGACATTCGTTAGCTTGATGAACACACTAGTAAATCCTTAAATTCCAACAACAACTTGCATTTATATAGCCTCTTTAACATAGTAGAACATCCCAAGGTGCTTCACAATTGCATATCAAATAAAATTTGACACTGAGCCACGTAAGGGGATATTAAGGCAGATGAGATGTAGGGGCTGAAATTGGGGTAGTTTGCACCTACCGTTAGTACCCCCGGAGGGCGCTAATGGGGATGGCAAATGAGTTTTCATCCAGGCGCGGTGAGAACAGCGCCTCCTGCTAAATTGGACAGGGGCTTTGCAGTGGCAGTAACACGTAGCACCCCGCTCAGCTATGCCCGGCAATGATAACATCATCGCCATACGCAGCACCCCGTTACTGCCCTGGAAGCTAAATTCACTCGCCTTGCGCTGATAATAACAGATCCCGCTGTCATGTTTCAGTCTGGAATTGGCTGGAGGAGTGCTATTTAAAGGCACCATCTTCGGGAAAATGTTTAGTCAGCCAATAATGGTTGGTGCTTACTTCCATATAGGCAGACAGGTGTTTTGACAGCTTTCAGCGATTTTCAGTTGAAGGAGTGTTCTGGCTGTTAAGCATTCCTGACTTTCACTGAGGGAAGTTTTGAAAGTTCAACGTTTATATTGTTCCATGGTGTCTGTGTTGGCACTTGACCTCCTGTTTCGCTGTCATCGTCGGAGACAACTTAGGCAGAGACAAAAAGCAAAATGTGGCCAGGGGGAGGAAGGTCAACAGGAGGCCTTACCTGCCCAGGATATTCCAGCAGCAGTTCTCCTACAGCAATTTCACTGAGGAACAGTATGTTTGAAGACTGCGCTTCAGCAAGGACTTGGCCACAGAGCTCTGCCACCTTCTGCAACCAGACCTCAAGCCTCAGACAAGGGTACAGAAGGCTCTCAGTGGCAGTCAAGGTCACCATCACGCTCAATTTCTATGCCAGCGGATCCTTCTAGTGTGCAACAGTAGACATCTCCAGTATCTCCCAGTTTGCCATCCATTGCTGCATCCGCGAGGTCACAGATGCCCTGTACAGAAGGAAAATGTACATTTCCTTCCCATGACCAGAGAGAAGCAGCTGGAGCATGCATGTGGCTTTGCCAGGATAGTGGGTTTCCCCATGTGCACAGTGCCATTGACTACCCCATGTCGCTTTGCATGCACCCCATCATAATCCTAAGGTATTCCGTAATCACAAAGACTACCTTTCACTGAATGTGCAGTTGGTGTGTGAATATACATGCCAAACCTTCACTGTCAATGCCCGTTATCCTGGCAGCAGCCATGATGCATTCATCCTGCACCAGACCCGTGTACCAGCTTTCTTCCAGCCACCACATCAAGCTCACGGCTGGCTGCTCGGAGAGAAGGGCTATCCGCTCTCCACCTGGCTCATGACTCCCCTCCGTAACCCCAGCACTCCTGCCCAGCACTGATATAATGAGAGCCATGCTGCCACCAGGAACCTCATTGAGCAGACCATCGGAGTGCCTGTTGGTGAGAGATGCAATGACGTGGTGCTTGGGTCCTCCTCCTCTTCTCCATCCTCACTATCATGGGGGGTGTGGGGGTCAGGCACAGGCTGGCCATCTGCTTGCTGATTATCTGAAAGCATAAATGGCACAAGACTCGGGTTAAATGAGAGCGGGGGGCAGGAATGGAGTAAGGAAGTCGGACTATCAGGAGCTGGAAAGTGATAAAGCCTTCTAGTGTGAGGGGGAAGTGGGATGAAAAAAGGAGAGGGGTGAAGATACCGTTGTTGCCCCAGCGGGGTCGACGTCGCTGACGGCTGCGGCACCCACCACCTGCGAGCCAATGAGCTGCAGCACTCACTTCTCCAGGTCGGACAACTCCTGCAGCTGAGGTTTACCCCCACTCCCATCTTCTGTTGCTCCTTCCAATTATGTGCCATCTTGGTCTGCAAAATAAACAAATTTGTGTGAGCAAGAGTCCAGCAGCGCATGTGGGAGAAATGCCTGCCGTCATTGAATAACAGTGAATGTAGGTAAGATGAGGATGTGAGTGTGAGCAGCTGCATGTGTTTGGTGGGGAAGTGGTGGTTTGCACAGTGTGCACAGACAGAAGTTCAGAGGCTGGTATGTAGGAGGTGTGGAAGCATGTACTGACCTTGACCATCCGACTGAAATCATTGAACTTCTTCCAGCACTGTGTGAGGGTTTGATCCACTACAGTGCTGGCCGACACCATCTCTGACACTCCCCTCCACATGACCCCGAAGACCTGGGGCAATAGCTGCCTTCCAGTTGTCGGGAAGAGCGCATCCTTCCTTCTCTCAACTGCCCCCACCTCGCCTCCAATGCCACATCATTAAAACGCAGTGCCCTCTCCCTTCCAGCTGTATTTGCATCAACCATACTAGAAACTTCTTCCATTTGCTCTCGGCTCTCCCTCAAAAATGCAGCACTGGTGAAAATTAACAGTTGCAGCTTGATATAACCTCCCCTTTAAGAGCTGGAATGAGCCAGTGTGAAGGATTGAAGGATGATTGCTGAATACAAGTCACCTGAAATTGGGTAGCACTCTACTGTTAGCACCCCTGCATGATGAAAAATTTAAAATCAAGGCATTGCTTAATGTAGGTCAGCAAGCACAGGGGTGATGGATGAATGGGACTTGGTGCGAGTTAAGACATGGGCAGAGGTTTGAATGACCTCAAGTTTATGGAAGCTGGAAGATGGAAGGCCGGCCAGGAATGCGTTGAAATCTAGAGGTTGAAGTCTAGTGGTAATAAAGGCATGAATGAGAGTTTCGGCAGCAGATGAGCTGAGGCAGGGGCGGAGTTGGGCGATGTTAAAGGTGGAAATAGGCTGACTTAGTGATGGTGCAGATATGTGGTCTAAAGCTCAACTTGGGGTCAAATATGACACCAAGGTTGCGAACAATTCGGCTCAGCCTCAGACAGTTACCAGGAAGAGGGGTGGAGTTGATGGCTGGGGAACAGTTTTTGTGGTGGGGACAATTGAGCTTAATTAGGAGGCTTTCATGTGGAACTTCATCAAATTACTTTTGAAAATCTTAAATGCAGTGCGTCGTAGGGTTTACCATAATCAACATGAGTTGTCACTTCTTCAAGGGACCTGCCCTTTTGTTGGAGACAGAGTAGCTTCCCTCCGAGCTGAAAGCTTTGAGTACATTTTTTTTCGGTCTAGAAGGGCATTTTAATAGCTGTCGCCAGCGACGGAGCGATGGTGATGTCACAATGCATGAGTGTCGCCACGCTCTCTCCCTTCCGTTAAAGAGGAGAGAATCCAACACTTTTTATCCGGCCACTGGGCCACCAGGGAGGATTTTGGCCAGGCTAGCGGCCTGGCACCCAAGAGGGGGTGCCAGGCTGCCTGTTGGCAGCCCAGCCGAACCTGGGGGCAATATTTTGCCGGCCGATCGGGAAGTTAAGCTATGCGGCTGGGCTGCACACACTCAGAAAAAGCTGCTGGGTGCGCCACGCGGCAGGGCACCAATTTTTCTCCCTAAATATGGGTCGGAGTCTTCTGCAGGTGAGGGAGAGCGGCGGTGCGCATTTTGATGACGCGCTTGCAGCGGTCATCAGCAGCTGGGTGAAAGTGGGAACAAGCCGAAAAATCCCCGACCTGAATTTGGGTCGGAGCGGCCATTAAACTGCAACACGGCGGCTAACTCGATTCCACTGCATGGCCGCCGCAAAACGGCAGAAACGGGCCTTATACGACACTGAATTTTGGCCCCTTTATCAGTTCACCTGTCAGTCTTCTATTTTCTAGAGAAAATAGTCCCAGCCTTTTCAGTAATTCCTGATAATTGTATCCTCTCAGTTCCGGTATCATCCTTGTTAATCTTTTTTGCACTTTCTCCAGTACTTCTATATATTTTTGTAATATGGAGACCAGAACTATGCACAGCACTCTTAAGTGTGGTCCAACCAAGGATCTGTTAAACATAACTTCTCTGCTTTATTAACTTATATTACATTTAAAATAAAAACTGTTTAGCCATGATTTGAATGTTATAGAAAATGTAACATCTGAAGTTTGACATATTGGTGCAGCTCATGGTAAGTCAGATGTTACATTTTATTTTAAGGACAGAAGTGTTATATTACATAATGCCAATGCAAATTATGCTTTGAACTACCTTTCTAACTTTTGCAAAAGACAGTTAAAATTAATTTAGTTCTACCTTTGCAACCTGTCATTTGTTTATTCTGAATGCTATTGATTGGGGATCGATTACAAAAGGAACTTTTGATGAAGCTTAAGGCCACAAAGTCTAACTAGTGTTAACATAGTCTAAGATCTTTCCAAGTTTACTTATACATTTATGGAATTATGGATAATGTAATGTTTCAGTTTCATGGTGATACACAGAAGTACACAGCTTTTTGAAATTGTTTTGCATCTGTCAAAGTGTGACATCTGCTTGTGCAAACATACCAATTTTAATATACTCATAGCAAGTCACAGAATGTTCTGTTTTATAAGGCAGAAAATCATACCATGAAAAATAGAGTCGATTATTTTACTGCTAAAGTAAAAATGTTACCACAATTGATAAATAATCATAAGGTGAGTTAATTCAAAGGTTAATTGTTATTCTGATTGGACATCAGAACCCTGGTTTTGTTTGTGGAAGGTTAACTAAGAGCCTCCAGACATTATTGCTTCTGCTATTTGTTGTCCTTGGAAGTTATACATGACTGATTTTGTTTATTTATACTCTTATGAAATTTTTAAAGTCATATTTAATAAGACGGTTTATGATGGCCACCTGTAGTATAACTGACAGAAACTGTGCACATAAAGGTTTTTCTACTGCCACAGCTCCAGAGGAATCTCCCTGCTATCAGCCACTGGGAAAGTCATCGCTAGAGTCCTCCTCAACCATCTTCTCCCTGTGGCTGAGGAGCTCCTCCCGGAGTCATAGTGCGGATTTTGTCTCCTACGGGGCACAACGGACTTGACTTTTGCAGTGTGAGAGCTTGCAAGAAAAATGCAGGGAGCAGCACCAGCCCTTATACATGGCCTTCTTCGACCTTACAAAGGCCTTTGACACTGTCAACCACGAGGGTCTATGGAGCGTCCTCCTCTGTTTTGGATGCCCCCAAAAGTTCGTCAACATCCTCCACCTGCTCCACGATGACATGCAGGCCATGATCCTTACCAACGGATCCAATACAGACGCAATCCACGTCTGGACCGGGGTCAAACAAGGCTGCATCATCACCCCAACCCTCTTCTCAATCTTTCTCACTTCCATGCTCCACCTCACAGTTATCAAGCTCCCCGCTGGAGTGGAACTAAACTACAGAACCTTTGCTGTCTCCAGGCCAGGTCCAAGACCACCCCAACCTCTATCGTCGAGCTACAGTATGCGGATGACGCCTGCGTCTGCGCACATACTAGGCTGAACTCCAAGTCATAGTAACCTTATTTACTGAGGCGTACGCAAGCATGGGCCTTACGCTAAACATCCGTAAGACAAATGTCCTCCACCAACCTGTCCCCGCCGCACAGCACTGCCCCTCATTCATCAAGATCCACGGCGCGGTCCTGGACAACGTGGACCATTTCACAAACCTCGGGAGCCTCTTATCAACAAGAGCAGACATTGACAACGAGATTCAACGCTGCCTCCAGTGCGCCAGTGCGGCCTTCGGCCGCCTGAGGAAAAGAGTGTTTGAAGACTAGGTCCTCAAATCTGGCACCAAGTTCATGGTCTACAAGGCTGTAGTAATACCCGCCCTCCTGTACGGCTCAGAAACATGGACCATGTACAGTAGACACCTCAAGGCGTTGGAGAAATACCACTAATGATGTCTCCGCAAGATCCTACAAGTCCCCATGGAGGACAGATGCACCAACGTTAGCGTCCTCGACCAGGCCAACATCCCCAGCATTGAAACACTTGACCACACTTGATCAGCTCCGCTGGGCAGGCCACATTGTTTGCATGCCAGACACAAGACTCCCAAAGCAAACGCTCCACTCGGAACTCCTTCACAGCAAACGAGCCAAAGGTGGGCAGAGGAAACGTTACAAGGACACCCTCAAAGCCTCCCTGATAACGCGCAACATCCCCACTGACTGCTGGGAGTCCCTGGCCAAAGACCGCCTTAAGTGGAAGAAGTGCATCCGGGAGGGCGCTGAGCACCTCGAGTCTCATCGCCGAGAGCATGCAGAAATCAAGCGCAGGCAGCGGAAAGAGCGTGCGGCAAACCAATCCCACCCACCCTTTCCCTCAAAGACTATCTGTCCCACCTGTGACAGGGACTGTGGTTCTCGTGTTGGACTGTTCAGCCACCTAAGGACTCATTTTTAGAGTGGAAGCAAGTCTTCCTCGATTCCTAGAGACTGCCTATGATGATGATGATGAACTGACAGAAACACTGCACGTAAAGCTTTTTCTAATATAGATATAGAAAGCATGAAAAACGAAAACAAACTCTAGATTAAAAAAGCCTGTGAAACATCAATTTTATAATTGGATCAGCACAATTTTATTTATTAGGTAAAATGTTAAGAGTCAATGTTCCTTTTGCCAATTGATCTCATGTAAATCAACAGAATTCTGAATAAACAAATGATAGAAGTTAGAACAACCGTTCAAAGTAAATGACAGATCAGTGTGATCCAAGAAGTATTTTGTTTAAATTAAAGTAAATTGGTGCCAGTGAAATGGTTAACATTTGTATTAGAATGTGGGTTTTCTCTGAGGGGGTGGGAATTATTTGAAGGTATTGAAATAGGTGAGACTTTACAATGTTGCTTGTTGCCATGTTGATGTGTTAATGTCAGAGCAATTATTCCACTCAACTGAAGCTGAAAGTCAACATGTGGATTCATTAATATTCAAGCAGATTCTGTATATTCACCATAGGGATTTTGAATCTATTTATAGATAAAACATGTATTCCTTTCTAATATTTTAGACCAGCAACATATTTTAAGACAAAAGTAAAATACTGCGGATGCTGGAATCTGAAATAAAAACAGAAAATGCTGGAAATCTCAGCAGGTCAAGCAGCATCTGTGGAGAGACCCTTCGTCAGAACAATGGCAGTTCTGACGAAGGGTCATCGACCCGAAACGTTAACTCGGCTTCTCTCCACAGATCCTGCCTACCCTGCTAAGATTTATAGCATTTTCTGTTTTATAACATATCTTAAGAAATGTTTAATAAGAACTGTTAGTTCCATATTAGAATCCCAAAGAAAATGTGCCACCTGTTTATAAATGATAATCTATACTTTGATGCTGTGCGCTGTTTCAATAAGCTTGGAATGTTTTTACTCCCTTTGGATGTATACAAATTCTTAATAGGCCCAATAAGCAGAAAGGTGCAATGTAAAGTGAAATGTAGCAAGTGCAGGTTCTCACAAGGATTTATTTAACATAGATCACTTTTCATCAGGAATCATAAAGATACTTGTGATGTATCTCAGAGCATTATTGTGAACATTAAGGTACAGTAAAAGATAGAATTTTAGAAATGACATTTAACCTTGTAGAAAAATGATCATTTATATTTCACTGTCCTGCACTATTTTGTTTTACATATCACATAACAGCTCATTACTCACCTGCCTTAATTTCTTCTTATGTGGCTCGGTGTCAAACTTTTTGTCTCATAATACTCCTGTGAAGCGCCTTGGGACAGTTTACTACGTTAAAGGCATTATATAAATACAAGTTGTTGTTGTTGTAGGGAAATCCCATTTGTGAATGTTTAACTACACTATCAATTCTCCTTTTGATGTCTCATTGGACTCGTGTGATCTTAATGATCATATTGCCTTTTGAGTGACTATGCCACGACTTTTCCATTCTGATAATACAGGTGAGACTCTTCGGTCTGGAGTTGAACTGTGACTACATCAAAAGGGTATATTAAAATAAATATCAAATGCTGCTTGCCTGGACTGAGGTACTCATTAAAAATACTGCTACTCAAAAAGAAAACAACAGCTTGCTTTTACCTCGTGCTTTCACATCCTCTGGATGCTCCCCAACACTTCACAGCCAATGCATTACTTTTGAAGTGTAGTTACTATTATAATGTAGGCAAATGTGGCAGCCAATTTGTGCACAGCAAGGTCCCACAAACTGCAAATTAGGTAAATCACCACTTAATCAGTTTTGTAGTGTAGGTTGAGGAATAGATGTTGGCAAGCACATAGGGACAACTACTTTACTCTTCTTCACACAGTGCCATGGGAAATCTTCCATTTGAACAAGCAGATGGAACCTCAAGTTTAATGTCTCCACTGAAAGGCAGCACTTCTGACAATAAACACACCATCCACTGAAGCGTCAGCCTAGATTACTTGCTCCAGTACAGCCTACTGACGCAGAAGTGAGAGGACCAACTTGCAGCATGCAATAATGCACTAAAAAACTAAAAAGTGATTACTGTAGCCATGGAAGCAACAGTTCATTTCATCAGAAAAACAGTTAGTATCAGTATATTATTTCCATTCTTCAATACCTTCACAATAATTACCTTGACAACACTAATTGATTTCCAGATGTACGACAAATGTTTTCACTGTATAAAGTTCTTGAAATGATGAAGCATTTTCAATCTCAGAACAATTCACAGTTTGGTATTGTAAAGTTATGGTGTTGCACTTTATTT
Source organism: Pristiophorus japonicus (assembly GCF_044704955.1). Taxonomy (NCBI): domain Eukaryota; kingdom Metazoa; phylum Chordata; class Chondrichthyes; family Pristiophoridae; genus Pristiophorus; species Pristiophorus japonicus. Next base: position 56,049,130 of record NC_091987.1, read on the forward strand.
GATGACTACAAAAGCTTTTTTATCAAACTTTGTCACATTTGGTTGCTTGTTGTCTTAACGAGCAGTGAAAAATGAATAATTTTATGGGAGGGTAGATATGCATAGATCCAAAAGTTGCTGCCGAGATGTGTTAACTTTGCAAAAACGGCATCTCACCATTAAAATGTGTGAAGTTGCTGTACTTGTGTGGTAGATACAAACTAAAATCACCATTGAAAGTTAAGTCTTATCCATTTCTGTTTAAATACACCTTTAATGCTATGATAACTGTTAATTACAGTCAGTCAACCTCACTGGCACTGAAAATTTGCTATCACAAGTGTGGTGTCGCATTCCTTCAGGTTTTAATTATTGGAGATTATAGAAGTGTAACATTAAAAATTACTTTACCTTTCTGACGTTTTTTTCCTCTCTCTCTTAATCCAGAATTTCTTTCTTTATTTCTTTATCTGTTTTTTTTCTCTCTGTACAAGATTTGACGTTGAATTCACTGACATTCTCACTTGCATTTCCTTCTGAGTCCATCTGCCATTAATTTCATCACAACAACAACAGTTTGCACTTATATAGCGCCTTTATGTTTATCATAGTAACATGTTCCAAGGCACTTCACAGGAGCATTATCAAACAAAATTTTACACTCAGCCACATAGGATGATATTAGGGGAGGTGACCAAGAGGTAGTTTTTAAGGAGCACCTTAAAGGAGGAAAAAGACTTGGAGCTGGATTTTCGCCAACTTTGCAACCGGGTTTTCACCACGATTTGATCCTATGCGGCGAAAACCCGGTCGGCGGGATCCTCGCGTACCTCTTTGTGGCGCCGCTTCCAAGTACCGCTGGAGAGAGGTGCACCGACGTGCAACGATGCAGATTGCATTGGTGTCGCACTTTCGGCACTCTCTCAACCCTTCATCATCATCATCATCATCATAGGCAGTTCCTCCAAATCGAAGAGGACTTGCTTTCACTCAGGTGGCTGTATAGTCCAATGCAGGAATTACAGTCTCTGTAACAGGTGGGGCAAACAGTGGTTGAAGGATAGGGTGGGTGGGTAGTCTGGTTTGCCGCACGCTCCTTCCGCTGTCTGCACTTGGTTTCTGCGTGCTCTCGGCGACGAGACTCGAGGTGCTCAGCGCCCTCCCGGATGCTCTTCCTCCACTTTGGGCAGTCTTGGGCCAGGCATTCCCAGGTACCGGTGGGGATGTTACACTTTATCAAGGAGGCTTTGAGGGTGTCCTTGAAGCATTTCCTCTTATGCCACGCCCAGAATACAGACAGGGTCAAACCTGTCAGTGCAGCCCTGCCAGCAGCAGTAAGTATGAAGACCTGCAAAAAAGTAAGTTAAAGTTTTTATTTTTTAATTATTTTTCAGCGATTTAGTAGGTTTAGTGAATGTTTTTTTGCAATTTGTTTTTTCCCCCCTCCCAAGGCCTCCCTCGTAGCGCTACCGGCCCTGGACTAAAGTTGCTGAAACTCACAGTTTGCGCCACGAATCCGCGTGCAATACCAATTTTACTGCAGGCATAAAGGCTGAAAGTTAGGCCTAAAAATGGTCGTGCAGCGAAAACCAAAAATCTAGCCCTTGAATTTGCATTTTATATAGCACCTTTTCTGACCACCGGATGTCCCAAAACACTTTACAGCCAATGACGTACTTTTTGAAGTGTAGTCACTGTTGTAATATAGGAAACGCGGCAGCCAATTTGCACACAGCAAGTTCCCACAAACAGCAACGTGATGATAACCAGATAATCTGTTTTTAGTGAT